>NW_020837964.1:18843248-19188093 GCF_003676395.1 Aethalodelphis obliquidens
GATGCAGGGGACACGGGTTTGTGCCCCGGTCCGGGAAGATCCCACATGCCGCGGAGCGGCTGGGCCCGTGAGCCATGGCCGCTGAGCCTGCGCATCCGGAGCCTGTGCTCCGCAAAGGGAGACACCACAACAGTGAGAGGCCCGCGTAAAAAAAAAAAAAAGGACTTTGCTTGGGCCTACATCTCACATTCGAAAAGTAGGTCACTTTTGTTCTCTGTGCTCTTACCTGCATTTTTCAGGTATACATTGATCACCCTTAAATATTCCATCTAATCTGTACACTTTTCACTTTGCAGAACCTTCATGACTGCTCTTTCAACTGATGTTCACAGTTCTTTTTGAAGAGCCAGCCACGGTTTTGTCCTAAGCTCTAGAAATGAAGTGACTTGCTCAGAGTCGTCCAGTAACTTGGCAAAACCAGAATGAGTACTCAGATCTTCCAGCCCCACCCTCTCTCTTCCTGTTCTTTCACTGGCTGCTCAGGGCTCCTCACTGTTAGGTAGCATTTCCATTTTTATAGGGATCCTCTGGACATGATGCTTTAGCTCAGGGGCTGCTTGGGAGGGGGAAGAGGAAGGTAGGTCGATCAGGCAGGCTCTGGGCCTCTCTGCTCCCTCATTTTCTCCCCCTTCTCCTAATTTTATGTGATTCGTTTAAGGGTAAAAAGGTGTCTGCCCTTTAATGCAAGTTGGAGGACACTATTGCCTTAACCCAAAGGAAGAGCTTTTTTTAAAAAACATAATTTTATTTTAGTTTATTATTTATTTATTTTGGGAGTGCACACCACGCAGCTAGGATCTTAGTTCTCTGACAAGGGATTGAACCTGCGCCCTCTGCATTGGAAGCGCGGAGTCTTAACCATTGGACTGCCTGGGAAGTCCCAGGAAGGGCTTTAATGGAGGAAATTCCAGCCACTTGGAAAGCAGATAGCAGAGGTATTTGGAATCATGACTTATTAATCTGTAACCTGAATAACTGCTCGATGCCCAGGTCTATGCTCAAGGCTAGGGTAATACTGGAGAAAGATGATGTCCCTAGTCCTCAAGGGCCTTATGTTTTGTCTTATATTAGTCTGGAGACACTAAACCTCATGAGCATTAGTAGGTAAAAGTCAAGGATGGAGAAGCAAGTAAAAGGCATGGGCTGCATGTGTGGGAGGAACAGATTGGTCACTGGATATCAGTAAAGCAAGGAGGACTCTCAAAGTTCTGCCTCTAGCCTACACCCTTCTTTTCTTGCCCAGCTCTATGTATCTAGCTTCTTTCTGGACACTTCCTCCTGGATGGCTCCCAGGCCACCCTTATGAGCCTTGTCACTCTCCTCCCGATTTGCTTCTCTAGGGCTCCCCCTTTTCAGTGAAAGATGACACAACCCATCCACCACACAGGCCAGGAACCTGAGCTTCATTTTCTCATCTCCCACATCCCATCAATCTCCAAATCCTGTCCATTCTACCTTCAGAACATCCCTTCACTCTAACCTCTCTATCTCCACTGCCTCCAACCTGGCTCAGGCACTGTCACTCTGACCACAGCCGCAGACTCCTCACTGCTCCCTGCTTCCTCCCTCCACACAACAGCCAAAGCAACCTTTCCAAAGCACAGATGTGATCACAAAATTCCCCTGCTTCAAGCCCATGGATGACTCCACAGTGTTCTGGGGGTAAATCCCAAACTCCTCAGCCACTCCACAAGCCCCTTTCTAACTGCCCCCTCTGGCCCCTGTGGATGCAACTTGCTTGCCGCCTCCACTGGTCTGATCTCAGTTCTCCCTCCCTATATTGTCCCCTGCTCAGGCTTCTATTCCATTCCTTATTTGAGATCCCCGTGGTAAAAGTGCATTTTTTTTTTTTTTTTTTTGCGATACGTGGGCCTCTCACTGTTGTGGCCTCTCCCGTTGCGGAGCACAGGCTCAGCGGCCATGGCTCACGGGCCCAGCCGCTCTGTGGCATGTGGGATCTTCCCGGACTGGGGCATGAACCCGCGTCCCCTGCATTGGCAGGCGGACTCTCAACCACTGCGCCACCAGGGAAGCCCAAAAGTGCATTTAAAAAAAATTAATTTATATTTTGGCTGCATTGGGTCTTTGTTGCTGTGCACAGGCTTTCTGTAGTTGCAGCGAGAGGGGCTACTCTCTGTTGCGAGCTTCTCATCACGGTGGCTTCTCTTGCTGCGGAGCACGGGCTCTAGGCGCGTGGGCTTCAGTAGTTGCGGCTCGCGTACTCTAGAGCACAGGCTCAGTAGTTATGGCGCACGGGCTTAGTTGCTCCACGGCATGTGGGGTCTTCCTGAACAAGGGCTTGAACCGTGTCCCTGAGCATTGGCAGGCGGATTCTTAACCATTGCGCTACCAGGGAAGTCCCAGTAAAAGTGCACTCTGAAGAGCTATGTTTCATGGGGGACTCTGGGGAGTATTTTGAGTATCCAGGCTTTTTCTGCATTAAACATACACTGTCCTTTCATGTTCAAAATGTTTTCAGATCATGTTAAGTTTTAGCGGTATTCATCAAAAGCTATTTCTTGACCCACTTTCGCTGGGAACAGTAAAGGCAGATGCAGCCTGATTAAATAGAGAACTGCCTGGAGCACGTGTTTAAAATACAGATTCCCTGGCCTCTGAATTTGAATCTCCACGGAAGTTCTCAGGTGAATCTTACAATTGGGTAAGTTGGGAAGACCTAACCTGATTTCATTTATAAGAAACATCCAGGGACCTCCCTGGCGGTCCAGTGGTTAAGAGTCCACGCTTCCACTGCAGGGGGTGCGGGTTCGATCCCTGGTCGGGGAACTAAGACCCACATGCTGCATGGTGCGGCCAAAAAAAAAAAATGTCTAGAATAGGCAAATCTATAGGATCTGTGGTTACAGTAGATTAGTGGTTGCCTCGGGGTCTGGGGGCCGGGAAAGGGAAGGGGATGTAGAGGTCCCAGGGATGATACCTAAAGAGTGCCAAGTTTCTTTTGGGGTTGATGAAATCTCTAAAATTGATTGTGATGATTGTACAACTCTGTAAATATACTAAAAGCCACTACTGAATTGCACATTTTAAATGGGTGAATTGCATGGTACGTGGACTAAATCTCAATAAAGCTGTTTAAAAACAAAGCAAAACACTTGGACCGAGCTCTACAAGCAAGGCAACCAATCATCTTTTGCAGACTTGGGTGGTACCTGTTACCTAGTAGACTAGTCAGCAAATACTTATGGATGTATATATTGGAGGGTACAAAGTAAATGAGCAATTGCAATGGGCTGTGATTCCCCTAGTACTGTACTAGGGGAAATGCATGCTTCTGTGACAGGAGCCCAGTGGAAGGGAAGCTTCCTGAAGAAATTTGTGATGTCTAGGTTGAAGCCTATCAGGTAACCAGGCATTAGCAAGGCAAGATGAGGAGTGGGAAGAGTGTACCACAGAGGGGCACACAAGCCCTGCGGGTGGTTCGGTGAGGTCCAGTGCAGACTGAGAAGTTAGGTGGCAGAAGTGAGGCTGGAGAGAGGAACACACTTAAAAGCCTTTGTGAGCCAGGTTGAGGGGGCTGGAATTTTCCCTAAGAGAAACTGTAGTGGTGGGTTTATGTTTTTAGAAATCACTTTGCACCATGGAGAATGGACGGAAGGGCAAGATCAGAGGCAGGGAGCCTGTGAGGGGGCAGTTTTAATGTTTAGGAGAGAGGTCAACATGTCCTGAAACTGAGTGGTGCCAATGGGGATAAAGAGAAGGAGACAGAATTTAGAAATATTTAGGGCATTTAATTGAGAAGATTCTGATGGCTGGGAAGAGGGGACAGGGAAAGAGTCAAGGGTGAGGCCCAGTTGCGTGGCTTAGTACCTGAGTACTTTCTCCAGAAGTTCTGGAGGAGAAACAGGTTTTGAGATAAGTTTGATTTTGAGAATGCTGTTCAAAAGGTGTCCAGTCACCAGTTGGATATGGGGGTTGGGAGGTGAGAGAGCCGTGTGAATCACTGGCACACAGCCTCAGCGTATAGATGGAAGCCAGAGAAATGGATGAGGTGGTTCAGGGAGTGTGTTTCAAAAGAGAGGAGAAAAGGGCCTAGAATGGAATCCTGTGGAGTGATGTTTATAAGAGGATGCCTGAGGAGGAGGTGGAGGAGAAAGTTGTAAGGAGATTCAGAGGAAATAGCTACAAACGTTGGTGTTAGCATGGCAATTCATCTGCTTATTCAGCTGCTCCAAGTCAGTACTTATTGAAGACCCATATGCCCTGGGTGTCTTCAGAGATAAGTGAGACGTGACCATTGACATTAAACTTAAACTGTGACCCCACTGCACACCCCATTGCAGCCTTCTGAAACAAGAGGCCCCTTCTCGCAGGTCAATGACAGTCTTATTTTCCAAATGATAGACGTTCTTCCTGAGCTGTTTGTATAGGCCCAGGAGTCCTTCCCAAGCTCACCCTTCTGTATTACGTAGGCCCAGAAGAGCCAGGTCTGGCAGCCAAGCCAAGAGCCTTCTGTCCATGGGTGATGGATGGCCTAAATAGGGCACTCCAGGGCTGTTTGGGGTTGGGGGGAGCATGTCATATGCCTAGGGTTCAGCAGATTGTACCCACACACCAGGCAGAAGCACATAAGGAAGTCACCCCCGCTCTGTAGGCGAGACAAAGAAGCAGTTCTCTTCCCACGTGCCAACCCATCTGCTTCTTTGCATTTACCAACATGCCTTTTTTTTTTCTTTCTTTTTTTTTTTTTTGGTTCTCTGCAGCTTTGACTACATGAGGAAGAAGAGTGGGAGACTGGAGGAAAGGTAAGGTTGGAGGAGGGCAAAAGGAAACGAGGGGAGTTGGGGGAGCCTCCAGGGACCACCAACACAATAAATTTTATCCTGGACTACCTCAGCCTGGTCCTTTTGCAGTGCATGCTTATTAGTTTCTTCCGGGGAGACCCCCAACGATGGTGGCCAAGGCATGGCTGTGGCCTTGATGGACCTGATTGATGGGGTGCTTCGCAGTGTGTCACAGAACTTGGAGGCCCACTTCCTTCTGTCCCCTCAAGAGGCTGGCACAGGCTCCACAGGACAGCTGGGGACAGGCTTTCCCTGCTCTGATGCATTTGACTCCCGATGGTGTCATCAACCTCCCATCACTGGAGACAGCAGGCTCTCAACTGTCCAGAGTCGCGGGAGTGAGTGCCTCCCCAGACCTGTGTGACAGCAGGGTAGGAGATAGGAGGTGTGCTCGGAGCAGCTTTGCCCTGTGGGAAGACCTATGTGAGTCTATGTGTATTGGGGGAGGGCAAGGTGTACAGAAGGGAGGACAAGGGCTCTCCCTGCCCCCCACCATCTCACAGACATGGGCCTGAGCCAGGGTATAGGAGGCCATCCAGCCTGACTTCAAGTCACTGATGGAGAGGGGTTGAGTGGCTGTTCTGGGGTTGGTTCACACTGCTCTGAGCTGGGTAGGGTTAGTGGGGCAAAGGCCCGAGGCTCTTTTTGTCTTGACCTTGATAGTCCTTCGGCTGTACCTCATAGTGCCCTAATTCTAGCTCCTGCACCCTCTGACCTTCATATCCACCCTCACCTAGAGCTGAATATGAGGCTCGGGATTCAGGACTCTCCTTGTAGAGGACAGAGTTAGGTACCTTATCCCTTCCCAGAATTGGAATGCAGAGATGTAGAGCCACTCAGATTTCCAGTGACAGTCCCAGTTGACCCCTGGCTGGGAAATTTTCCCATCCTACATTTCTTGCCCAGGCTCTGTCTTCTCCTGTGGGTTAAGCCATGAACTTGTGCTAGTCCAGTCACCCCCGCCTGCACTTTCACAGGACATGGTCAGCCAGTGTTCACTTCCTCTTTGCCCACCACACAGGCCACGCTTTGGATGTCAGTGAACAGTCCTGCCCTACTGGGGGACCTCTCATGGGGCCTCAGGCCTGAGGGGCTCCTAGGGGTGGTCCTGGGACTGCAGCCCTGATGCAGGGGACCCTGCGGCAGGCCCAGGCTGTGGCCAGCTTTGGGTACTGTCTTGGTCTCTATCGTTTGTTTGCCTTCCCCTCCCCTACCACTCCAGCCGACCACCCCAAAACTGAGCTACACTATCCCTCCCATGCCACCCAGTCACAGAGGGAGCACAGCGCTGCGCCGACGCGCTGAGGGCTGTCAGCCTGCCCCCACCCAACTGGAATGAGCCACCTGCATCCACACCCAGGTGTTTCCTGTGCTCCTTCCTGTTACCGTTTTTTTTTTCTGCTCAGCTTGGCTTCCCCAGCAGGTGGTTAAGGGCCCGGCCAAACCTCTTCATACACAGCTCTAAAACACAGGGGGGCAGGGCTCTCTGGGGATCTGGGTCACCCCCCAGGGGGGACTGTTGGGCATCTCATTGGCTCTACCCGAGTGCAGGGACACAGACTCCCCCCAGGGTGTCACGCTGCTGTGCTACAGCCACAGGTACTGGGACGCCAGAGTGGGCTCAGGGAGTGGGGAAGGCCCTGCTCTTGCACCGTCTCCACTGAAAGCTCTGGAGGGAGAGGGGAAGGGTGGCAGACCTGTTTCTCCAGCCTTGAGTGTGGGCCTCCCTCGGGCCCTCCTTAGAACAGGCCTGCCATGCTGAAGTCCCCCCACCCTCAGTCTCCTCCCATTGAACACTTAACTTTCTGGGGTTAATAAACTCACGTGAGCCCTCTCCCTAGAGCCCTCTTTCCTGAAGCAGCACAAGCCTGCCAGCTGTGGGGAGGTCACAGGGTTTAGTCACGTTTGTTATTACGGAGAGGAGGTGGCTCAGGGAGAGGAGGGACCTTCTGTTTAGAGTCACAGGGCAGCCATCCGGGTCTCCTGCCTCCCAGGCCCCAGCTCTTCCCCTCGGCAAGAATCTCCTCTCAACTACCCAGCGCTCAAGGAGCTCCTTGTGCTCAGCCCCTTCTGTAGGAAGCTGCCTGGGCTGAGGCGAAGACCCAGAAGCCTGGCATTCCCTGACAGGGTTCTGCTGCTCCCTGGTGGCCAGAAGCTCCAGCCACCACCACACCTTTTCCTGCCTGCTTCCTCTTTGCCTCCTGGCCAAGTGAGCTGGCTGCCAGGGAGCCATTCCCAGAACTGGCACCCTTTGGGCCTTCTCTAGGCCAACTCCACAGTTTGGCTCCAGTCTAGGCCCACAGCTTCCAGGCCCAGGGTACACCCACCTGCAGCCCGGGCCTCCTCAGCAACACTCCACCACCCTCTTCCTCTGCCCTCTTTTCCAAGCGCAGTTCCAGCCTCTGAGCTCTCTTCCATCTGGATTTCCAGGGCAAAAGCACATGGCATTGTCACAGTTGGAGTGTGGACACACTAGTGTCAGGGCCACAGCCAGAGTGTGCTGGAGCAGAAGGTCAGTAGTGCACCAGTCCAGGCTACGTAGGAAAGGCATTTTGCTTTTTTATTTTCTGTAAAACTCTGTAAATAAAATACAAAACCAAGGGACGTGACAGGGCAGAGGCAGGACGGCCAGGCCCGGGACACCGATCTATGGCAAGAGTGCTGAGCCGAGGCTGGGAGGCACTTGACTGCGGCACTGACTCTACCCACCCCGAGGACAAAAGGAGAATATATTAGATTTTCATTGATAGGAATCTGTGAGGGAGGAGTGTCTGGAGCCAGCCCTCACCCTCCCTGCCAGTGCCTGGTAAGCCCTGAAAGTGGGGGGAAGGGGCACTGGGGGCCGGTGGGTGGGGAGTTTAAAATGCCGTGCTGGCCATGCTGCCGGGCCCGAAGATGCGGGGCAGGGCATCCAGTGACTCCTCCAGCCGTCGATGGGCAGACTGTCCCTCTTCTCCTGTAACAGATAAAGATGGGATCAGGAGAGGCCCCAGCCCCGCCCTGACCCCACCTCACCCCTGACCCCATCTCACCCCTATTCCCAGCAGCCAAAATGTCATAGAACTCAACTTGACCCATATCTCCGATTCCCCAGTCTCACCGCATTGCTGCAGGCTCTGCCGAGCTGCTTCCCTCACGGCTTCTGTGTCCGTTTGGCACAGGTACACCAGGGGCTCAATGCCTTCAGGAGCCTATCGGGGGAGAGAGCATTGAGGTGGGCCCAGTGCAGCAGGTGAGAAAGGCTCAGGACCCAGGGCTTGGGGAGCTGGGAGGGGAGAGAAAGGGGTCACCTTGATGCAGCCCAGGGCCAAGCAGCCAGCCACTCTCATCTGCACATCCTCATCCTCGAGCTGGTCCAAGAAGCAGAGTAGAGCCTGGTTAAGGGTGGGAAGGCAGACTTAGCCAGACACTGGGAGCCTGGGACCCCAGCCTTTGCCCTCAGGGAGCCCTGCCTGACTCTTACCCTTTCCCGGAAGGCAGGGCCCAGTGACAGGCTCCGGAGCTGAGTGCTGACAGCAGCCATGACCTTGTTGTTGCCATGGACAAGCAGGGAGCTGAGGGCCCGGAGCCCATCCCTTCGAAGCCGCCCCTCAGGTGCCAACCTCAGGGCTTTCAGCACCACAGCCTGGTCATCTGAGTTCAGATTCCGCACCAGTAACACTGAAAAAAGGAAGCCGGGCGGGGGGGGGGGGGTCAGTTGGAACAAGCTGGCAGGGCAAAGAGCCTCCCGGGGTGGGTTCTTTTGTACCTTCATGTCCTGAATTCACACCTTCAGACCCACCCATAGCATCAGGCCACTTTGTGACCAGGGCTACTGCCTCACCCTCCTCGGCAGTCTCGGTCACATAGGCCTCCATGGAGGAGCTGTCCAAGGCTTCGAAGTAACTCCAGAACTGGAAGATGGTGAGCTGCTCTCCAGGGCCTGACTGGGGCCTCCGGGGCAGCTTCTGCCCCAGGGCATCCTCCAGGAACTTGACACACACTGTGGGAGGCAGTGCCGCAGGTCTCAGGGTGTGGATGGACCTGGGTCCTTAGCGGGAAGAGTGCTCCCACCCCATGTGCAGGTGCAGGGACCCAGCACAAAAGGGTCCAATCTGGGCCCTTTTGTGCTGAGGCATGAGCCTTCGATGTTTCTTCCCAGTGCTCATCTCAGCATGTCTCTGTGGGCTGACCTGGCTTTCCCTGAGGTCCCATCACTGGGGATCTGAGAAAGGAGAGCAAAGGGGGCAGGTAGGCAGCCCACTCACCAGCCTCAGCTAAGCCTGGCTGGCGCAGGGAGAGACGGGCGCCGTACTGATTGCAGAAGGTGAGGAGCACCCGCTCCACGGGGCAGATGAAGGGGCTGAGTCCCTCTGTACATTGGTCCCAGAAGATCAGGAAGCCGGGCCGGGAGGCCGAGAACTGCACGACTGTGAGGAGGTGCAGGAAACTGTCAGCAACAGGACAGGCCGGTGGGGAGACAGGCGCATAGGTGGGATAGGGCAAGGGAGGAACTTTGGGGCAGACATGAGGCAGAGCCCACACAGCTTTTACCTTCCTGGGCAGAGGTGGCAGGGATTTCCCATCGCCTGCTAAGCTCACATACTGCTTCGAGCACTCGGGCCTCCCGTAGTAGTCGCTCCAGGGCCCATGCCTCTTGGCAGCGCAGGGGCCCAAATGTGCCCAGTTTCTGGAGAATAGGGATGGCCAAGTAGCTCAGACCTCAAGGCAGAGCTTAGGGAGGGTGGAGACCAGGGACTACCAGTCCCTGCATGCATCGGGAGAGACTTGGGGGAGCCAGAGTGTGGGAGGTGTTCTATTCAGCAAGAGCCAGGCCCTGGGACATTGGGGAGTGGAATTCAGAGGAGGTGTGCAGGGCCAGGATTGAAGTGTAGGGCTCCCTGGGGGAAGGGGCTACAAGGGAAGGGTAGGGGAATACCACTAGCCTCACCAGCAGGAGGCAGCTGCAGTGGTACAGATGCTGGACCAAGGCAGTGTCCAGAGCTGGACACTCTGTGCTGAGGGGTCGGGCACTAGGTGAGTCGAGGCTGTCCTCAGCCCCAGGCTCCGGGCTGTTTGGGGGCCTGAGAGAAAAATGGGGTCAACCGCCCCAGGAGCACACATCATCATCTGGTCACCAGAGTATTTTTATTAAGTTCCCCCCATCCGAGAACAGAAGAACACATCATGCACAAACAACAGACAATGGGTAAGTTCACGGAGGACTTCCAGACGGAGGAAAGGGCTGGGACCAGCAGGTGGTAGCAGGGGTCTCCAGAGCCTGTCTGCCCAGGGCTACCTCCAGCTAGGACTGCTGGGACCTCTGGGGCCGCCGGGGCTGGCATGGGCGGGAGTAGGGTTGCAGGCGGGATGGTCTACGCAATGTGGACTGCAAGGGATTGCGGCCCAAGAGGCGCAGGGCACGGGGCCATAACCTAGGCAGCACTGGAGGGAGGAGGGGCTGGGCATGACCTTCAACTGGGAATCGGCAAAGGCCACTCTGGGACAAAGAGCCAAGGGGCCAGGGTCTCTGGGAAAGCTGGGGTCCAGACAGAGGGGGTTGATGCTGGGGGGCACAGGATGCATGGAGAGGCATAGTAAAGGCTCGTTCATAGGGTAGGTTCAAGGTGAGGCCAAGGAAGAGAGGAGGAGCTGGAGGCTCAGGAGCTGGTGGGGACCGATGGAGGAGGCAGACACTGCAGGGAGGAGGAGGAAGGTGACCAGAAGCACTGGGAATACAGATGGGATTGAAAACATGAGCAACAAGGAAACACGAGGAGTACATGGGAGAGATGAACACAGATGTACCCGCCAGCAAGTCCATCCCCTCCCACCCACCTCCCTCGAGCCCACCACCCATCTTACTGCTCTCTTTACGTGCTCCCCCTGGCCTCACCTCACCTGTTCCCCTTTCTCGCCTTTCTCCTTCACCAGCTACTCACCTCCCCTCTTCCCCCGCTCCTAGCCCCTCTCACCTGTCCCCAGGACTGTCATTGTCTTCATCTTCATTGAGGAAGCTGAAGCTCTCCAGGGCATGCTCCACAGTGATGCTAAGACTGGAGGCCCGGCTGCGAGTCAGGCCTTGTCTCTGCTGGGGTTGTGAAGGGCGTCAGAGCTGTCGCCCCTGCCTGGCTGCCCTCCCTGCGCTGCCGCACACCAGCCCAGCCCTCCTCACCATAAGCAGACTCTCCAGCCGGGTCACCTCCTGCTCCAGGCCCTGCAGCTCAGGAAACTGGCCACGATAGTCATCCAGGGCAGCCATTAGGGCCCCCAGTGCCTCTTCCAGTTTCCTGTCCCCAGCACCTCCAGCTGCCCCTGGAACTGGGGCCTGGGCAGCCCTGGCCACTCTAGGGTCTGAATGCTGGGGCACAGGGGCTAGGGGTGAGGGAGGGGGACTTGGGCTCTGACGGATGGCTTCTGGGAGTTTTGGGGAAGGGCTTGTGAGGGGTTCCCAACTGGAGCAGGTAGGACTTGGGTGGGAGGTGCAGAGGGCTATGGGGTCTGCATGAGTGCAGGAAGTGGAGGCTGGGTAGCTACAGGACAGGGGGTCGATGCCTGGGAGGGGAGGGTCTGTGTTTGCAGAGGGGTTGGAGAGCGTGGCAAGGTCTAGAAAAGTGGAAGGGCTTACAGTTATAAGCGTGGGACTTGTGACAGAATGGGTAGGACTCCCGGTGATCTGGACTGGGTCCTTAGCATTGGGTGTAGCGGTGTGAGTTGAAATCCTGGCTGTGTGAGTAGGGGTTGCAGTAGTGTGGGTACTGCTTGTGGTGGTGTGGGTAGAGCTTGCAGTAGTGTTGGCAGGGCTTATTATGGTATGGGCGGGGCTTGTTATGGTATGGGTAGGGCTTGTAGCAGTGTGGGTGGGGCTTATGGTGGTATGGGTAGGGCTTGCAGTAGTATGGGTGGGGCTAGTAGTAGTGTGGGTGGGGCTTGTGGTAGTCTGGGCTGGGTGTGTGGTACTGGGGGTAGGGCCTGCAGTAGAGAGGGTAGAGATCACGTGTTTGTTGGTGGGGCTTGTGACAGTGTGTGTCAGGTTTGTGACAGTGTGGCTGAGGCTTGTGGTGGTCTGGACTGGGTCTGTAGTATTGGGGACAGGAGCTACAGGAGTGACGGTAGAAAGCATCGGCTTGTGGGTGGGACTTGTGGTGGTCTGGACTGACCCTGTGGTACTGGGGGTAGGGCCTGTAATAGTGATGGTAGAGACCACAGTCTTGTGGGTAGAAACTGTGGTAGTGTGAGTAAGGCTTGGAGCACTATGGGTAGGGCTTACAACACTAGAGGTGGCGCTTGTAGTGGTGTGGGTGGGGTCTGGCAATTCAGGAGAGCTAGAATTTATGGTCTTGTTAACTGAGTCTAGGTGTGCGGAGGGGGCAGGGTCTGTAGATGTGTGGGCAGGGCCTGTTGTACTGAGAGCGGGGCTTATGGCAGAATGGCCAGGGTCCAGGGCAGAAGGGACAGGACTAGGGTGCTCCCCAGGTGTGGGACCTGGATGTGCAGGTGGGCTGGGTCCCTGGACTAGACTTTCTAGGCCTGCAGCCTCCACTGAAGCCTCAGCCAGGGCAGCATCCACACTGGCCTCACTGATATGGCTCAGAGTCCGGCTGTAGGGGGCATGCCCATTGGCCAGGGCTGGGGCCATGGCCCCCTCCTCATCCACGGTTCCAGAAGTGGAGGTCTCAGCCCTACGGAAGGCAACCTGGATGGGCAGAGGCTCAGGCTGCTGCACCAGGGGCCTGGGGGCTGAGGAGTGGCGTGCAGTGCCTGAGAGCTGTGGGCTAGAGGAGTCATCGGAAGATTCGGACGACAGGGACCACGCTGTCCCATTCTCCAGCTCCTCCTGCCGCCTCAGCATATTCTAGGAGAGAGAAAAGGACATCTCAGGATCACCCCCAGCAAACCCCTGGATGGGGAGCTGAGCCTGGGATGTGACTCACATAGAAGGCCTGTTCCCGAAGTGAGGGCGTGTCTGGTGGGCTCTGGCTATAGGTGGAGAAGCGCTTGGTGACTGTGGAGGCCTTGTTGACAGTAGAAGCGGCTGAGGGCTGGTCATCCTTGTCGAAGGGACTGGAGAGGGAAAAAGCTGTTAGAAGGTGCTAACATGAAGCCCCAGCCCCGTCTCCAAGACCCTCAGCCCCACCAACCTCCACGTGACTTCCAGGCTGAGCTTGATGGTGCCGAGGTCATTAATGTCCACAGCTACAACCTGGGGCAGGGCAGCGAACAGATCCTTGGTCTCACAGGAGACGCTGCCTACAACCACATGGTTGGCCAGGCCCTTCAGTTCTGTCACCTGTAGCCAAGAATGCATGGTGGGGTCACAAGGGTGTAGGGGTCATGAGATTGTGGGAGATCAGAGGTCTGAATTTGCATAGAGGTTATGTGACAGTCACAGGGTCATTGGGCCATGAGGAAGTTACAGGGAATGGAGTTCTCAGGGTAATGGGGCCATGGAGGCTCGAAGCAGCCTGGGAGCACGGGGACCACAGAGGTCTAAATTTGTAGTCATTGAGGTCGTGGGAGTCACAGCCTCATGAGAGTTCAGGGGTCATATATTCACAAGGTCAGGAGGTCACAAGGAAATCACAGGGTCATGAAGGTCAAGGGGTCACACATTCACAGAGGGCCATGGAACCAGATGGGGGTCACAGGGGTAAGGGTCTCAGGGTCATGAGGATCATAAGGGGTTCACAGGGTCATAGAGCCACAGGATCTTGGTGTCCTATGGTTCTGGGCAGAGACATCACCTTGATGGACAGGAACTCCGTGAGCAGAGGAAGAAAGACGGTTTCCTCACTGTCCCACACCTGCTTTCCACTACCCTCTATGCGGCCCCGTAGTTTCCAGCGCTGACGCCCATATTTCATGCAGATCTAGGGGAAGAGGCAGGTTGAAGCAGCCCTTGGTGTTGCGACCCTGCCATCCCAGCCCTTCCCTGCCCATCCTCCTACCTCATACTGATCGCCCACACATAGCCTGGCGAAGCCAGCCAGCCCTGGGAGTGGGGGAGAAGTAGATGAGCTGGGTCCAGGGGTCTCAGGCACACACCTCCCTCTCCCCGCCACCAGTCGGCCTCACCACTTGGTACCTTTCATCCGGAGATGGAACTCGCCCAGCTGTGCTTCCAGCTCACTCTCCAGCAGGCACATGCTCTGAGAGGGATGGGCAGGGACAGGAGGAGGTCAAGAACCAGTCCCCTCTCACCAGCTCTGCCACACTCTGTGCCTCTGCCTCACAGGCACACACCCCTCACCTCTGTGTACTCCCGATGCCCCCGAGTAGCCTCGGCCAGGCTGTCCCGGGCCTCACGGCTCCCTGGGGAGCCGGTGCTGTAGGCACGGACCATGTTGTAGGCGCCATCCCGGAGACGCCGCTGGACACAGTATGCCTCGTACAGCTCGTCGATCTGGGCAGATGAGTGGGGTGGCAGAGGGGGGATTGAGACTCACTACTGGGGTTGCTCACCCAGGGCCTAGCATCATCCCATCTCCCTGTGATACCCAATCCCCCACCCCACGCTACAAGCACACACGCATGCTGCACAAGTACCTTGCTGGCGTGGAACTCCAGCCGTCGTAGGAAGCGTTCAATGGACTTGACTTGCTGGGGGAGAGGTGCGTTAGGAGAAGCCTGAGGCCCAGGGCCCTTTACCTCCCCCTGAGCCAACCTCTTTCAACACCATTCTCTATACACTCACCTTGTCTAAGTCATACAGGAAGCCCTGCGGGGAGAGATGAGGGGGGCATTAGGAGGTAGGGGAAGTACTCCAGCAGGGGCAGTTGCTCACCCAGACCTACCTAGCTCCTTTTCATCACAGCCTTCCTCCCTCTCACACCACAGTCCACAGCCATTCCAGTCAAAGCAGGGACTGACCTACCTTCCCACGTGCCTGGTCTTTGCTGGTGTCATAGATTTGGTCCCCAAGGCCCCTCTAGTACTCTTCCCCCCACCTCTTCCATGGGATCCCTCCCCTGGCCCACTGCCTTTTCTACAACCCCTAGGAAGAGAGCTCTGTGCCTCCTCATGCATGGTTCCCTCTACCAGGGAACTCCTGTTCATGCTTCAAGACCCAGCAGAAATGTTTCTTCCTCTGGGAAGCCCTGACCTGTTCCCCAGGAAGAACCATGGCTCTCCCTCAGTACCACTACAACATAATCTTCTGCTGTCCACGTCTGTGGGGTTTGACCCAACCCACTGGAAGCTCCCATGGACAGGCACTGGGTCCCAGGCAAAGTACATGCAGCCTGGGAAAGCTGAGGAGAGGAACCTCCCCAGCCTTCCCTGATACCCCCTTTTCTAGTCACACCTGGACCAAATCACCCCAGAAAACAGCTCTGATGTCACCCAGGGCTGGTGCTGCCCAGTCCCCCACACCACAAGAGCAAAGGGCATATTAATCCTGGGCATACGGGATGCCAACCCTTCACTTACCAGGCGAGAATTCCTCTTGGACTCCCTTATCTGTCTTTGGAGTTTCTCCTGCTCCTGCTGGTGCACTTCCAAATAGGCCCTGGGGAAAGGGGTGACCACAAGAGTTATCTTACCTCTCCAGCTTCTACCTGCCCAGGGAACAGGCAGTGAGGAGAGGGTGTGAGGCTGGGGAAGGTTCTACTAGCAGAAAGGGAATGAGGACTTAGGGAGGGATCATGGGACAAGGCATTGGGAGGGCACTGCTTACGTCAGGCCTCGCTTGAGCGTCGTGTACACCAGGTCCAGCCGCTCAGGCTGTGGGACCTTGGGGGCCGGGTGCGCCACTGAAAACATCTTGGACACTCGGGAGAGCGCTGGGGGCTTCCGTGGGGGCCCCGGGGGACTGAAGGCTGGGAAGCTCCTGAAGAAGAGACTGCACTCAGGAAGGGGCAAGAAGTCATTCCCCAAGCCCTCACTTGCACACTCCAACCCGGTCAGACTCTCTTGACCCCATAAGCCCCCCTCTGCCGCGTACCTGGGCCCCCGCTCCTGGCTGCCGAGGACGCCTGCGAAGGACTGGCTCCTATTGACCCGGGCGCTGAGCAGGCGGCGCTGCGGCCGCACCGACAGGGACATCATGGAATGAGTCCGCGCGGGGCTCCCTGGGGGTGGCGAGTGAGGGTGTACAGCGCCAATCAGGCCCTTGAAGCCCCCTCCCCGCGGCCCCGACTCTGTATCTCAGTCCTGCCGGCCACGGCCTGAGGCTGGAGTCCGAACCCCAGCAGCCCTGGTGCTTATGACAGGGCGGCCGCGGGTGACTCGGTGTCGGACTCAGCGTGGCCTCGGCTACGCCCCCACTTCCTGCAGAGGTGCAGGCTCCGCCTGCCGCGCGGGGCAGGAAGGGGGGTCGCACTGGGACCCTCCCCGGGCTGGGAAGGGGCAGGAAAGGGGAGGGGCGCGCAAAGAATGTGCGGAAGCGCCTGTTTACCCGGGGGTGGGGCGGGCTCCCCAGCCCTGCCTTGACCTCCTCCCCCCAAGTGGACCAGGAGCTCCCACGCCCACACCCCGAGAGGCCGTAGGAGGTCACGGGGCGGGGCGGGGTGCGTGCTTTGAGCCCAGCGGAGCTGCCTGGCAGGCCCGGCCTGTGCAGGTTGGGCTCCCCACACCGGCCGCCCTGCGGAAGCTGCTCCCCTCCAACCCCCACCCGCTCCGAGGCGCCCAGACGCCAGAGCCCTCCCGGTGCCCAGAGCCGGGGGATTCCCAGGTTGGGGGGCAGTGCCGAGAAGTGCCCCGCCCCCTCCACTTTCCTGAGACTCCAACCGGGAAACTGAGTCACAGACAGCAGCCTTTGCCCGTGACCTTAGCAGGAAGAGATCCTCCGTAGACCCCCACACCGCTCCGGCGAAACACGCGCCCCAGGCCCACAGAACGCGGCCCGCAGCCCCCTGGGACCAGCCCCGGAGCCTCCGCAGCCCCGGACCAGGTCCTACCTCTCTTCTTGGAGTTCATGGTAAGTCCGGGACAGCCCTCCAAGCTCCGTGCTTGCCCCCCGTGTCCCCGCCGGCCCAGGGCCACTCGGTGCCGGCCGGGCTGGGCTCCGCGTTCGCTCCCAGCGACTCTGGCTCCTGCTTCAGCTCCTCCTGGCGCCGCCCCCCGCCCAGTTCCTGCCGCCTGACTCAGCCCGCCGGGATGGGGCGGGACCCGCCGGACCACGGGGGCACCTGGCCCTTGGCCCCCCTCCCAGCCTCTGGGAGGGGTGACTGGAGGTTCCCCACAGGCAGGGGACTGACAGGGGTCTTCTCGGCTGGGTCAGGAGTGTGGGTAAAGGGAGTCGAGGGCGGCGGTGAATATGGAGGGATAAACAGAGTGAGGACACCGTGTGGGGCTGAATTGGGTGCAGTTAGCACAGGGGGCTCATAGTGTGGCTGTTGAGGAGTGCTGAGAGAGAGCTGGACAGAGGGCTGAGAGTTGGGGTTCTGAGTGTGTGAAGGCTAGAGAGCAGGGGCTGAGAGAGTAGAAGGAAGGGCTGGGGGTGCTAAGTGTAGGGGCTGTGCCAAAGGACGGCAGAGAAGCACTGAGCATGAGGGGGTTTGGAGGCTGAGAAGGAGCTAAAAGTGGGGGACTGGATCAACCCCATATTATGTGTTGCCACCGAGAGAAGGAAGAGAAGCAACTGGGTGCAGAGAGTCCCATAGCACCCTGCACCACCCCCATCCCTCCACCCTCAGAGGGGATGCTCAGTCTGGACACCCTCTCTACCCCCAGGCCACAGGATAGAGGATCCGGTCCCATTCCCCAATCAGGGCCTTCTCTCTGGCAGAAGCTGCATCCTAGGGCAGAGGCCCCATCCTTCTGGCCCCCACCTCACATGGGCTGAATCCCCTTGCTGTTGGCCCTTTCTTGCCCCCAGTATCTCTTTATTGACTATCCCTATCCAACTCTAGCCTGGATAAAGGCCACCATACTCAGGGCCCATTGAGCATCTCATCCTCTCAGATGGCCTGGGTGCTCCCCCACCCCATAAACACTCTTGCTCCTTGATGCTCAATTCTGCTGCACTGGGCTTACTTTTTCCCCAAGAGACTGGGGTGGGCCCAGGGATCTGCATTTCCAACCAGCCCACCACCCCCCTACAGATTCAGATGCAAAATGTCCAAGGATCCTAGTTTGAGAAATGCTCTCTCCCCCTCCCTCCTTGAAGACTGGATGCTGTGCACCCTATGCTGGCAGCTATGCATTCCCATGGATTGCCCACCCAACACTGGCCTCTCTGCTCCGTGCAGCCACCCTCCATGGGAACACCTCAGTCTCATCACCTGGCTCTGGAATGACCCTTTCCTAAATCAGAACCACATCTCCATCACCCCCACCTCACCTGCCTTCTACCTGTGACCTCTTGAGACCTCAGCTCATTTATTCAACTATTTACCAAGTGACAACCCTATGCAAGTCTCTGGAGATAACAGCTGGAATTGCACAGACATTGCCCTGCACGGAGCTCACAATCCGCCTCTGCTTCCTTTCTGTCTGCCAGTTCCCACCTACCTTCTCTTCTCTACCTTCCTTGCACACCCTTCTCCCCAGCCTGGATCTGCAGCCACCACTCCAGCTTGCTCGCCTGCTACCAATATCCCCAGCACCCTGGGCTTCTCTATTACCTGGCAGAAACCAACCCTGGGCAACCTAACCCCCTGCCTTCTCTGCACCTGTGCACAGGCTGGCGGGAGCTGCCAGAGGTCTTGGCACAGCAGCTGGGCTGGAAAAGAGCAAATCTCAACCTCAGCCAGGCTTTTGTTTCCCATGCGGGAAATCCTCATGTGTGACCTTAGCCATCTCTCTCCCTTTCCATGGAAGATGAGTGTTTCAAACTTTCTCCACAAGCCTCAAACAAGCTCAAGTCACTCCCACATAGAAGATGAAAACAACCTTGGAAACCATCCAAATGCCCATCAGTAGATAATGGAATGCTATACAACAAAAAGAATGGACAATATACAACCACATGCAACGATGTGGATGAATCCTACAGACATAATGTTGAGTGAAAAAAGCAAGACCACAAAAGAGAATATATGTTTGAGTTCCTTGATATAAAGTTCAAAAACAGTTAAACTTAATCTATGGTGACAGAAGTCAGAATAGTAGTGACTATTAATAGTAGTGACACTACCCCTGGGGAGTAGTGACTGGAAGGGAGCGCAAGGGGGCTGACAGGGTACTGATTATGTTCTGTTTCCTAATCTGGGTTGTATTTCCTGATCCTATATGGGTGTGTTCCTTTGTGAAAATGTCTTCTGAGCTGTACAGTTAGGACATGTATCCTTTCTGTGTGAATATTATATTTCAGTATAAAGTTAACTTTAAATAAATAACTACAAAAAAAAATGACCCCTCTGTGGACTCCCAGCCTCTTTCTAGCTACCCTACCCCTCACCCTATTTGGCTCTTTTAGAGCCAAGTTTCTTGAAGAGGTGTCTACCTCCATTTCCTCTCCAAACCCACCCACTCTTCTTCCTATCTTGGTACAGCTTCTATACCCAGTACTCCCCTGACTGGTCTGGACAAGGTCACCAGTGACTTCCCCATTGCTGAATCCAGTGTCCAATGTTTGGTCCTTATCCTGCTTGATCTCAGCAAAGCTTTTCACTGTGTAGTTCTCTTCCTCTTCCTTGAGCCTTTCCTTGTCTTGGATTTCAAGAGACAACGTGCCTCTGGCTTTCCACCTATCGCTCTGGCTGCACATTATTATTTTCCCAGAGGATCTGCCTTTCTCCCTATCCCTGAATGGGCCTCATCCTCCCCACTCATGGGCTGGGTACATCTCCCACAGCTTAATGCCATCTAAAGTTTGCCAGCTTCCATGTCTCTTCCTTGCCCAAACCGTTCTTCTGAGCACCAGGCCTGTTTATCCAGCTGGATACCTCCTGGAAGCTGAGTGACAATGTGGAGTGGGTTATTAGGGATGTGCTAAGTTTGAAGGCCCCAAACTAAAGTCACCACTTTCCTCCTCAAACCTGACTCTCCCCAGTCTTAACCTCTCCCCAACAGCCCCACCATCTATTTATCCAGTTGTTCAAGACAGAAACTAGGAATCATCATGGATCCCTCAGCCTCTGTTACCCCCACATCTACTCAGCCACCCAACTCCTGCCGTCTCTGGAATCTGCCCCCTCACCTCCACCCCTATAGCTAGAACTCAAGGCCAAGCCATCACCAATTCTCACCTAGAACCCTACAGCAGCTTCCTAATGGGTTCCCTGTCTCCATGCTAACCCACAATGATCTATTCAATAACAGCATTGCCCCTCTTGAAATTCCAGTCACCTGACAATGCTAAAAACTGTCCTTTATCAAGTGATTTCTATGCCAAGCACTGTGCTTAATTAACAAACATCATCTCATTTAATTCTGGCAACAAACTTACGGGGTGTGTCCTATTAGCCCCACTTCACAGGTGAGAAACCTGAGGCTAACTGGCTGTGTGACTTTGGGCGAGACATTTCTTAACCTTTTGGGGCTGCAGGTATCCATCTGTTAAATGAGGATAACAACAATAATAATAACAACTATCTCACAGGGCTGTTGGGAGGATGAAATGAGATACTTCCTCTACTGGGAGTGTTCGGGGAAGGGAGAATTGTATGTGGAGTACAGAAGTTGGGGTGGACACAGTACCTCACTGTAAACACACAGCAAATGTTAATTGATGTTATTAACAATTATTAATCTGCCCAAGATTACACAGCTGTTAAGTGGTAGGGCCAGGATTCAAACCCCAGGACTCTAAATCTTTAACTTCCCTCTATTCTAACTCTTGTGAAACATCCATGGGCATTCCTCTACCCCAAGGATAAAGTCCAGACTCTCTAAGATGACCCACAAGACCTTCAGGCTCTGTCCCTTCCCTCATATACCTTCCTCCTCCCCTCTGTTCCCCCCATGATTGTTCTGTTCCAGATACTGTGAATTCTCCCCATGCCTGTAGGCTCTTCAGCATTTAAGCAGCAGCTCTCATTGATCCTATATCCTCTTCCCACTACTCTCAGCCTGACCAGCTCCCTCTCTTTTTTCAAGTCTTACTCTACTACTTCTTCCTCAAAGAAGCCTGCCTTGGATTGGGTCCCCCTTTAAGGTGCCTCATAGTTTCCTCTCTCTGATCCCTGAGGCCACATAACTCAGTTGTCAGTTCCCCTTTAGGGTCTGTCTTCCAACCAGATTGTGAACTCTGGGGGCTGAGGCCTGTCTGCTTTGCTCACTGCTGTACCCTCTGCACCCTGCACCAAAGCAATGAAGGAAGGCAGGAGCTGATTATGAGTTGGGGGCTGACTGCACTGGGTTGCCCAGATACGGGTAGATCCTGAGCTGCTGGAGGGGTAGATTTCAAGTCTCTATCTACCCCAACTCCTCTACCTCATAGACAATTTCCTTTTCCCTTCCTTACTTTCTGATTGTATCAGCAGGTGGGCTTCTGCCCTCTGAGAATGGGGCTGGGTGGGGGTTCCCTGGGATTCTGGAACTGAGTAGGTGGGCTGGACTCAAAGTAGGCTGAGTGTCCCATCAATTTTCTTTCTCTGGGCTTCTGCCACAGGGACCAGGATGTATAACTGTTGGTCTAAATGACCATTAGAATATCAATCTAAGTGACAATTCCAGGGGGTGAATAGGCAGGATCTCCCCTGCTGGGGGTGGGGGAAGGGAAAGAGCTGAACCCCTTGAGCTAAGGGAGAGGGGCCACCTCAACTGGTGTTGGTGGGGGTTGGCTGATAAGAGCCAGGGGATTATCTGGACTTATGGCAGCCCTGAAGTCTGTTCTGGACATGGGAAAGAACCCAGGTCTCAAGGGTGATGGGGCCTGCAGCATAGCCAGCTCAGGGCAGCTAGGAATGGAACTCTGCCCGCTTGCGTGGCCCCAGATCCCGCGGCCTCTAATACCCTCTACACGCCAAAACTGGTGCACTTGCGTGGGTCAGGAGGTCCCGCCACCTGTGCGGCCCAGCTCAGTGGTATGCCAGGCCAGCCGCTTTCCCGGGAGTCTCCGGTCCGGCCCCGCCCCACCGCAGGGCTGCCCAGGACTGAGGTAAACAGACGCTAAAAATAACCCGGGCAAGGGGCGGCTTCAAGGAAGAATGGGGTCCCTCCTGAGCCTGCCCCTGTCTCCATGGCAACTGCCCCAAACCCGGCTGCTGACATCATGCCGCAGCTGCGGGAGCAGGGAGGGAGGGGGGCGCGGTGCGGCCTGGGACCCCCCACCCCGGAACCGGGCGGAGGCGGCCGGGTGGCCTCACTTCCTGCCGGCCCCCTCCCTGGTCAGCTGGTCACATTCCCGGACGGCGGCGCACTGGAAGCCTTGTGGCCTCCCCCGGGCCGGGCCTGGCAGAGGCGCTAGTCCGAGCTGCAGCGAGGGGCCCGCAGTGACTCAGCCGCGTCCTCCCCGCCAGCTTTTCCACCCGGGGAGGGCCCAGCCCAGCGCCCTGTGTGCTCCCCTCATCCCCACCCATTTCCAGGTACCCCTCTGCAGCTGCTGCCCCACAGGACCCAGGACAGAGAGGTTTTTTTTGTTGGGTTGTTTTTGTTTGTTTATTGTTTTTGACAGGGAGGTTTTGTACCTCACTCTCCAATTCTCATCTCTCTCCCCGCCCACGCATCCCCGCCGCTACCCTCCGTGCCGTGCCGGGGAAGCAGATAGTGCAGTGGCAAGAATTCAAATCTGGGTCTAATTCCCACCTCTCTCCAAACCAGCTGTGTGACCTTCAGAATATTACTTAACCTCTCTGGGCCAGTTTCTGCACTTGCCAGATCGTCTGGTAACCCTCCTCAGAAGGCTGTGCCGGCACTGAGCGATGCAGGCCCAGGGCAAGCCCCACAGATGGCCCACTGTATTGTTACACTGGACTGCACACAGTAGGTGCTCAGCCAGCCAGCCTGGACATATATTAGAAGCAACCCAGAACTGGCTGAGATGGGTCAGTCTTGGAGGCTGGACTCAGGCCTAACGGGGAGAGGAGAACACAGGGTGCTGAAGCCAGGCTTACCCAGACCCCTAGCCCTGGTGAGCAGCCCCTTACCCAAACTGGTTCTGCAGGCTGCCCAGGCCTGGCTGCTTGCAGAATTCCCACACCAGCCTCTCATTTCCAGGTACAGGGTCCGTTCCCCTACGGCGCCGGGGCTATCCTCTCCGGCCTGGGCCGCGCCAGATTTGGGCGAAGAGCCCAGCCCAAGGCCGGATCGGCCACCTCGGGTCGGGGCCCAAAGCGGCTTAGGCCAGCCGGTGAGGCCAGAGAGATTAGCTCATCTCGGAGGCGGGCCTGCACCCCTCGTCGCCCTCTCCCCATTCCCAGCTCAGTCTCTCCTGCGGCGAGGGCAGTGGGGCTCCCGATGAGCGTCCGTGCCAGGGCCCAGGCTGGCGCCAAAGGCCCACCCTCAGGCCTGGCCCACCCCAGAGCCCCGGGGCACAGGCCGCCTGGGCCTTGCCGTGGGAGGGAAGGAGGCAGCGCCGGGTGCGGCAGGCCCAGAGGCGGCGGCTTTTGTGGGCGTCCTCCGCGCCCGAGAGGAGGGGAGGAACGACACCGCGAGGCCTGGGTCCCGGGGATGGGGCGATACGGGACAGGGCCTCAGCCGGGGCAGCAGATCTGGGACTCCCCAGGCGGGGGGAGGCACCAGAACCGCCGCACCCGACCCCCGCCCTGCCCGCGGCCCCCGGAAACGGCGGGGACACTCACATGGCTGCGCTGGGCTGCGCGGACTTCGCACTCTCCGTACACTGGTCGCTGCCCGGCTAGGTCGCGCCGCAGCTGCCGCGGTCACCGCCGCTGCTGCCCGCCCCTCCCTCTGCTCCGCCGCCTGCAGCCCAGACGCCCCGCTCCTCCCCTGGCCAGCTGGGCCCCACCCCCTGCGCTCCCGCGGCTCCCGCACCCCTGGAGGCGCTCACGGCTCGCTCCGCCCTCTAGGCTAACGGGGCAGGCCGGTGGCTGGCGGCGTCCACCAGCTTGACGGGGCGGGGCGAGGCAGGACAGGGCGGGGTGGGGGGGAACCCTGGACGACACGCGGGCGGTGGGAGTTCTCATTGCTCGGGATCCGGATACATATGCGGAATAGGGCGACTTTCGGAGAACCATTAGCAAAGGCAGGAAGGAACCATTCCTTCCCATGCAGACCCTAAAACCGGTGCACCGGAGAGCCTCGCCTGCCTGCTCCCTCCTTGAATTCCGTGGGCTCTAGAGACCTTTCAGGCCCCCATATGTGAAACAGGTCCTGGAGAGACCACTGCTGGGTTGAGTTGGTTGGAGGAAAGGATCAGGGCCAGTTTCAGAGAGGGGAACAGGAAGGCCTGAAGGCTACTCATCAGACACCTTCTGGGTCTGGACGCTGCCCCTGAGCCCTGCCGGTCCGCCGGCCTCAGTTTCCCTGCTGTGGGGGCAGGCTGTCCTTCCTGCCACCATCTGACACCGGTAAGTCTGAGCTCTTAGCCAGGCCACGCAGTCACCACTCACTGGATACTGGCATCTGCGGAGTCTCGGGCCTTGCTCTGGAAGCATGGGTGAGGACCCTGGCAAGGTCTGGGTACATGTTGTCCAAGCGGGCCAGAACCCAGTCTTTTCCAATGAGGGGCTAGAATCCTGGCTCTCCCCTGGAGTGGGTTACGGTGGAGCTGATAGCTGACCTCACACTGGCGTAAAAGGGCCAGCTCCACTCCCCCACCCCTGCCATCAATAAGACAACACCGGTCCTCTCCAACCCCACCCTTCAGGCTTCACTCTGTAGTCTGTCACCTTTAGAGGTAGCAGGGGGCACTGACATCCTCTCCCTCGCTAGCTCTTACCAGAGACACACCTCACCCTCTCCCAGTTCTCCCCCTCTCCAGCCCCTCCTCTTTGCCTTCCTTTACAGCACCCCCTTTTCTGTAGTCAGTAGACCTGGGGATTGCTTACAGAGACTGGGTTCTTCTTTCTGTTTGCCCCCACCCTAAAATATCATCCAGTCTCAGGACTTCATCCATCCACTGCTGAACATCCTGAGCCTTCCCCTGTGCCCAGAGCCCTCTCCTGTTCCAGAGCCCCTGATGACCCACCAGATCTCATGACCTTCACCACCTTTGTTCTCATCTCTGCAAAGCACCACTGTCCACCTAGGCTCCCACCCGAGTGAGGCTGGGCCTATCTGGAGCTCTCAAAACTGGCACCAATTGGACCCTGCCCACCTGGAAAGTCATCTCCTCAGCAAGGCATCCTCTGACCACCTTCTCTGAAGACAGCCTCTCCTTGGTACTCTCTGTCCCCATGTCCTATGGACTCATGCCTTCATGTCACCCATCACCACCAGGTAGCATGTGTGCCCGTGTGTGCTCACGCGCCTAAGCCTGCCTCACTGTGAGTCTCTAAGCTCTGTGGGGGCAGGGGCCACAGATGTCCTCATCACCACTGTCCCTGGCTCATAGTGGAAATTCAAGAAATATTTATCAAATGAGAGATTGAATGAATGAGTAAATGCATGAACCCTGGACGTCCCCCTCTCTACCCCTACCTTAATTCAGCCTCCTAGTCCTGTAGATTCTACCTCCTTAACATGTTTCAGATTCGTTCCCTCCCTGCATCTCACCTCCCACTATTAGAACTCTGTTGTTTATTAATTCACTCAACAAACACCCACTAACCATTCAGGGCTGGGCAGCATGCTGGCCCCTGGGGTGGCAGTGGCACAAAGTTGTCCCTGTGCCATTGCTTGAGACTCTGATGAGGCAGCAGTGATTGTGGGGACTCACCAGGTTACTGTCTGAGGAACTCTTTCTTGGCCTGGAATTCTGGAATTCCACTTCCAGAAAATTCCCAATTGTAATAGATAACGCCCTTGCTCGTCACAGTCAATCAGTCTCTCTGTCCAGTGTCTGGCCACATCTCTGCATTGTCACAGCTGGTACCCAGGTCTGGGCCACCGTCTTTTCTGGCCTCCCTGCTGCCTCCTTTGTACCCTACAGTTGTTGTCCACCCAACAGCTCGAGTGATCTTTTGGGGGTTTTTTTGGCTACATCTTGTGGCTTGTGGGATCTTAGCTCTCCAACCAGGGATCAAACCTGGGCCCCTTGCAGTGGAAGCATGGAGTCCTAACTACTGGACCGCCAGGGAATTCCCTCAAGTGATCTTTTAAATCATAAGTCAAGGCTTCCCTGGTGGCGCGGTGGTTGAGGGTCCGCGTGCCGATGCGGGGAACACGGGTTTGTGCCCTGGTCCGGGAAGATCCCACATGCCGCGGAGCGGCTGGGCCCCTGAGCCATGGCTGCTGAGCCTGCGCATCAGGAGCCTGTGCTCCGCAACGGGAGAGGCCACAATGGTGAGAGGCCCGCATACCGCAAAAAAACCCAAAAAAACAAAATAAATCTTAAGTCAGTTCATATTGGTTCCCCAATGCCTTCAGGATACGTCCAGACTCTGTAGTGAGGCCTCCAAGACCCAGGCGATCTGGCCTTAGATGACCTCACCTCCTCATCTCCCACCTGTCCTGCCAGCCCTTCCTGCTCTGTTTCCACTACATCAGCCTCCCTGGGGATCCCTGGACATGGCCCCTACTCTCTGGCCTCTGTCTCTTCTCCCAGCCTCCTTTCTGCCTGGGATGCTCCTCTCCCTTATCCACTTGGAAAAGAGCTCAAATGTCACCTCCTCCAAGAAACCTGTGTCCTCTGGCTTCCCACTCACCCCTTCTGAGTACCCATCACTGCCTATTGTCCTTGTCTGTGACCACTCCTGGTTCCCTATCCTTTTTCCATCAGGGCCAGGCATGGACGGGGCTGCAGTGAGCAGATGGGACACCTGAGGCTTCACCTGGCCCTCTCCCCCTGTTCATGGGCCTTGAGGGAGTGACAGCCTCCGAGGATCATGGGGTGCTAGAGGCCTGCCAGGCCTCTCCACAGCAACCAGTGAGCCAGGGGAGGAAGGACACAGCTGACACCCATTTCACAGAGGCGCCCTCTGAGGCTCAGGGAAGGCAGGGCCTTTCCATGGTCAGAGGAAGGGGCAGCATCTGAGCTCCAATTCCGCTCACCGAATCCTAATTAGTTTGGCTCTGTCTGAGTCAGGCATCATTCCCTGAGTATTTGCTCTGCTGGTGCTGGCTGGGAGGTAGGGCAGAGCACCGAATCATCACCATTTCTACCTTTGAGCAGTTCACATTCCTGAAGGAATGGGCTCTGGCCTGAGAAAAAAAAAATCCCTCTAATAGATGGCAGAGGGTGGTGAGAACCATAGTGAACTCCAGTTCCTCACACATGGTGCAGCTAGTTCCACTTTTGAAAGTAACGAGTCCCAAAACGCAGAAAAACAGAAGCTTCCCTCGCCCCACCCCACAGCCCCCATGGCTACAGCTCTCTGGTGTGCAATGTCACCCGCCAGCTTCCTGTGACGGGACAGAATAAAGTCTGCCCCTTACTGCGCCTGTGCTCACATGCCTCAGATAGGATGTACACATTCATTCATTCATTTGCCAGATATTCAGCAAGCTTTCGTGGAGCCTGGTGTGTGCTCGGCCCTGGGGGTTCCAGAAGGGTGGACAGAGGTGAGGCTACCCAGTCCCTGCGCTTGGGGACTCACTGTCAATTAGGGCAGGTCATCCCTGAGTCTCTACACCTCTTATGTCACCAGTGTGAATGTGCGACTGTGATTGTGTCTGTGTGCACATTTATGTGTGTGAGAGAAGGTGTGTCCTGGTTAGGAAGGGCTTTGTAGGAATGGGGCAAGTTGTTGAGGCTCCGTAGGCAGGCAGGGGGTGGGTCTTTAGAGGAGCATCTGGGGCAGAGAGCACAGCAGAGTTCAAGGTACAGGAGGGAGGAGCAGCCTCCTTTGCTGGCGGGGAGCAGAAGCTTAATGTGGTGGGAGAATTGTGTATGTGTTGGGGATGAGGTCAGCCATGAGGGGCTTTGGGGACTGGCTAAGGAGCATGGAGGGTGATGGGGAGCCTGGGCTTTAAGCTGGGGAATTCTGTGGCCATATCTGTGCTTTGCAAAGGTCATTCAGGCAGTGCTTGGAGGGGGGCAGGTAGAGGCAGCTATCATTTCCCTGCCAAGGTCACGGTGGCCTGCGCCAGAGTTGAGGCAGTAGAGATGGAAACATTCAAGAGATGTTCAGGAGGCAAAATGGACGGCTGGGTGACCGATGGGATGTGAGGTCTAGAGAGGCAAGCATCCCAGATCATGCCAGAGTTTTGGGCCTGGGTGACGGGTGTTTTTCAGTGATGTGGAGAGGCCTGGAGGATCAGGTTAGGGGAAGGTGATATGGTCACTTTCAGCAGGTGGCATCTGAGGGGTCTGGGGACTATCCATCCAGGAGGAGCTGTCCTGAAGGCAGGTGGACATGTGGGTAGAGGAAAGAGGTATCCAGGCTAGAGACAGCTTTTGGAGGTGATGATGGTCAACTGGCTCACCAAGAGATCAAATGTGAGAGGGACCAGGGCACTGTGCTCCGCTAGGGCACTTCAGTGGGTGGTGGGGGCAGATGCAGGCTTGAAGGGGGCTAAGTGTGGGTCTGTGGGTGTGCCTGGACCTGCCACCACCTCCACCTGCCTCCAGTCCCAGCCTGGCCCCTACTGCCCAATGTGTATGTCAAAGGGCAAGGGCCAGGGATGCTGCCCGCGTTTAAGTCTTGGCTTTAGCACTCTCACCTTGCGGTTCCTGTAGCCACTTCTCTTTTCTGATGCTTTAACTGCACTCATCCATTCACTCACGAAAATTGCACTTTTAAGAGGTACTCTGTCTCATTAATAATCAACACAATGCAAATGTAAACAAGAGACTTTTTTTTGCCCTCTGAGATTGGCAGTGATGGACATGATGTGTAAGTGGATGCTTTGTAGAGAATGGGAACTGGTTTGAGTATTTAAGAGTAGTTTTTTCAGTATATATCAGGATGTCATGTGCAAACCCTCCTTTTCACCCTGAAGTTCCACTTCAAGAAATTTAGGGCTTCCCTGGTGGTGCAGTGGTTAAGAATCTGCCTGCCAGTGCAGGGGACACGGGTTCGAGCCCTGGTCCGGGAAGATCCCACATGCCGTGGAGCAACTAAGCCCATGCGCCACAACTACTGAGCCTGTGCTCTAGAGCCCACGAGCCACAACTACTGAGCCCGCATGCCACAACTACTTAAGCCCACGCGATTAGAGCCCGTGCTCTGCAACAAGAGAAGCCACAACAATGAGAAGTCTGCGCACCGCAATGAAGAGTAGCCCCCGCTCGCCACAACTAGAGAAAGCCCGCACAGGTCAACGAAGACCCAACACAGCCAAAAATAAAAACAAATAAATAAATTTATATTAAAAAGATAAACAAATAAATAAAAAAAAAAAGTAAAAGAAATTTATCCCAGGGACTTTCCTGGTGGCACAGTGGATAAACTCTGTGCTCCCAATGCAGGGGGCCTGGGTTCGGTCCCTGGTCGGGGAACTAGATCCCACATGCATGCCACAGCCGAGGAGCCCATGTGCCGCAACTAAGACCCCATGCAGCCAAATAAATAAATAAATATTCTTTAAAAAAAGAAAGAAATTTATCCCAAAGGAAGAGGTATCCAGGCAAGAAAAGATGGGTCTAAGGACACTAATTGCTGGCTTGTTCAATCAGAGGTAAAGGGATGGCACAGTCCTGGTGACCATCAGTGGGAGACAGCAGGTGAAGGAGGTTCGTGTGTGCCCTGAGATAACCCCTGGCCACTAAAAATGGATGTGGGGCATGGATTGAGCATCTACTATGTGCCTGGCATCATTCTGGATGCTGGGGACACAGAGGCAGACCAGATAGGCAAGTTCTCTGCTCTCAAGGAGTTCACACTCCAGCCCAAGGAAACAGACAATAATCAAGCTCACATATCTGTAAGATGACTTCAGAGAGAAGGAAAAGCTGTGGAGAAAACAAACCAGGGTGATGCGATTTGGAGCGATGGGGCTAAGGTGCTACTTTAGTCAGGGTGGTCAGTGTAGGCCTCTTTGCGACAGTAACTTTGGAGCCAAGACCTGAATGTCAAGAAGGAAACAGTCACGAAATGATACAGAGAAAGAGTACAGTCGACCCTCTGTATCTGTGGGGGCTGACTGCACTGCGTTATTTGATACAGGGACTTGAGCGTCTACAGATTTTGGTATCTGTGAGGGGGTCCTGGAACCAATCCCCAGAGGGTACCGAGGGACCACTGTATTCCAGGCAGGGGGAACAGCTTGGAGGTGGGAATGACCTTGCTGTATTTGAGTCATGTGGGCTAGGATAGAGGGAAAGAAGGTAAGGTCTGAGAGGTGGCAGAGTCACGTCAGGCAGAGTAGGGAGTGAGGGTTTTATATCTCTGAATAGGGAAAGGTGCTCAACACAACAGACACAGAGGACTGGGGGAAAGCACCAGAACAGACACCCGTTCTCCTGTAGCAGGAGTCTCCTCCGGTCAAACCTGTATCCATTGCCCTGGAGAGCTGTCAGGAGGCCTGTCCCAGCAGTGGCCATCATCTCTGGGCATAATTTCACGTGGCTTTCTTTTCTTCTTTGTATTTACTTATACAAAGAATGGTTTTTAATAAACGTATCATACATGGCCATTACGTATTCAGGCATTACCAGGCCCGCCCCTGCACCAGGTGGGTTTAAGCTTCTAGTCCGGAGTCGCCAGGCTCGACAGGTGACTTCCCTGGGGACTCTCCCCCAGGTGGGGCTATCTCTGCCATTGTCCTGGGTGATCCAGCTTTGGCCTCCAGGGGCACCTGTGAGCAGGGCCTTACTGGGGTGGGGTGACTGTGTCTCTCCGGCTGGGCCAGGCGTTCTTCCTTCCTTCCTGAGACTCCCTTCTCCTAAGGAACAAGTGGGAGGGACATCTGTGCCTCTCCCAGATCCTGGGATGAGTTGCTTGTCTGGGACTCTTTCACCAGGCCCCCTAGCAAAGGCTCCAGCGTGTGGTGTGTAGTTTACTTCCGCGTTCCTACCGCTACGCGAACTGTTCTGACAGAGATGTGCAGGGTGTCGAGGTGGGGAAAGGCCTAGTCACTAGGCATCTGGCAATACCCTCCACACATGGGATAATGACCTGGAGGCTAACCATCTTCAAACTGACCCCTGCCCCAGCCAAGCCCAAGACATAGTCTTGGTCTTTGGCGCCACCACGTGGGAAGTCTCTACACTGCAGTAACAGGCTTCACAAAATACCTCCAAACTCCAGGAGGTGCCCACTTACCCCAAGCCACATTTTCGTGAATGGATAGTCACTGGACTGTGCAGTGCACAACCTCTTCAGCCCTATGCAGCGGTCCTGCTCACGCTCAGACCTGGTTGCATATCATGGTCACAGGGAAGGCCACCACCACCATTAAAACCTCCTCCAGACTTGAGCCTTCTTGTAAAAGTTCCCTGACCCTCCACTTTTCAGTCCTCTCCGCCTTTGACCTGATCCACGTGTGTTGAACACGTATGATCTTCCCCCTCTTCTGAAACTCCCTCTGGCTTCTGTGACTGCTCCTCTTGGATTTCTAGCTGCTTCTCTGGCTATATCTCTTCATGCCCCTCTGTGGGCTCCTCAGGGTGCTGGGTCCCCTTCCCTCATCCTTGATTCTTTTCTCCAGGTCATCCTGACAGCTTCCAGGGCCTTGTTTCTGTTCCCACAGTGATGCCTTGAGTCTTCGCTCCGCATCTCTTGTGCCATTTCCCCACTTAAGATGACCCTTGGGCATCCCAAACTCACTGTATAAAGTCGGCCCCATCTCTTCTCCTCAGAACTGCTCTCCCTCCCAGGTTCTCAGGTTAGTCTGGGTGGCCTTTCCCCTGACACCTCTTTGGCCATCAAGTTGCCCCATCTTCTCTGCCCCTTGGCCAGGGCACCATCTGCACCTCCTTTCTGGCCTCTTAGTGTTCTTGGTTTCACCCGGCCTGGTCCATTCTCTACAGAGCCGCTTGATGGCTTCTGCATATTAAACCCTGTCCCTTCTCACTTCCCCGCTGGCCCTTCATCTCTGGCCAGTTCCTCCCCATGAGGTCCTAGCTCAGCCAGACTGAACTTCTTTGTTCCGTGAATACATCCTGCTTTCCCACGCCTCCATATCTTTGCACAGGCTGTTCTGTGCATCTTTTTTCCGTTTCCTTCACCTGGTAACTCCTGCCTACCCTTTAGGTCTCAGCTCAGACACCACTTCCTCTGGGATACCTCCCTGGACCCCAGGCCAAGTCAGTAACCTCTTCACTCTCACAATGCCCTGTGCTTCGCACATCACAGACCTTGTCTGCCTCCCCTCCCTAAAGGGCCACCTGCTCCTCTCCAGGGATCCCACACCAAGACTAGCTCTAGGTCGAGTCACCTGACTCTGTGCCTGGTTCTCAGATTCAGAGGTCCTAGATCTCAAAAGTCATCAAGTTGCAGAGAGAGCAAGGCCATGCCTGAGGCCAGTGAACCAGTGGCCAGGCTGGGATGGGAACCAAGACTCTTACCTTCCCTCCCAGGGCTTCCCTGCTCCCCCAGATGCCATTGTGAGTTGAGTAAGTCTCCTTGAGTGCCCGAAGGACTTTGACCAGCAGAGAGTTGTCAGGCCTCTGGCCTGGGGGGAAGGCAGCCATCAGCCTGGGCTCTTGGGAGCCCAGAGAGGTGGCGGAGGCTGTCCCAGAAAGCAGACTGGTGACTCCAGGCCAGCACATCTGATGAAAGTGTTTAATGAGACTCCTTTCTCCCACAGAGCTGTGCAGCGGGAGTGTGGCCTAGAAGTCATGCAGGGAGGACTTGGATTCCTGAAGGGGGTGGTGGCAGCTGTTAGGGCCCCTGGGTTAATTATCTCCAGCGTCACACAGAAGAGAATGTGCTGAGGAGAGACCTCCCCCACCTGGCCTCAGCTTGTCAGGGCAAGAGTCTCTCCAGGACTCAACCTGCTCCCCACCAGGCTGGGGTCCGAACATCAGCTTGGTGTTCCCTCAGGCCTCAGCTCCCCCATCCCACTCCGGCCCCAAAGGGACTCCTGGCTCTTCCCTGAGACTTCTTTGTGGGGTCCCACCTCTGGGCCTTCGCTCTTGCTGTGCCCTCTGCCTGCTCCGTGGCTGGGCCCAGCTCACTTGCTCAAGGAGCTCAGTAAACACTGGTGAATTGAATTGCTCTGTAAATAAACAAAGTGCCAAATAGGCTGCCTGGCACTTAGGAGATGCACCTCCCTAAATCTGCTAAGCAAGCAAATAACCCGAAATGAGAGAAGTGAAAGGATTCATCCAGTCTTTTCTTGTGCTTTTGTCCCCCAAACTGCTCGCCATTCATTTCTTCCAAGGAGCCCTGCTCTCTCTGATCCAGGCCTCTGCCTGAAATTTAGCCTGACCTTCGGTGTGTCTAGACAATCCTACCCTAGGTGTCAAGAAGCCTTCTAGGATTCCCACAGTGGCTCATACCCCTGACCTTCCTCCTTCACTTGGCACAAGTATGATGACTTACTCAACGGCTGTGAGTTCTGTAGGACCAGGGACCACAGTGCCTCATGGACTACTCTACGCCCAGTGCCCAGCACAGGAACTTGATGGATGCTCATAAATATCAACTATTGCATTAGGAATGACTGTAGGCCTTGGAACACTGGGGTATTTTCTCCCTCTCTGAAACTGCCTGGATAATTTGCAGAGTTGGTTCCATCAGTCATTCCAAATTGCCCAAATGCCCAGGCTCTCACTTGAGCCCTGTCTGGTCCCTTGCTATTTCTCTAGTCTTTCTCACTGTTGTTTTTCTCCTTGAGTTCCCACAAGAGCATAGAGACTTGACAGTTTCACACTAAAGCTGAAAACCTTCCCCAAGCTTCCTCCTCGCTTGTTTCCTGGAACCTGCTTTCCAATCTCTCTTGGCTTATAAAGCCAGTGACTCATTTACTGAGCCAGGCGTCTCCACAAGGATTTCTTTCTTGCAGAAAATGTGAAAGGAGCGGGTGACACCGTCCTTCATCCCCATCCTCTCTTGGCCCTGGCTTTTTAAAATCTAAAACCCCAGATTTGTTGTATCACGAGAGGCGGTGGAATTGCTGGGTTTCCCCTTGACATAGGCAGCCCTCCTTAAACCAGGGCCCTTGTATCCCCAGGGGCTCACCTTAAGGCATTTTCAGAGCTTTCAGAGTTTTCAGATCCCCAACCTCCAGACTCCACAATGGCAGAGAATCACCTTTGTTTCCTTGCTAACCTTCCACATAATCACAACCTCTGGCTCTCCCTGGAAATCTAGAAAACTACAGGAATGTATCTAATGCCCTTTCAGGATGCCAAGCCTTCACATCCTTCATAGGCACTAGAAATCACGCACATGCATAATTTCTAATTTGTGATAAAAATTTTCAAGTGAAAATGATAGAGTTTGCAGCTTGCACATCAGCTGTCCCTGGCAGGAGTTTTCACATTGAACTGGTGGGGAATTGTACAGACATCACCCACACTCACCCAGATGACCTGGGTGAGTGTGGGTGCCGGTCCATGTGAATTCTGAGAGAATCTGTGGCAGCTGGGAGGGGTGTGGGGTGGGATTTTAGGGACCGCTGATGCAACTGGTTGGATGGGGGTTGAATGAGGGTGTCCAAAAATCTTAGTGGGTGTTTGAAAGGCTAGGTATGTATTTGTGTTAAATTCCTGAGGGTTATCAAAGGCACTGCTTGAATAAAAAATGCTTTGCATTTTTTCATTGTTTTCCTTTCAGTGCAACAAAGCAGAGGGATGGCTTGTGGACAGTGAATTAACCAGGGTTAAACAACGTTTGAAAAACGATGCTGGAGGAGTCCAATAACTCTTATCATCTTCATAGTCATCATCAATAACATAGAGTAACAACAGTCATCATTTTTGAGGACCTAATAAGTACCATACGGCTGTATGCACACACACACACACTTGGGTATCATGGCACATACCAGTCAAGGTAGTCTTATCTACTGTGGGTCCCCTATTCTGCTATTCTACACTGGTCTTGGAACCTTTTACCCAGGACATATTTTATGGGATTCAGTGCAAAATAAAAAGGTAGAGCACCTTGTTCAGAATGATCATGAATTTCAAGGTGGTGACAGCAGGGCATTAAACAAGTGTGGGACCCTTTCGAGCAGGTTGCCCTGTGTGACTAAACAGCTCTCAGGCCTGTGAAGCAGGTCCCGCTTTCACCTCTGTCTAGGTGCACTGCTCAAACTTTTCTCCACTGGGAAGATTTCCCCCCACAGCTGGGGGTGCAATGCAAGAGCAGTTCATTTTCAGTTTGTTTCTTTCACACCAAAACAGCACGTCCTTGAACCAAGCTTGGGCTTTCTCCCTCTATGAGCCGTTTGCTGGGTACCCCACCTGATGCATGGGTGTGAGATGAGCGATAGGTATCAGTGCAAGAGTGTTAGGCGCCGTTGGTATTTGAGCCACCTGTTGATAGAGATTACTTATACTATTTGGATCTGCCTAAGCTTGAGCTGGGATATACAACATCTAATTAATGACGGACTCGCTTCTTGGCCTGGCCAACCTAATGATTTTGTGTGTCGGCCAGCACCCAGTTCATGACAAGCAGGTCTAGCCACATGTTCACATGATGACCCACAGTCATGAACTCAGTCAATAACCAAGGTCAGCAATTTCTCTTCTAATGTTGTAGAAGAGAGTGGGACTCTCCTGTTGGGGCTTGCCCAAGGCTCCCCACAGAATCTTTCTCTGTGATGGAATCTACCTGATTGTTTGACATAAGCGGCAGGACTGCTCATACTGTAGCCTGGACCTGCTGCAGAGTCCACTCTCGTTCTAGAAATCACGCGAAATTAGCAACCTTCCACATCACCTGATAAATGGAACAGTGAGAATACAAGAGAATTTTGTATTCTTCCTCCAAAACCCAAACAGGAACAGAGGCACAAAAACAGTGGAAAAACAGAAAGTGAATAGTAAAATCATGGAACTAAATCAACCGTATCAATAATATGAGTAATAATTAGATGTAAGTGTACTACAATGCCAAGTCAAGGGCAGAGATTCTCCGATGAACAGAAAAGTAAGACCCAACTATATGCTGTCTATAATTACTCTCACTTTAAATATAAAGAAATAAATAAGGTGAAAGTAAAGAATGGATAAAGATACGCCAAGCTGACAGTGAGCCTAGGAAAGCTGCAGTGGCAATAGTCATATCAGACATGGTAGACTTCAAGAGAATGGGTGTTATCCAAGCTAAACAGGGAAATCCATATGGATAAAATCATTCACTGGGAAGTCATAATAATCATACATGTGTGTATATGTAGTAACAGAGCTTCAAAATATTTGAAGAAAAGAACTGACAGAAAAGGGAAGAACTAGACGAATCTATAATAGTCATTGAAGACTTTTATACCCCACACATCAAAGAATAAAATAGCTGGACTAAATAATAAGGAAATACATAGAAGAACAGTAGAACATTGTCAACTACCCTGACTGTAACGGACATTTATGAACACTAAACAGCTGCAGCGTTCATTTTCTTTTCCAGCAAATGTGCTACCTTCACCATGATAGACCATATGTTCACCCATCAAACGATATTCATAAAATTCAAAGAATGTGCCAAGTATGTTCTGTGACCACGGTGGAAGGAAATGAAAATGAATAACGATGAGATTCACAGAAAAATCTCAAACATTTGGAAATCATACAACACACGTAAAGGATCCGTAGGTCAGAGGAAACATTTCACAGGAAATTAGAAAATATTCTGAATGAAGTGATAATAAAAACTAAACATATCAAAATTTGTGGGATATACTGAGGCAGTGATTAGGGAAAAATTTATAGCTTAAAACACTTACATTGTAGAAAAGAAAAATATAAAGTGGGGGATTAGTCCAGCAACATTCTCATGGCTTTGTGGTAACAATGCAGAGTATGAGCACTGCAGGGCAAGAGACTCCTCCTGGTTTCCCTGCCTACAGGCTCCTATCCCTCTCACATGGTAGCCCGGAATATCTAAAACACAAAACTATCTGTCACTCCCCTGCTGCAAACCCTCCCATGGCTCCCCACTGCTTCAGGGTGAAACTCAAAATGGACCTTGGCAAGGTCCATTTTTCTTTATTTTTAAAAAATATTTATTTATTTATTTTTGGCTGCGTTGGGTTTTCGTTACTGCACACAGGCTTTCTCTAATTGCAGTGAGCGGGGGCTACTCTTCGATGCGGTGCGTGGGCTTCTCATTATGTTGGCTTCTCTTTGTTGCAGAGCATGGGCTCTAGGCACGTGGGTTTCAGTAGTTGTGGCACGTGGGCTCAGTAGTTGTAGCTCGCAGGCTTTAGAGCGCAGGCTCAGTAGTTGTGGCGCACGGGCTTAGTTGCTCCGTGGCATGTGGGATCTTCCCGGACCAGGGCTTGAACCCGTGTCCCCTGCATTGGCAGGCAGATTCTAAACCACTGCGCCACCAGGGAAGTCCCAAGCTGACCTTTTCTGACCTTGCTCCTGCTCAACTTTACCTCTCATGCCAGGCCTTGTTTGTCTGTGTGCTACATCTGGCTTCCTGAACGGTCCCTTGAAATCAAGAGTTTCTTTTTCTCCTCTGTCTTTTTTTGCTCTAGAACTAGGGTTGCCAGATAAAATACCTCGACTCCCAGTTAAACTTGAATTTCAAATAAATAATGAATAACTTTTTAGTATAAGAATGTCCCCGGGCTTCCCTGGTGGCGCAGTGGTTGAGGGTCCACCTGCCGATGCAGGGGACGTGGGTTCGTGCCCCGGTCCAGGAGGATCCCACATGCCATGGAGCGGCTGGGCCTGTGAGCCATGGCCGCTGGGCCTGCGAGTCCGGAGCCTGTGCTCTGCAACGGGAGAGGCCACAGCAATGAGAGGCCTGCATACCGCAAAAAAGAGAGAAAAAAAAAAAAAAGAATGTCCCCAATATTGCACGGGGTATATGTATATACTAAAAAAGTATTCATTGTTTATCTGAAGTTCAAATTTAACTGGGTGTTAATTTTATTTTTTTTTTATTTGCCAAATCTGGCAACCTTACCCAGAACTGGCACATGGTGTTCCATCTGCCCTTTCCTTGCTTCTCTGCATGGGTGACTCCTTTTCCTGAGTCAGGTCTCAGCTTAGAAATACTCTCCCCCAGGAAGACAGTTCTCCCTCACCCTTTCTCAAGCTGAGGCTATAGTTGTCTCATTACTGTGCCTGAGCTGTGCCCCCCAGGCAGGGTAGGTCCACCTCATTCACTGCTAACTCCTCAATCCCTGGTATAGTGTCTAGCACTTGGTGACTACTCAATAAATACTTGTTGGGGCTTCCCTGGTGGCGCAGGGGTTGAGAGTCCGCCTGCCGATGCAGGGGACACGGGTTCGTGCCCCAGTCCAGGAGGATCCCACGTGCCGCGGAGCGGCTGGGCCCGTGAGCCATGGCCGCTGAGCCTGCGCGTCCGGAGCCTGTGCTCCGCAATGGGAGAGGCCACAACAGTGAGAGGCCCACATACCGAAAAAAAAAAAAAGAAAAAAAAAAAAAACTTGTTGAAGGAACAAGTGCTGACCTAGGTCCTAGCTATGGGGCTAGAGGGCTGGCCCACTTCCTGCCTTTCAAGCCCTTCCCCCCAGTAGGGGATGCATCAGTTATCTATCACTGCAAACAAACCACTCCAAAAATTAGTGACTTAGAAACACAGCAGCCATGTAGTTTGCTCACGAATCTACAAAATGAGCAGAGCTCAGCAGGCACAGCTCAGCTCTGCACCCCGCACCCCTAACCCCTAACACACACAGCTGGAGTAGGAGAATCCACTTCCAAGATAACTCACTCACATGGCTTTCAAGTTGGTGCTGTATGCTGCTTCTCTCCACATGTGCCTCTCCACAGGGTGGCTGGGGCTTCCTCACAGCGTGACAGCTGGGTTCCAAGAGCAGTATCTCAAAGGAGACAGAAAATGGCAGATGCTAGTTTTCTAAGGCCTAGATCTGGGAACTAGTACAGTGTCACTTCCACCATATTTTATTGGTTAAGTAGTTGCAGAGTCCATATTCAAGGAGAGGGGTCATAGACCCCTGTCTCTAAATGGAACAAGTGCTAAAGAGTTTTGTGACCGTGTTTTAAAGCTACCACAGGAGAGAATACTCACCACAAAGGAATTGACAGAGCGTATCATCAGCACCAGTCTGAGTGTATGACGGTTCATAGGATGCTTTTCTCTCCATGGTGTGCAGCACGGGCCAAAATATTCAGGGAGTCTTAGAGTGACATAGGGCAAGAGGGACAGAGAGAGGAAGCAAGGGAGCAAGACAGAGAGAGAGAGCAGAGAGAGAGGTGTGTGAGGTAAGGAAAGTCGTCCCTCGGAGCAAGAAGAATGTGAGCAACTCAACCAATGTAGGGACTTCCGATAACGGTACCTGAAGGGAGGCTGCACAGTTGGCACCTGTCATGGGTCCGCTGGGATGTTGTAAACAGACAATTTCAAATTGAATTCTTTTCTTTTGGTTTTGAAAAAAAATTAGTCTATAGAAAGCTGACAGAATAGTCAAATGAACAACCCACACACCTGTCACCTAGTGTCACTAACGGTTAACATTTTACCACATTTGCTCTTTGAAAGTAAGTTACAAACAAGACATCTCCCTCCCCAATCCTTTGGCCTGCATTCCCTCTCCCGCCCCACTCCCTCCCACCAACCTTCCCACCCAGCAGTGTACTCTCTGCACCAGTGGTTTCACTTGGGGTGATTTTGTCCCCCAGGGATTATTTGACAATGTCAAACGGAGACTTTTTTTTTTTTTTTTTTTTTGTGTGGTACGTGGGCCTCTCACTGTTTGGCCTCTCCCGTTGCGGAGCACAGGCTCCAGACGCGCAGGCTCAGTGGCCATGGCTCACGGGCCCAGCCGCTCCGCGGCATGTGGGATTTTCCCGGACCGGGGCACGAACCCGTGTCCCCGGCATCGGCAGGCGGACTCTAAACCACTGCGCCACCAGGGAAGCCTGACATTTTTTAAATTACAGTTTTTATTGAGAAAAAATTCACGTAAGATAAAATTCACCATTTAACCATTTTAAGGTGTTTCTTTAGTAAATTCATGATGTGATGCAACCTTCATTGCTAATTCTCAACCATCTCTGACTTTTCGACTTGTTGCGGTGCTCCTGACACCTAGAGGGCAGGGGCCAGAAATGCTGCTAAAGTCCCAGAAGAGAGAATTATCTGTCTCCAAAGTGTTGAGGCTGAGAGACCCCACTCTACACCATTAGAGCACCACATCACATCCAAGGAAATAAGCAGCCATTCAGTCGTGTCATCCCTACTGGTCTCAAGAATGCCTTTACAGCATTTTTATTTCAGTTCAGGAGGCCAGGTTCACATGTTTGGTTGTTAGGTCTTTTTAGTCTCTTTTAATATAGAAGAGTATTCTCTGCCCCATACTCAGCCTTTTTGTCTGATTACTTTTTGTAAGAGTTCAGGCCAGTTTTAGCACCTCATTCTGTTTCCATATTTTATTATTATCTTTTTTATTGAAGTGCAGTTGATTTACAGTGCTGTGCCAATCTCTGCTGTACAGCAAAGTGACTCAGTTTTACATACATAGACACATTCTTTTTTTTTAATATTCTTTTCCATTATGGTTTATCCCAGGAGATTGGATATAGTTCCCTGTTAGCACCATATTCTGGATTTACCTGACTGCTTCCTCAAGATTAGATTCACGTTAAACAATTTTGGTAAGAATATTATATTGGTGATTATTGCATCACATCAGGGGGCCCATAAGATGAGGCTGCTGTGCTATTTATGATGTTGAAACTGGATGATGATGTAGTTCACAAGATAGAAGGTAGCTGCCCCCCATACCTCGCCCACCTAAGTATGGGGTCTAGGCAGCCAGCCTAGTTGGCTTACCCTTTCTGAAAAGTAGGCATGGCCTGGGGAGGGTGACTCTCACCCAGTGGGGAATCCTCAGGCCCTCCTCCCTTCTTTCTGCTGCCTTACCTTCTGAGTTCAAGGGGAAGGCCCCAAGAGCTAGTGGTTCCCTTTGCCAACCCCAGGGAGCAGGCCCCAGCCCAGTTCACTGGGAGGCCATGGGAGGACACCTTGTTCCTTGGTTCCCAGGAAGAAGAAAACTGAAGGGCAGACGTGGGCTGAACCCCTCGAGGCTGGAACCTGGAAGCTGAGGGTGTGGACAAGTGGGGGACAGGGGGTTGTGATGCTGGAAACTGCAGGGCCCAGTAGCATTCCTGTGATGAACAACTGGGCAAAAGCTGCACTGAGGTCACTCCCTACCTTATTCCTTTCAGAACGCTCCATCCACCTTTAGGAACCCTCTTTAAATACCAATACCACCTCCTCCAGGTGGTATTTCCTTCCTCCTACCAGTGGTGCAGGAAGAAGGAAATCTTGACTGCTGTTCTCACAGCACTTCAAGGCTAGAAAGAACCACTGCCAGGACAAAAATTCTCTCCCGTTACACTGGAAGTGAGAACTTGAGAACCTGCACAATGCTTTTTTTGAGCCAGCATTGAAGCAACATATAAAAATTCAGTTTTCTGGCTTTTCTTGAAACATCTGAAGCTCTGGCAACACTGGGGCTACATCTCCACCTGGTGTCCATGGCTTCCCCTTTCAGGCCAAGCACGCCCCACACCTCCCCAGTATTGAGTATGTGTGTGGCTTTTAGTCTTACTCCTGAACCATTGCCAACGCTGAAGTTGAGAACTATTTCTCTGTACCCATGTCTCCAAAATAAGTATAACAATAAAAGAGAGGTCAAAGAGTCATGCGCTTCAGGGAAAATGGGAGAAGGCACATTTCTTTGTGGAACTGAAGAATATTCCTGTGTACTTACAATGCAATCAAAGGAGGTCTGTATTAAAAATATATATAGGGACTTCCCAGGTAGTCCAGTGGGTAAGACTCCATGCTCCCAATATAGGGGGCCTGGGTTTGATCCCTGGTTGGGGAACTAAATCCTGCTTGTCACAACTGCGCATGCTGCAACTAAAAAGTCCGCATGCCACAACTAAAAAAAAAGAAGATCCCACGTGCTGCAACTAAGACCTGGCGCAGCCAAAATAAATAAATAAATATATATTTTTAAAGTCAAGTTAAAAAATAAACAAACAAACAAACAAAAATATATATATGACCCTAAGTGTCATTGTGTCTTAGCATCATGGTTGGTTGCGAGGGGTTTCGGTGGAATGTCACACTTCTCAGTTTGACTCAGCTCCACCACTTACAAACTTTGTGACCTCAGACAAGACTGTTACGATACCCAGACCCTCTGCAGTTTAAGCTCTCTCTGCACCATCTGAACACAGCCCAACTGCTATCTTAGCAACAGAACACCCTGAGCACATGCTTTCAAGGCTGTGCTGAGGAAGAATGAGATCTCACACCCAAAATCATTCTTTTCTGGGCTGGCAATTTGCCCAGAGTCAACACCTGCCCAAGCCAAAAGCCAAACCTGGCTTACAAGGGCAGATTTTTGGCCCTGACCTTGGCAGAAGGTGCTGTCCCTTGTGATACTCTACCTCCAAGGCCACAGACGAGGCAAGGCCTCTGGAGGTCAGGACATTTGTCACTCACAGGCTGATCTTAGGGATGCTCAGGGTCTGTAAGGGCTCAGCTGGGGTCAAGGGAGGACCAACAGGCCTGCCCAGATCAGAGGAACTCACCGTGAGTTCTCTAGCCACAGACTCCAGCAGTAGATGCCAGCAGGATTTTCAGAACCAGGACCAGTGAATTCTAGGATAAAGATCTCTCCTGTAGGATGCAAGCGAGGAAGCAGGAGGCTTCTGAGGCTGCTGGAAGCCAGTTTGTGTCTACAAAGGGAAACAAGCCTTAGAATGAAGCATTTACCACAAGAGATGTACACAAGAGATGTAAAGAAACTGAAGATATCAGTGGGGAATGCGGTTAGTCTCAAGTAAAAGAAAAGCTTAACAGTAGCTTAAACAAATATTTGTTTCATGTTTGTCTCATGCAATAAGATATCAGGAGGTGGGCAGACCAGGGTTGGTGCCACTGCTTTACAATGTTGCGGAGGCATGCTCTGCTTCTCTTGTCCACCATCTTTAGCAAGCTAGTCCATTCTCAAGGTTGTTGCCTCATTGCCTTACGGTCACAAGTTGGCGGCTACAGCTGTAAGCGTTATACTCACATTCTCAGTAGGAAGTTGAAGGGAAAAGAAGCAGAAAAGGGAGACACCTCTGCCAGAGAAGCAACTTTCCCAGAAGCCCTCAACGTAAGTCTTGTGGGTCACAATGTATCCCAGGGACACCATGAACTCTTAGGGAATCTGAGAAAGTTAGTCTGTTTAACTAGGCACTTCCCCAAACAAAAATGGCCTTCTTTTTTGGAGGAGGGGGGAATAGGTATTAGGAAGGCAACCAGCTGTGTCTGCCCCATCAACTCCTTATAAAATCAAAAGGCATTGTATCAAACTTCATCTAAAACCAGCCCTACTTCAGGACTGTTCAATTAAATGAGCCAATAAACTGTGTTTATAATTTAAGACAGTTTGAATCGAGCTTTCTGTTCATTACAACTGCTGTCATCTCATTGATACCATTTTTTTCTTTTTACTATTTTTATTTTGCATTATAAAAAAAACCACCAACAACCAATAACAAACTGCTTTTCTTTACATTCATATGGATTTTAGGAAATTATTTTCTTTGCCCCTGGAGAAATAACCTACAGACAAAAAAATAAGTAGTATCACATTGTGAAATCTGCAAATCCCAGAAGTCAACAGCTTGAAGACACCCCCAAGGACAGGGAAGAAAACAAGTGTCACAAGAGACAAGACAAACACATATCCTGATAGCAAGCTGAGGAAACGACCATTTTCAATGCCATTGAAAGGTGCAAGCCACAGAAGAGTGAATATGGTATGATTCCATTTACATGATGTTCAAAACCAGACAAAACTGTAATAAATGGTGATGGAGCTCTGAACAGTGGTTAACTCTGGGGGCATTATTGACTGAGTGAGGGGAATTGGGAAGACTTCTGCAGTGCTGGAAATGTTATTTTATTTTATTTTTAAAGATTTTTTTTTGATGTGGACCTTTTTTTTTTTTTTTTTTTTTTTTTTTTTTTTTTTTTTTTTTTTTTTGCGGTACGCGGGCCTCTCACTGTCCTGGCCTCTCCCGTTGCGGAGCACAGGCTCCGGATGCGCAGGCTCAGTGGCCATGGCTCACGGGCGCAGCCGCTCCGCGGCATGTGGGATATTCCCGGACCGGGAACGAAACCGTGTCCCCTACATCGGCAGGCGGACTCTCAACCACTGCGCCACCAGGGAAGCTCCTCTGAGATTTTTTAACGGAATGATTGAGAAAGTTTGGTGTTGGAGTTATAATTACCCAACAGTGATTCTGCTGATTCCTTTTGAATTAAGGTATTAAGATCACTACTAACCAAAATACATTAATTGAAAGGTTGGAGATACAGTGAATTCTAATGGTATCCTGTAAACGTATACATGTATTGATAGATAATACTATACAATACAGACCAGCAACACTGGCTAGGGGAATTAGTATCCATGCATGCCCTACTAAGCCTTCCCAGTAGCTAGCTCCATGCTCAGAAAACTCAACTTGCAACCTATAATAACATATTTATCAAGAGTTTAGTACTTGTCACAGGCAGTTTATATTCCCACAGGTCAGGAGTGGCTTATAGGAGATTTTTAAAAATAAAAGTATAGTTGATTTACAATGTTATATTAGTTTCAGGTACACAACATGGTGATTCAATACTTTTACAGAATATACTCCATTTAAAGTTATTATAGGGACTTCTCTAGTGGCCCAGTAGGAAGGACTCCATGCTCCCAATGCAGGGGGCCTGGGTTCGATCCTTGACTGGGGAACTAGATCCCACATGCCGCAGCTAAGAGTCCACATGCCGCAACTAAGACGTGACACAGCCAAAAAATAAATAAATATTAAAAAAAAGTTATTATAAAATATTGGCTATATTCCCTGTGCTGTACCACGGTTTTTTTTTTTAATAAAAATTTATTTAGTTTTGGCTGCATTGGGTCTTCATCGCTGTACATGGGCTTTCTCTAGTTGCAGTGAACGGGGGCTACTCTTCGTCGTGGCAGACAGGCTTCTCATTGTGGTGGCTTCTCTTGTTGCAGAGCATGGGCTCTAGGCACGCGGGCTTCAGTAGTTGTGGCACATGGGCTCAGTAGTTGTGGCTCGCGGGCTCTAGAGCACAGGCTCAGTAGTTGTGGCACACGGGCTTAGCTGCTCCACAGCATGTGGGATCTTCCCGGACCAGGGCTTGAACCTGTGTCCCCTGCATTGGCAGGCAGACTCTTAGCCATTGCGCCACCAGGAAAGTCCCCACAGTTTTCTTTTTACCTCTTACCGGTTCTACTTACTTCATATCCTCACCAACACTTGGTATTGTCAATCTTTTAGTCAATCTAGTCTGTGTATAGTAGTTCTAGTTACTTCATATCCTCGCCAACACTTGGTACTGTCAACCTTTTAGTCATTCTAGTCAGCGTATAGTAGTATCTCATTGTGGTTTTAACTCCCATTTCTCTATGAATTAAATTTCTCTAGTGACATTGAGCACCTTTCCACATGCTTATTGGCCATTGGGAAATCCTTTTTTGTGACGGGTCTGTTCAAGTCCTTTTTCCTTAATGACTATGTAATTCTGCATGAGTCATTTTTTGAGTCTATGCATTGTAATGTTCTTTTCCCAGTTTGTGGCTTTTCACTTTCTTAATTATCTTTAATTAATGACCAGAAGTTCTTAGTTGTTTGTTTGTTTTGGGTGTTTTTGGCCCTGCAGCTTGTAGGATCTTAGTTCTCCCACCAAGGGATGGAACCTGGGGCCCCAGCAGTGAGAGCACTGAGTCCTAACCACTGGACCGCCAGGGAATTCCCAGAAGTTCTTGGTTTTGTTCTTTTTTTAAAATTTTTATTTATTTATTTATTTGGCTGCATTGGGTCTTTGTTGCTGCGTGCAGGCTTTCTCTAGTTGTGGCAAGCAGGGGCTACTCTTCATCGTGGTGTGCGGGCTTCTCACTGCGGTAGCTTTTCTTGTTGCAGAGCATGGGCTCTAGGCCTGCAGGCTCAGTAGTTGCGGCGCACAGGCTCTGGGTAGCATGGGCTTCAGTAGTTGTAGTGCACGGGCTTAGCTGCTCCGCGGCATGTGGGATCTTCCCAGACCAGGGCTTGAACCCGTGTCCCCTGCATTGGCAGGTGGATTCTTAACCACTGCGCCACCAGGGAAGTCCAAGTTCTTAGTTTTAATGAAGTCAAATTTATCAGTCTTTGATGGTTAGCACTTTGTCTTATTTAAGAAATCTTTACCTACTCCAAGGTTATAAAGATATTGTTTTGTTTTGTTTTGTTTTTTAAGATATTGTTTTTTTTCCTAGAATCTTTATTTGTTTTGCCTTCACAATTATGTTGATGATCCATCTCAAATTAATTTTTGTGAAGGCTGCAAAGTACAGGTAAAACAGTCACTTGCTCCCACTCTGTTTATTGAAAATGTTTTCACCCCACTTGAAGAATCTTACGTAGTTAATTTTCAACCATTTTTCTTTTCTAATATATCCACTTAAATATGCATTGCTTTAGCTGCATGCCATTAAGTTTTTTTTTTTTTTTTTTTTTGCAGTACGCGGGCCTCTCACTGTTGTGGCCTCTCCCGTTGCGGAGCACAGGCTCCGGACGCGCATGCTCAGCGGCCATGGCTCATGGGCCCAGCCGCTCCGCGGCATGTGGGATCTTCCCAGTCCGGGGCACGAACCCGTGTCCCCTGCATCGGCAGGCGGACTCTCAACCCCTGCGCCACCAGGGAAGCCCTCCCATTAAGTTTTGATGTATTTCATTATCATTCAGTTTGAAACATTTCTAGTTTCCTTTGTGATTTCTCCTTTGATTCATGGGCTACTTAGAAATGTGGCCACAAGCATAAGGACACTCAGCACAGCTCTACCAGCCAACTGAGCCCACTGGAGCAGCTGCTTAATTTTGTCTTTGTACCCCTGGGAGCTCTGTGGGTGGGTGAAAGATTCCCACAGGCAGGAGGTGTGTGTGGGAAGACACGTTAGGGCTGAGCCCTGTCCCCGAGGCGCACGCACGCGTGCCCCCCCCCCCCACCAACCATGCCTCTTCTCCAGCTCTAAAACAAACCCTGGGCCGTGCGAGGAAGGAGGGAAAGCAGGCCAACCCCTCTTTAGCTGAGTAATCAAAGCTAAGTCACTTAAAGCTTTCTGATCTGTAAAACGGGGATGATAATGTTTAGTTACATGTTCTACTGAGAGTTAAATATATGGACTGGGAGTCTTGCTATGGGGCACTGGGTAAACTTGTAGCAGGTAAAGGGATGAGGCAGAGAGGAAAACTTACCTCTATGACAGATCCTGACACAAAGTCTGGCTTTGGCTAGAGTTGGGGAGGAGGACTCCTACCCAGGGCTTTGTGGAGATAGTTTATGCAGGGCCTACAGGGGCAAAAGTGGGGTTGCTGGCAGGGGCCACCCTATGAGTTCTTTCTCCCATATGGGCAAAGGCTTGGTTCCTGGGTGAGAACTGCGCCCAGGGGGACTGGTTTAAGCTGGAAGGTTATCCTTTCCATCCAACACCCCCAGATGATGGCTCCCCCACAGGACTCATTCCCCTCCCAGCTCCCATACCTCCACCTCCTAGACCTTCTTTGTAGCTGGAGGCATAGGAGATGAGGAGGGGTAAAAACAGAAAGGAGTGAGTCCAGAGAACTCTGGGAGCAGCTGCAGCTCTCTCTCCTTTCTTTCTTTCTTTTTTTTTTTTTTTTTAATTTTATTTATTTATTTATGGCTGTGTTGGGTCTTCGTTTCTGTGCGAGGGCTTTCTCCAGTTGCGGCAAGTGGGGGCCTCTCTTCATCGCGGTGCGTGGGCCTCTCACTATCACGGCCTCTCTTGTTGCGGAGCACAGGCTCCAGACGCGCAGGCTCAGTAGTTGTGGCTCACGGGCCCAGTCGCTCCGCGGCATGTGGGATCCTCCCAGACCAGGGCTCGAACCCGTGTCCCCTGCATTGGCAGGCAGATTCTCAACCACTGCGCCACCAGGGAAGCCCTCTCTCCTTTCTTGAGCTGACCTTCAGCTCACCTTGAACCTGTCAAGCCAGGTACCGCCTTATCTCACCTCTGTGCCGATTACCCTAGGCTGTATCTTTTTATTTATTTATTTGGCTGCATTGGGTCTTCGTTGCTGCACACGGGCTTTCTCTAGTTACGGCAAGTGGGGGCTACTCTTCGTTGCGGTGCGCGGGCTTCTCATTGCGGTGGCTTCTCTTGTTGCTGAGCACGGGCTCTAGGCGCGTGGGCTTCAGTAGTTGTGGCTCGTGGGCTCTAGAGCGCAGGCTCAGTAGTTGTGCTGCATGGGTTTAGTTGTTCCGCGGCATGTGGAATCTTTCTGGACCAGGGCTCAAACCCGTGTGCCCTGCATTGGCAGGCAGATTCTTAACCACTGCGCCACCAGGGGAGTCCTAGGCTGTACCTTTTTGCCTATGTCCAGAGTTCCTGTAGCCTCTCTTCTTACTTGCACAGAACATGAGTGGCAGGGATGAGCAGGTTGAGAACTCCTGGGTCTTTAGCAGGAAGAGCAGTTTCTAGGTTGAGAGTCATTTCCAGACAGTCCAGTGGTTCTTGTTGTGCAAACACCTTTGTTCCTGGGGCTCCAGCTGAGCCACTGAACGTCCTCACGAAGTCAGGTTGCTCCATTCTATGGGGATGGATTAGAAACAATTTAGGGGACATCCCAAGTGCCTCTCCCTAGCCCAACAGTGCCATGCCTCTGTGGAGGGTTGCTGGGGACTCAATTTCACTCCCCAGAAATTCTGTTATACCCAAGAGTCCTCTTATCACTTGGAATGGAACAAGCTCTGCACCACTTTGGTGGGTTTCCTGTGAGTGTGGGTGCTGATGTCCTGCTTTGGACATGTTAAGGCATGGATACCCTGTGGCAGAAGGTAGGGTCCTGCAACACCTCCAGAAACTGAAGATTTCACCCAGAAAAGTAGGACCTGGCAGGCAGGAGGAGGGACTGGTTACCTCTCTGGATGTCTGAAGATTTGGACACTAGGGGTTGTAGATGTCTTTAGAATGGGTTGAAGTTGGCGTTTAGGATGGCCTTTGCCACCTTGGAGGGGCCCATGAATCCAAACTGCAAGTCACATCCTATGAGTCAGATTGGCTGGGCCTATTTGTTTTCCCTGTCCCTTTTGTGAAATTTCATCTGAGCGCTCCAGCCACAGCTCAGGTGTTCTGGGGACCCCAATAAAGGGCCCATTACCAGCACTGAAGGGGAGGCCTGTGGGGGGAGAGGAAGAGGGAGTTAGAGCAAGGCCCGAGGGGGAAGGAGTGTCTCTGGGCCTGAGCCCCCTTACAGTCAGGGGAAGGGCTGTTCCATCCACCAGCTGGCCCTGAACCATGCTCTGCTCTCCCTGGCTTGACCCCAGCCTACCCTTTCATTGGCAACAGACAAGCCCATGAAGCCTGGCTGACCCCAGAAATCAGGAGCTTCAGGTCGCCACGGCCTCTGACCAAACCGTGAAGTATAGAGCCCTTGGCATAGTGCTCGTCATGCAGCATGTGCTCAAATAGTTCTCAAATGAATGGGAGAATGGCAAGCACTGGCATTCATGCAACAAACATGACTCTCCCACCTAGGGGGTCCTGATCACAGTGGGACCCCCTCCAGCTGAGGGCTTAAGAGACACCAGCCTGGAAGACCTAAATAGACTTTTCTCCCAAGAAGACATACAGGTGGCCAATATGCACATGAAAAGATGCTCAGCATTGCTAATTATTAGAGAAATGCAAATCAAAACTACAGTGAGGTACCACCTCACACTGGTCAGAATGGCCATCATTAAAAAGTCTGCAGGGACTTCCCTGGTGGTGCAGTGGTTAAGAATCCTCCTGCCAATGCAGGGGACACAGGTTCAAGCCCTGGTCCGGAAAGATCCCACATGCCGCGGAGCAACTAAACCCGTGTGCCACAACTACTGAGCCTGCGCTCTAGAGCCCGCGAGCCACAACTACCGAGCCCACGAGCCGCAACTACTGAAGCCCGCGCACCACAACGAAGAGTAGCCTCCACTCGCTGCAACTAGAGAAAGCCCGTGCACAGCAACGAAGACCCAACGCAGCCAAAAATAAATAAATAAAATAAATAAATTTATTTTTTAAAAAAAGTCTGCAAATAACAAATGCTGGAGAGGGTGTGGAGAAAAGGGAACCCTCCTATGCTGTTGGTGGGAAAGTAAATTGGTGCAGCCACTATGGAGAACAGTATGGAGGTTCCTCAAAAAACTAAAAATAGAGTTGCCATGTGATCCGGAATCCCACTACTGGGCATATATCTGGACAAAACTATAATTCGAAAAGATACAAGCACCCCTATGTTCATAGCAGCACTATTCACAATAATCAAGACATGGAAACAACCTAAATGTCCATTGACAGATGAATGGTTAAAGATGTGGTGTGTGTGTGTGTGTGTGTGTATATATATATATATATATATACACACACACACAATGGAATATTACTCAGCCATGAAAAGAATGAAATAATGCCATTTGCAGCTACATGGATGGATCTAGAGATTATCATACTAAGCAAAGTAAGTCAGAAAGAGAAAGACAAATACCATATGATATCGCTTGTATGTGGAATCTAAAATATGACACAAATGAACTTATCTATGAAACAAAAACAGACTCCCAGACATAGAGAACAGACTTGTAGTTGCCAAGGGGGGGAGGGGGAGGGCTGATTGGGAGGTTGGGACTAGCAGATGCAAACTATTATACATAGAATGGATAAACAACAAGGTCCTATTATATAGCACAGGGAACTATATTCAATATCCTGTAATGAACCATAATGGAAAATAATATGAAAAAGAACATATATATGTATAACTGAATCACTTTGCTGTACACCAGAAGCTAACACAACATTCTGAGTCAACTATATTCAATCAAAAAAAATATAGATATGGGAACATATGTATATGTATAACTGATTCACTTTGTTATAAAGCAGAAAGTAACACACCATTGTAAAGCAATTATACTCTAATAAAGATGTTAAAAAAAATATATATATATATATACACATATATATATGTATATATACACCAGCCTGGGACAACCCCCTTCCATCCTGCTCCCCTCCCTGGATTAATGAGGGGGCCGCACCTCTCCAAGCACCCTCTGGCTTTTGGAAGTCCTACAGATGAACCATGGCGCCAGGGACAGCGTGCTGGGTGAGGATCCACCTATCAGAATGAAGCTAGGGCTTCCCTCGTGGTGCAGTGGTTAAGAATCCACCTGCCAATGCAGGAGACACAGGTTCGAGCCCTGGTCCGAGAAGATCCCACATGCCGCGGAGCAGCTAAGCCCGTGCGCCACAACTACTGAGCCTGCGCTCTAGAGCCCTCAAGCCACAGCTACTGAGCCCGCGTGCCACAACTACTGAAGCCCACGAGCCTAGAGTCCATGCGAGAAGCCACTGCAATGAGAAGCCTGAGCACCGCAATGAAGAGCAGCCCCCGCTCACTGCAACTAGAGAAAAGCCCGCGCGCGGCAACGAAGACCCAATGCTGCCAAAAATAAATTAATAAATAAATAAATTTAAATAAAAATATGTTTTTTTTAAAAAAGGATGAAGCTGGATTAGGAGAGCCAGTGGGTGCTCTGCTTCCCCCTGTGGGACAAAGCAGGAACAGCACCCTTGGGTGAGAACTACCTTGCTGGAGGAAAAAGAGGAGGAGGGGTAGGGATCAAGCATCCCTCCTTGTCCCCACACTTGATCTTTGGCACAGAGCATCCACACTCGCCCCCTTCTCCTCCTTGAAGTCAGGGTCCCTATGCTTGGGGTCCAACCTCAGCCTTACGAAGTAGGCTTTGCATCCTCCCAGGTCTGCCAAATCCTCCACCCAGAACATGCCGCACATTTGTGAAGGTCTTTCTGCCAAAAAGCATTGTCCTGGGAACATCAGGCCAGTTTCAGAACCAAAAAATCACTCACGCAGTGTTTGTACTCAGCAAATGGAAAGGGGTCCTGAGGAACCTTTTATAGACTACTAGGTGTAGGCAAGTGTTCATCAGGAAGAGAGATAGGGACTTCTCTGGTGGTGCAGTGGTTAAGAATCCGCCTGCCAATGCAGGGAACACGGGTTCAATCCCTAGTCCAGGAAGATCCCACATGCCGTGGAGCAACTAAGCCCGTGTGCCACAACTACTGAGCCTGCGCGCCACAACTTCTGAAGCCCGCGCACCTAGAGCCCGTGCTCCGCAACAGGAGAGGCCACCGCAGTGAGAAACCCGTGCACCGCAGTGAAGAGAAGCCCCCACTCACCTCAACTAGAGAAAGCCCACAGGCAGCAACGAAGACCCAACGCAGCCCAAAATAAATAAATTTCTTTTTTTTAAAAAAGGGAAGGGCTTCCCTGGCGGCACAGTGGTTGAGAGTCCGCCTGCCGATGAAGGGGACACGGGTTCGTGCCCCGGTCTGGGAGGATCCCACATGCCGCGGAGCGGCTGTGCCCGTGAGCCATATCCGCTGAGCCTGCGTGTCCGGAGCCTGTGCTCCGCAATGGGAGTGAGAGGCCCGCGTACCGCCAAAAAAGAAAAAAGGGAAGAAAGATAAACTTAAAGATCAACAAATGCTAGGAAAATAGAAAATGATGGGAAGGCAGAAACTTAATTGTAACAAAATTTGATGAATCAAGCCAAAGACTGATTATTGGCAAAGATTAATAAAATTTGATAAACCAATGGAAAATTAACTTTAAATACAGATTTACAATTCATAGATAGACATATAGATAGAGATACAGAGTTATAACAAGAAACCCATAGGCTGTGTTTTGGCCAATTCAGTGGTGATGGGAGGGCAGCTGGGTGGGGTGGGAAGGGGCATAAACAAATGTTTTATTATGGAAAATTTCAAACATATACAAAAGTAGCAGTATTAGGATAACGAAGCCCATGTACCCACCACCCAGCTTCAACAATTACCAGCTCATGAAAAATTCTGTTTCATCTATATCACCTCCTGCTATCCCCCCTACTTCAGATTATTTTGAGGCAAATACCATATTTCATATAATTTTATCAGTAAATATATCATTTTTCTCTAAAAGAATCTTTTTTTTTAAAAAAAATCATGACTACAATACCATTATCACAACTAAAAAAGTTAACAGTTATTCCTTAATGTCATCAAATATCCAGTGTTTATATTTCTTTGGTCTTTCCACTGTGTTTTTTTTCTTTTTGTTTTTTTGGCCACGATGAGCAGGATGTGGGATCTTAGTTCCCCGACCAGGGATCGAACCCATGCCCCCTGCAGTGGAAGCGCAGAGCCTTCCCTGAACCACCAGGGAAGTCCCACTGTTCCACTTTGGTTGTTGGTTTTCTTGACTGTCTTCCCCACTGGATCCGATCAGGGACCTTGGCAGCCCCTGCTGTCCATGGATGGGGCCAATACACCTGTGTTCACACACCCAAGTGAAGACAGCCACTGATCTGTAGGTGAGCAAAGACACTAAGGGCCTAGCTGGCAGGAGCACCCCCGTTCCAAGATGAAGAGCTGTCCTTAGCATGAGCGCTGACCAGGCTCAGCCAGGTGCTCAGAGCCCCCGCCTCACCTCACCTGGGGCACCCTGCCAAAATACTCACACAGTCCCTGCTCCTTACCACCATCTCTTCAGCCAGAACCTGCAAGGATGGGGCCAGGGCATAAAGATTTGGGGAAAATGTCTCAGGTACATTTGATGTATTACCCTTCCTGAGCTCCATGTGGCCCAACCAAGATGGGGGCACACCTGGGTGCCTGATACCTTCACCCTGCACCACTATAAGAAACCCCTGGGGTGGGCCACTGAGCCCAGCTATGGCTTCTGGGAAACAAAGGTTAATGTCAGTTGCCAGGGAGGCCTTGACACCAGGTCTGCTTTGTGACAGAGTCACCAAAACAGCCAGCACCATTCCCGGGGGAGAAATGGGGACTGGCCCTTTGTTGGATTATCCATGGACCACCTCCCCAGAGGGGCTTTCCCTCACTCCCCTGCTCCTCCCCTGGGCCATAGTAGGTGACCCTCTGAGCTCCTAGGACTGTTACCCTGGGCCAACCACAAGCGAGTCCAATGCCAGCCTGATCCCAGAATAGACATCAATGCCCATCTGTGGAAGAAGACTGCCACAGGCTCACCCTCTGCAGAGCGCCCCTCTCCACACAACTCTCTCCCCAAGACCAATTGCTATGTTGACACCAGGCCAGAAGCTGCCAGATGATAACCTATGGTTTCCAACTGCTTTCTGGAAGGACTTCCTCAGGCCTCGCCCTGGTCAGAATAGCCCAAACAGCCTCTACATCCTCCTCCAGCTGTCTTGGGCCAGCTGTTTGTATACTGAGTCCTGGAAGCTGACTCAGCCTGCATCCCCTTCCCCAAGTGGCAAGTGTGTAATAAAGTGCCCTTGGCGGGGCCAGTGAGGGAAGGCTGGGGCAGGTGGGGTCCTGTGTGTCCCACCATCTCTATGAAAGGGCAGTCCTCACATCTGCCCCGTGCTGATGAGACCAGGCGTGGGCACAGTCCTGACAACGCAGGGCGGAAAGGAGCAGCCATTAGCACTAATGAGGCAGGCGGCCTGAAAGCTTTTTACTTTGAAGCTCCTCGTCCACCCAGGGAACAGTCCGTTCGGCCACCTTGGCTTCCAGGAACCCCAGGCAGAAAAGGGTGCGGGGGCAGGAGCAGGGCTGGGGTTTTGGAGAAGCCTGGAGGAAGAAGGGGGAGGAGAGGTAGGACCAGAGATGGAGGCAGAGGGCCTGCTTTTGGCCAAGTGGGCTTCTCCCCTCCCCTCTCTCCCCTCAAAAACCCAGGGTCTAGGTCTCTACCCCAACCCCACCCCGCTCTGGTCACTGGCCCATCACCCCCTCCAATGCCCTTGACCCAAGTTCCTGGAAGCAAAGGGAACATGCCATGCGTAGGGTCTGAATGAGCATCTCCGGGGCCACAAATTAAATTAAGTGTTCAGGGCCGCCTTCCTTGTTATTGCTAATGGCTCCAGCCTACCCATCCCCATTCCCCAGGTCCCTGTCCTGGGGAATGAATGTGGGGGCCCTGGGCATCCTATCTTGTTCCCAAACTTTGATTGGTTCCTGGAGACCTCACTCCAAACTGGAGATGGGTACCCCTCTTATAGAGCCCAGGTTCCAGTGAGAGAGGCCTGAACTGTGCCCCCACCCTCTGGGGGGGAGCCCTCATGCCCTGGCTGCAGGGAGCAGTCACGTGTGGGCCCTTCATTAGACCCTGCCATATAAACCGAGGGCATGGGGTGGCCAGGAACTCTTGGGGCAAGGATCCAGCAAGCAGAGGTAAGTCCTCAGGTTGGGCAGAGACTCCTACTCTCTAGGGGTCTTCTGTCTGGGATAGGGCACTTAGAGGGTGTTCTAGGGATGAAGAGGGACTAAGTGGTGGGTCTTCCTGCTGAGCCAGGCCATGCTGACCACAGTGCTGCTGAGTTGTGCCCTGCTGCTGGCAATGCCCGCCGGGCAGGGGGCCCAGATGGGCTTGGCTCCCCTGGAGGGCATCGGAAGGCCTGACCAAGCCTTGTTCCCAGAGCTCCAAGGTCAGTGTGGGCAGGGGTGGGGATGGGTGGGGCCTGGACACTCTCTGGCCACGAACTATTCTGCCTGGTATGAGCCCTCTTTCCCCCTTCCCAATCCTAGGCCTGGGAGGTGGGTGTCTTGTGCATGGGGGTTTCTGTTCTCACATCATCTGTCCCAGGCCTGGGCCTGCAGCCCCCACTGAAGAGGACAACGGCAGAACAGGTGGAAGAGGCTCTGCTGCAGGAGGCAGAGGCCAAGGCCTTGGCAGAGGTAACTGCTCAGGAAAAGGGCTGAGGCCACAATCTCTGGGTGGGGGGATCAGGCATCAACCTCCATCTCCACTTCGGTGACCCTCTCACTTGGGGTGACACTGCAGACCATCCCTCCCCATGCTCCACTGACGTCTCCCCTTGATTGGGTCAGGTCCCTGAAGCTGCCGCTGAAGGCCCATGTTACCCAACCCCTGCAGGTGCTAGATCCGGAAGGACGCAAGCCGCGCTCCCCGCGTCGCTGCGTAAGGCTGCATGAGTCCTGTCTGGGACACCAGGTACCATGCTGCGACCCATGTGCCACGTGCTACTGCCGTTTCTTCAACGCCTTCTGCTACTGCCGCAAGCTGGGTACTGCCGCGAACCCTTGCAGCCGCACCTAGTTGGCCGACGTCGGGGTCGGGGCTGGGGCAGGGGAGCGACAATAAAGGATGGGACCAACCCCAGGGTTGTGGTGTTATTTCGAACGTGACCGTCGGAGGGGGGAGGTCATGGCAGGGGCAAAGGTGTCTCCAAGCCAAGACACCACACACACATCCCTACCCCAGGGCCTGCGCTATCCCATCATGAGTCACTTACTTGCATGCTCTTAGAGTGCCAGGCGTCGTTGGGAGAAGCAGAGGAGGGCCGCGCTCCTACCCTTGAGAATCTTATATAATAAATGAGGGGAAGGGAGGGCACAACGCAGCATAGGAGCTGTAGCTCCCAGCAGGCTAACAAAACATTAGGGTCCAGGGCCTGCTTGCGTTAACTCGACGCGTGACCCGCAGCGAAGCCTTCCCCTCACCGGACTTCAGTTCCTCTCAGGGGAAGGCTGACAACAGTCTGGAATATTTCCAAGCATAAGAAGCGCCGCCCACTCCCATCTTTACTCCTCTGGCCGCCACAGCACCACGTGCACCAGACTCGGGAAATCTAGAGTGAAGGCCCAATGGAATCCCCGCGGCCACGGGCGCCACCACGCGCTTGGCCTTGGACACTCCAAGCCGCTCCCGCCGGAGAGCAGGAGGCCCTCTTCCCCTCAGCGCGCAGGCGCCAGTGGGCGGTCCCCAGCCCACACCTGCGCAACCGTTCCGCGAGAAACCACCCGGAAGCCGGGCGCCGCTCAGAGCCCCGCCTCGTTGTGGTCACGTGGGCCGCTTGCGCGTCACCTGATGCGCTTGACAGCCCGCTGCGGGCGCCGCGTCAGCTGATCTTGGAGTTGTGCTGCGTGCCGGCAGGTCCGGGTCCTCCGGTCCAGCCGCCCCCGCCGCAGCCATGTCGTTCTTCCCGGAGCTTTACTTCAACGTGGACAATGGCTACTTGGAGGGACTGGTGCGCGGCCTGAAGGCCGGGGTGCTCAGCCAGACGGACTACCTCAACCTGGTTCAGTGCGAGACGCTCGAGGGTGAGCCGCGGGGCCGGGCTGCGGGGCCTCGAAAGGCCGGCAGGGAGGCCGGCGCGGGCCTGAAGGTTCTGAGGTCTGGGAGTGGAAGCTGGGGGTTCTCGAAGGGCCTGAGAGGTTGGGGAACCGGATCCGGGCCTGAGAGGCCTGCTGGGAATCCGGGGGCTAATGGCGGGTGCGCCGGAAGGGAATATACCTCCATTTGCGGCTCCGTGTGGGCCCAAACGCAAACAAGGCTTTAAGAACCGCAGTGGTTCGCCTCTGCTGGGACCACTTCTTCCCCGTTCTGCCCACCATTGTAGTTTGAAAGAGAGGGTCTCTCGGGAGTGGTTAGCTGGTGTGAGATGTGCTCGTACAAGCCTCTTTACCCTGACGTAGCCAGAGAGCTGTCTCGTGGCAAAGCTTAGGGAAGCTAAGCGGAAAAGTCCCCGGCTTTCCCTCCCAGCACATACACCAAGGGCTTTGGGCTCATTGTGTCTTCACGTTGGCCTGCGCAGTGAGCCTTTCTGGGGAATTACTGAGCCAGCTTAGCGAGAGTTTCCTCCCATCGCCGATCCACTGGCTGAGCGGTCTTCTGAAGGCCCTGTTTGGGAGAGCCCTGAAAGTCGGGAAGTTCATACACCTGTATTTGACAATAATTCCCACCCGCTCCATGAGGGTGCCTGTTCAGACAGGGTTTCCTAGCACAAGAATGGTGAGAAGCTGAGTTCCACTTTTTCTCAGGACACACAGCTCCAAAGTGGAATTGCCTCTGTGAGGCGCAGCATCAGATTTACTGAATTAGAGACTTCCCTGATTCCAGTCTTCTCTTCCTCCTCCCGCTACCCACCGCCGCCCCCCAGGTGGTAGTGAAGGGCACAGTGGCTGGGCTGTGAGTTCCCATCCCTGACCTCCAGATGATATCCTCGAACAGAGGTACTGCTAGCCTCCTGGTTGGTAGCTGGAGGGGGAAGATGCCCAGATGACTCGCCTTCTGGAGAAAATTTTCTCATCATAAACTTACTGAGGTTAAAAGTGAGCTCAGTTAAAAAAGCAGTTATGTACCTTGCAAATTGGATCTGTAATGTGAAAATAAATACCTTTAAGTTTTAAAACTTACTGCAGTTCAAATACAATTGGGGGCATTATGGTTTTAACATAGATGTGCAAGAAAAGTCTTTCACCTCCCTTATGAGAGTGGAGGTGGGGAAGGAGAGGAGAGCACTTTAGGGTGCTGGGTTGTAGGAACTTGACAGCAACCTCATTGTCCTCACTGTGGCAAACAGAGGAGAAACAGAGAGAGGCTGCACAGGGCAGGGCTTGGCACACAGTGGTATTTAATGGGAGTTTTGTGGACTGATTGGGACTGAAGGAAGATCTTTATTTGCTTAAATCTGAATGCGGACACCATTGATTACCAACTGGCATTTGGTAAACTTGTTTCTCTTCTAGGCTTTCCTCATTCCTGCTGCCCTCCTACCCCACCCGTGTAGAGCTTCTGGGGGCACGGGGTTCCCATCTTCCCAGCAGACCCTCCATCATCCCCCATAAACATGTTAAGCCATTCTTCCTACAGCACTGCTCACACATGATCCCCTTGTGGATCACCATCCAGCCCTTTAGTGTGACATTCAGGGATTCCCTCGCTCTTTCACACATGTTCCTTTCCTTCATGCAAGCCATCCCCCAGCTTTTGGTGCACATTGTGTGGTGGACTTTGAACTTTCAAATCTGACTTTGAATCCCAGCCGCACCAATTACTGAATCACTTTAGGCAAGTTATTTAACACCTCTGGGTCTTGGGTTCATCATCTGACACATTAACAGCACCTATCTCACAAGGTTGAGAGATGTCAACAAGTTATTATTTGTAAAACACTTAACTCAGCACCAAGCACAGAATAAGTGCTAGGTAAATGTTAGCTCGTTTCAGTATTATTTGCACTAGCCATTTTCTCTGCTTCCTTCTTACTCCCGTGAAACCCAGTGATTCCCACCCTTTAAGGCCCAGACCCAGTACCATCCCATCTTAGAACCCCTTTGTGGACACGTTAGGCTAGAATGTTGTCCCCCTCCATCCAGTTGCAGCTCTTGTGTTTGTTTGTGCTGCTTTCCTAGAAGTCTGTCAACACAGAGTTTGAGATTCTTGGGACTCTAGGCTGGAGATGCTCAGGACTTTCAGGGGCTGGAGATAACCAGAGGCGGGAAGGATTGACCAGAAACTCCACTTGTCCTCTACAGAAAGGCCTTCTCTGCTCCTGAAGGTCACCCCAGAGGCCTGACCTCCAGCCCTTTGTTGCTGGGTGTTTTTGCTTCCTTATCTCCAGGGAAAAGGGAAAGGGGGGGGGGAGAGGGGCGGGAGGTGGGAAGGAGAGACCAAGGAAGCCTGTGGTCCCTATGAAATCTGTAGGTGTGTCCTGAGATGATGAGGTTTCCAAAGAACATGTTTTAGAAGTGGAACAGTTTCCTGAAGGCTCAGGACATTGGGTGGAGGGTGTTTATTTGTTCTGCAAGGTACAGGAAGTACATATAGACGCTCCACCCCACCCTAGCCTTCCTTCTTGGCTTCTACTCCATCAGGGCATCTGCTACTGACCTCTTTTGCTAGAACTCAGCCTCTTAGGACCGCTGAAGTCCATGTATCCTCCATTGTCCATCTTGCTTGATTGTCTCTTCTCAGAAGTAGGAGAAAGTCCTAGCCCTTGGTGAACTGAGGGAACAGAGCTAGGTGGTCACAAAAGCTCTTTTCAGCTCTGAGTGTTTTGGATGTGTTGAGTACCTTCTAGAAGTTGGGTCCTGTGCTAGGGAGTTGTGGGGAAGAGGAGGTGGGTCAGAGATACACAAAGAGAAATCATACAGGATTACTTTGAATGTTTTCATTCATTCCACATATACTTGTAAAGCACCTCTTTTATGCCAGGCACAGCAGTAGGGTCTGAGGTACTTTGTTGAATGATGTTCCCCTTGACCCTCATAGTCTGGGGGTGGAGGTCAGTGGGGCCAGAAGACATTAAGAGATCAGTGTAGCATAGCGGTTACAAATGTGGGCTTACTACTGCACGTTTCTGTGGCCATGTAACTGCTCTGTCCTGAGTTTCATCATCCGTAAAATGGAAATAATAATAAATAAAATGATACGTATCTTTACTGATGGGGTGGTTGTGAAAGCTAAACAAGATAATCCCTGTAAAACAGCATGAACTTGGCACATGGTAAGTACTGAGTCAGTGTGCTAGCTGCAGTTATTGTTATTTTAAAGCAAAGGAAATATATAATTGCATATTAAGGGTGTTACCTGTGAAAGGGACAGTGGAGAAATGATAGAGAATCAGAGGGGAACTTTCTGTAGAGAGTGTGGCTGGTTCAGGCCCTGCTGAGGAAGGATATTCGAGCTGAGGTGTGGACAATGAGGAGCCAGCTGTGCAGAGAGCTAGGCCAGGGATGGGGTGGAGTGGGGTGGGGGACATTTCGGGCAGAGCGACCAACATGCCAAGGAGAAATAGTTGGGCCAATCAGAGGGACCAAAAGGAGTCCTGGGTGGTAGGGTGCGGGGGACAAGAGCACAAATCTGCTCGGAACCCAGACCCTTGGTTTAAAAACATCAGGCTGAGCCCAGGGGAGGAAGCCCCTGGCCCCTCAGCACTGGGTGTGGAGGCAGAGAGAGTGGTGGCAGGGGGTACCACCTTCCACAGAGGCCTGCCGAATTTGAGGTGGTCGGATGTGACTAAGTGAATGTATTTCAGATCATGAGGAACATATGTCGTGCTAATTCGATGTTGAAGTCTTCGTTTGCTCATTCAAAAAACGCTTCCTGAAGGCCTACTGTGTGCCAGCTCTGTGCCTCATAAGAGAGCCAGGCAGGTATTTCAGGTATTACCATAGTTCTGAGCTTGAACCCTTAGCTTTGACCTTGGCTTCAGCCTAAAAGCATTGCTATTAATTTGTCTGACTGGCTGCTGGGAATACAGGTATGAGTGAGACTCTGGCCCTGCCCTGCAGAATTTCCCCTTTCCTTTTTTCTCTTTAAAACTATTTATTATGGAAATCATTAAACATATACAAATCAGAGGGAATAGTATACCGAACCTATAAGTAATAATCACCTAATTACAACAGTGATCAGCTTTTGTTGTTATCAATCTTGTTTCAGTAATAGCTGCATTTATCCCCCCACTCTCAAATTATTTTGAAGTAAATCCCAGACAGCATATCATTTCAGCTGTAAATATTTTGGTGTTTCTAAAAAAGATCATGATTTATTTTTTTTTTAACAACCACAATCCTATTAGTCCTCCTTTAAAAGAAACAATAGTTTTTGATGTCATCAAATATCCATTTCATGTTTAGATTTGTCTGATTGTCTCAAACGATTTTTTAATACAATTTGTTTCAAGCGGGGTCCAATTATGATCCATATATTTCAATTGATTGATGCTATCAGAAGTCTTTTAGTATATAGGTTTTCTGTCTCACTTTTCCTTTTATTTCCTGAAGAAGCTGGGTCTTTTAATTTATAGATTTTCCTTCCATCTCAACTTTGCTGATTATATCCCTCCTGTATAGTTTAACATGTTCCTCTGTCCCTTGTTTTTCCTGTAAATTGATAGTTAGATCTAAAGACCTAATTAGATTCTGGTTCTATTTTTTTTTAAACAATATTTAATAGATGACATTTGTGCTTCTATTGAGAGTTGTTTCTCTTTAGTTGTTTCCCTTTTTATGACATAGGAACCATTGACATTTATTGCCTAGAACCATTATTTCATTAGGGGTTGCAAAATGGTGATATTTTAGTTTTATGTTTCCTTCTGCAATTGCTAGCTTGAATACTTCTATACCTGGAAATTGCCAGTAATCAACTACTTGGTTACCCTGAAATACAGTCTGTATAGGAGAGGCAGGATAAATGCTTAATTCTTTCCCATATTTACTAGCTTCCAAAATAATGAGTTGGTTTTCCAACATCCTCCAAAGATGACTCGTGAGGTTTGTTTGTTCTTCTTTTTGTTTGTTTAGTATCATAACACACTTATGGATTTTAATATATTTGTTGTGCTTCAGTCTTTTAACTTTATCAGTGCTCAAATTGTCCTTTGGCCAGTGGGAGCTTATACAATAGGCTGCCTGTTGTATACGGTTTTTGATATAACCCTGTAGCCTTCATTACTACTGAGATGACAATATATTCTAATGTTATCTTGTACATTTGTTGACCCAGACCTAGAGTCATCGTTTCTCTTAGGGGACCTGATTCTTTTTATAGGAAAATGATATTTAGAGACCAAAATCTGAGTCCAGGGGTTTCTCATTGTTGCTGAGTTGGTCATTATTTCTAGGATTTTTCTATGAATTAGCTTCCTTCTTACTTAGAAACTTGGAAAATACAGAGAAGCCTATGGCTTGCTGGGTTATGCAGCTGTAACTCAGCTGATGGGTACCAGATGCCAGTTCCTAATTTGGAATGGGGGCTCCCCCGACACTTGGACCATTCAGTACATATTCTTCCTGTTGTAAAGAAATATGCTTAGCATTCAGAAGGAGGAACCCTGTGATCTTCTCAACTTCCATGTGAGTTAGGTGGTCCCTAGTGATTGTTTTCCTCAGCCAGTGAGTTAGATGCTCAGGGACTATGGTTGAAGAGCTCCCATGTGTGATATGCTGGTTGTCTTTCAGAACACTGTATCCCTCTCTGTTCTGAATCACTTGTCTTTTGTTCATTACAACATTTCCTTCTGCATTTCAACATTATTTCACAAGACACAGTCTCATATAGGAAGATGAAAGTGAGACTCCTGGCTGGCCTTGGCCAAATCACCAGTCACATCAAACTGCGGATACAAACATAGATGGTGTCTCCAGGAGTGGCACTAATTAGCTATTAGTGGCACAGTTAGTTATTCAGCACTAATTATAGTGTGGCCAGGAATGTGGCTGGAAAGAGATCAGCTTTGAAGGATTGCAAAAACCACAAGATGGGCTTTGTCCTGAATGCAGGGGATGGGAGGGTAAAACTACTGGACTTGTACTTCAGAATGTACCTGCAGTTTGAAAAGTGTTTTGGGGGTCGTGGCCACACTGAAGGTGGGAAGAACAGTCTGCAGAATCTTATAAGTAATCCAGGGCAAAGAAGATGATGGCAGCCTGTCTTCAGGCATTGGTAGGGAGCATTGTGGGGTGGGGGGGGAATTATAGGAAGAGGAGTTGATAGGATTTGAGGGTTGGATAAGGAGGCTGAGGAAGAAGGAAGAGTCAAGGCTGATGTCTCCTCTCTGGCTTAGGCAACTGTGTAGGTGGCAAGTGAAATGATAGTGGACTGTGGAAGGAACAGGTTGGAGAAAGAGTGAGAAGATGGGATTGAGGGATCTGTGAGCCATCTGAGTGAAGATGTGGAGACTACTTTTGCTGCTCAGGTGTGAGGTCTGAGCTTGGGGAATCAGGGTAGAAGTGTGGCCACTGACCCCAAGAGAGAGCATAGAATCAAAAGAGTAGAGGCCCTAGATGAGGCCCTCCCGCATAGGGCTTCTGTTAAGCAAGGATAGGGTAAAAGATGGTCCTACCAGAAAGAGCAAAGGCATCCCCTGAGAGGTTGGTAGCCCCAAGAGAGAAAAAGAAGGGGGTGGTGACTGCCAAACATGACCAAGAGATTGAAATAAAGTCAGACAGTTCTTCATTTGGTTTTGCCATTCAGAGGTCATTGGTGACCTTAATGAGTACAGAGGAGAGCAGGGCTAGAAGCTGACAGCAGTGCATGGAGTGGTTGGGCAGAGACAACATACAGACAGAGCAGAGCTCACCAATGAACTCAACTCACTGATGAATCCCTGCTCAGCCTGTTACTAGCTTTGTGACCCTGGGCAAGTGGTTTATCCTCAGCTGCATAATGAGAGGTTTTTTTTGCGGTACGCGGGCCTCTCACTGTTGTGGCCTCTCCCATTGTGGAGCACAGGCTCTGGACGTGCAGGCTCAGTGGCCATGGCTCACGGGCCCAGCCGCTCCGCGGCATGTGGGATCTTCCCGGACCAGGGCACGAACCCGTGTCCCCTGCATCGGCAGGCGGATTCTCAACCACTGCGCCACCAGGGAAGCCCCGAGAGTATTTTTTAAATTAATTAATTAATGGCTGCATTGGGTCTTCATTGCTGCGTGCGGGCTTTCTCTAGTTGCAGTGAGCGGGGCTACTCTTCATTGAGGTGCGGGGGCTTCTCTTGTTGCGGAGCACGGGCTCTAGACGCACAGACTTCAGTAGTTGTGGCTCTCGGGCTCTAGAGCGCAGGCTCAGTAGTTGTGGCGTGAGGGCTTTGTTGCTCCGCGGCATGTGAGATCTTCCTGGACCAGGGCTCGAACCTGTGTCCCCTGCATTGGTAGGCGGATTCTCAACCACTATGCCACCAGGGAAACCCACAATGAGAGTATTAATAGGATCACTCTGAAATGTTAGTGACGTGTAAGCACAGGGCCTGGAGCCGAGAGAGCAGTCAGGGAAGCCAGCTGCTCCCACTGTGGTCATTCCTTCCTGTCACTCCTGGGAGGCAGGCACCATGCTGGGCCTCGAGTGGGTAATGAAAACATGTCACACAGGCCTTGCTTGGGTGCAGGTGTGCCTAATGGACAGACTGGTGGACATCAAAACAGCATTGAATGTCCAGTAGGCACGTGGTACACTTTGGGGCAGTGGGAGCATGTGAGGAGTAGCAGTTAAAGGGTACAGGGCTTCTTTTTGGGGTAATGAAAATGTTCTAAAATTGTGGTGATGGTTGCACAACTCTGAATATACTAAAAACCATTGAATTATACATTTTAAATGGGAAAATTGTATGATACATGAATTATATCTCAGTGAAGTTGTCACACACAAAAAATTAGCCAGGTCAAGGAGTGGGGAAGAAGGAATGGCATTAGCAGTCTCAGAAACGTGAAACTGCATAGAATATCAGGAGAACTTTGGGAACTGGGAAGAGAGAGTAGAGCATGTGTCGGGTGTGCAGGGCTGAGGGTGGATAGGCACATTGGGCTGGTTCATCGAAGGCCTTGGGTGCCTTGGAAAGATACATAGCTTAGGAGGGCTGAGAGTTGTGTTTAAAAAAAGAGAGAGAAAGAGAGAGAGAGATTCTTCAGTTAGGTCAAGGTCTGTGTGTGGGAAATGTCTTGCTTAAGAGTTTATGTTCTTGCCTGGAAACACTTTGTTCCATTTTGTTTGTCAGAGGAGAATATATCGATTTGGTGAAACTGCGTGACCACGGCTTAGACAGCAAGACAAGCTTAGCTTGGTCCAGAATTCCTCAGAGTCAGATGTGATCCAGAGGAACAGAGAACAGGGTTCTGACAATCCAGTGACCACAAACACGAGAGAGGAGCTTGGGAGGCGTTGGGGGAAGGGTGTACACATGGAGAGGGTTTGCACTTGGACCGAAGGGAACAACTACATTGAGTCTGAGCTGTGAGAGCCTGGGCCCACACACACCTGATGTTTTCCCCTCAGTGTCTGATGGCCCATGTTGTCCCGACTGCCCCAGGCAGTGGCATTGCTGTGTGAAGAGACATCTCCCCCCTACCCCCAGCACCCAATGATTGATGAGCTGGCATGGATCGCTGGTGGTGACTTGACTGTTCCTCTCCAGCTGGCTGCTGCTGCAAGAGGATGAGGCCCCAGAGCAGGGGTGGAGGCGAGGGGTAGGCAGGAGGGAGGTCTTGCTGCCATGAGCCAGCTTGGATTTGATCTGTCAGTAGATGAAGGGGGGGGGGATTGTGAAGGGGACGAGCATTGGTGGTGTGATGTGAAACTTGATGTGGGGCTCAGGAGGTTGGGTTTAGGAGGAGCCAGGCTAGAAGCAGGTGCTATTCCAGCTCTCCGGGTGAGAGAACGGGGCTCAACTGGGGCAGGAGTGGCACGTGGGCAGAAGAGGGACTGGGTCAGAGACCAGCTTAGGACATGAGACTGATAAGATTGGGCCAGTCTGCCTTAGGTATGGTGGTGAGAGGGGTTAGAAGTTAGTTAGAAGTCAAATGTCTGGGTGGGTGCTGGAACTGCTTCTGAGATGGGGACCACTGGAGGAGGAGAAGGTTTGGGGCATGGACAGGGTGGTGGAGGAGGAGGTGTTCTATCTCAGAAGTGCTGAGTCAGAGTGTCTGAGGGAGGTGGCTGTGTGGATCTGGAGCTCAGGGGAAGTAGCACTAAAGATACCAATCTGGAAGTCATCAGCACACTGGTGGCCGGCAGCTCAGCCCACGCCCGGCCGTCTGTTGGCTTGCAACCAGGGCAAGCCTCCCTTGGAAGCCTGGTCCTGCCCACAAGTCTTGCCAGGAGGCTGGAGAGCAGCCTTAATGGCGGGCCAAGTGGACATAAGCATGGCCTGAGGAGGATACCTGGCGTGGAGCCTAATTTGGCGAGCAGAGCAGGGAGAGCCACAGCCAGGGATTCCCCTCCAGATCCCTGCCATGCCTCCTGCATGACTGGGCATGGTGGTTTCTTTTCTTTTTTGGTCTCCTTTTTAACTAAACATAACTTGAAAAAAAAATTCCAAAAATAGAGTTGGTGGAAGGGTGACTTGGTGTAGATCCTTGGGGGAAAAGTTTTTACTGCCTTGTTTAAACATTGCATGTATATGTGCTGTGTGGCCCTATATACCCAGTTACAGGATCGTATCCCCTAAATTAGCACAGGATGGCACATACAGAGGTGTTCACACCAGCCCTGTTGGTAACTGCAACCTGTTAGAACCAGCGGAGTAGCCCTTGACAGGCTTTGGTTAAATAAATCATGGTCTGTGCTTACAGTGGAATACTATTCCGGTGCTCAAAAGTGATGTTCCATGAAGACTGATTTAGAAATATCTTGCTAGGTGAGAAATTGCAAAGTGTTGCGTGTAATATAGTCCCATTTTAGTAGAATGCCAGGTAATGTGCACATGGAAACGTGTTTGGAAGCATAGGCAACAAGTCTAGAGTGGCAGCCTCTGCAGAGAGGGATTGGAAAGGCTGGGAGGGGGAATATGTCAGTTTTAAATTTTATGTACCTTCCATTGTTCAAATCTGTCATAGTGAACAAATGTTTTATAATTTAAAACATCCACTAAAGATATGTAAAATAAAGGAAATTTGAACATACAGGCGAGCAAGGAGAAGGTACTTACACCCATCCGCCATCCAAGCCAAGACCCCTGCTGGTGACCCTGGAGTGTTCTTCCAGATTTTCGTTCACAGCATTGTAGGGTTGATCTGAGCCTTAGGGAGCCCCCATCAAGCCCCTTCTCTTTACACCACAAGACTCAGTGTCCAGGGGATGCATGAGGGCCAGGACCAGATACTTCATGTCACTCAGACTAGAGCCCCAAAGCCCCTGTCCACGTGCAGCTCACCTCTCACCTGCCTATTTTTCTCTCTTTCCCTTGTCGCCACTTCCCCATCGCTACTTCTTGCTTTCCCTTCACTGATTACATCTTGCGCTAGTATATACTTTAGCCTGGTTTTATCTGGGAAGCTGTTTATGGTCAAGATAGTCCACACAGGAACTGATAACCCCCGTTTCATAAGCCCTGCCCCAGAGTTCATGTCAGAACTTGCTCTGGTGGGTGTTAACACATTTGTCCTTGGATTTACTCCCTGATTTCTTGGGCCTGGTTTCTGAGGTGGAGCCAGTGTCTGAACCTGTGCTTAGGACCTTTTGAGGTGACCTCAGGACAGGCAAATGTCAGTCATCTAGGACCCTTGAAGATGAGGCTTTCTGGGTGACCAGGGTTTCTGGATGGAAGAGAGGGAAAGATACAAATTTTGAACATTTTGCATAAACCCATTCTGGAATGTATTAGTCTCACTTTCTTGCTTTCACAGTGGCACACACTAAATAAACATAGCAGACTTTCTCCCAAATTAGGGCTGTTAGACTTGAAACGAGATGACACCAAACCACTGTCCCTGAGGGCCCAGGTCTGCCTCCAGTAGTTTGTCCCTGGCCCCCTGTGGTCAGAGTGCCTGCTACAGCACCCTAGAACCTTTTCTTACTTGTAGCTGTTGTTGTGCTTTGGGTTCAGCTGTTAGATGCCCTCCAGCTTGTTGGAAGGGTCAGCATTAAGAATGAACAGGTGTGAGGACATGATGCAATGGTCTGTCTTGTAAATCACCTCTGCCTGCTCAGAGTCAGGACCCTAGGGCCTCTCTGGGTCACCAGGACCTTTCTTGAGTTCTGTGTGAGGCCAGGCATCAGGCAGACCGTGGCTCCCTTTCTGGCCAACTGTGTGACACTATGCATGTGATTTAATGCCTTGAAGCTAGTTTGCCCACCTGTAAAATGAAACAGAAATCACTTGCAGTTGTTAGGACTCAACAGCACATGCCTAGCCAGAGTGAATGCTCAATAGATATTTGTATGATTGGATGAGCAGCAGGTCTTTATTGGTACTGGCAGGGGGCTAGAGTGTGGGCTGTGGGGGAGGGGAAGCTGAGGCCCCCATCCTGGAGGGGTGCACCATGTTGTAGATTGTCCTGTTTCTGGGTTATTAAGCACTTTTTTTTTGTTTGTTATAGCATTAAACATTAGAGACAGGGGGTAGAGAGCTGGATAAAGGGATTTGGAGATTTGGAAGCGTCTGGCCGAATTGGAGGACAAGGGTGGAGAGAGCTGAGGATGACCAGGCTTCCTCTGTAACCTCTTCAGTTTTGCCCCTCAGAAGGCCCCTTGCTTCACTGATGCAAGACAGACCAGTCCCTCATGATCAGACTCATGCTCGCCTTGTCTCCATTCTGGCTTTCCCGACTCATGTCCACCTCAGTCCTATTCTTGTTCTTTGTGACACATTTCTCCATAGCTCTGCAGGTGCCTGCAGCCTATTCCCTCAGGGATCAACGGCTGAGGGAGATGTGGACCAGGAGTCTGAGGCTGTTATTAAATCGCGTGGAGCCAGAGCAGAGCCTCTGGCTGTTGACAGTGCCATCCTCCCTTTGGCCACAAGGTGGTGGAACAGGACCATTCCGCTGCCTGAGAGCCAGGGAAGTGGGTGTGGCCGGATCCACTGGTGCATCTCCTCTGCTTCTCTGTGCAGCACCTGCCTTTAGCCACTGTCCCTTGGGACTCTGCCCCGGGGGGGCCCTACTTCCCTCACCCAAGCCCCAGTTGGCCTTCCCGGATTAAGTAGGGCTCGTGGCTCAGTGTCTCCTGTCTGTCCATCTCTTCCCACCCTCACCTCCCTGTGCCCCAGCTTCCTGGGTTAGGAAGGGGAAGGCCAGGGAGAATTCCCTGATGCTGTCCACCTTGTGCCCAGTGTAGACTGCTCCAGCCTTGACCACCAAGCTGTCCTTGTTTACTTCCACGTGGGTCGTGCTGGCAGTCCTCAGAGTCGGAGCGGCAGCTTCAGCTTCAGCACAGTGCGCTAGCTATGAACCAAGGGTCTTGGTAGCTCCAAGTAGGAGCTTGAAGCTGCCCAGGAGTCAGGGCCACGCTTCCTAGGCTCCCAGAAGCACCATCCTTCCCCAGGTGGCCTCCACTTTGGTCCTGCTACTCTGGTCCCTCCAGGAGACAGAAAATTCTTCCTCAGGACAGACTCCTCTCCTCCAGCCTTCTTCAGCACTTTGGAAACATGTAGGGGTGCATGTGGCACATACAGGTACATGTGTGTAGGATGACTCTGGAAGAGGCCCAAATCAGGCACCCCAGACTCTCTAGAGTATAGGTACATACAGTCATATTATCAGGTAATTGACAGCTCTCCACCCTGCACCCCAATTTGGAGGGGTCTTTCCATTGGCCTCCCTGGCTTCTGCCTCATCCAACACTGACTCCTTAGTTGATTAAAAAAAACAAAAGAACTATCCTGTGTGGGAATATTGGCCTTCTTCTTCTTTTAGAGGCAGGAAAATCAAGGCCCTGAAGGGCCATTTAGTAGGCTGGGCCTGACACCTGCTCTGCCCATCTGCACTCAGCACCCTGCAGCTCAAGGGGCTGGGGTGGGGCTGCCCCCGTGTGTGTGGGTGGTCCTGAGGGGTGGCAGGCAGACCTGCAGCGGGGAAAGGGATGTGTGGAGGAACAGCCCTGACTGGGTGCCGGGCACTGCTTTCCTGGCCAACTCTGGCCTGGCCCTGGGCCAGACCTTGTCCCCCCTTGGCCACTCAGGCAATGATTTTCAGGCTTTGACCTCAGCTGAGGCTTCGTGTTTGGCTGGAGGATGGGGCTTTCCCCTCCAAGGAGTCATCTGTGGTGTCTTTGCTGCTGCAACTCAGCTTTTCCTGCTTGCCACACTGCTCCACAGCCCCGGGCCTCCCCGGCACCTGCTGTGAGCTCTGCCAGGGCTGCTTCCTGGATACCCAGGCCTCTGGCCTCACTCTGAGCCCCTGCATGGCCCTCAGGGGCTGAGGTCGCACAGAGTCAGTGAGATCCAGGCCTGATCAGGGTAGAGAGTGTCAGAGTTGGCCAGGCCCCTGGAAGTAACCTTATACAACCCTCTTATTTTACCTGGGAAATTGGGTCCAGGTGAGGCCCGAGGCCTTGCTTATGGTCTCCTGACACCCTTCTTGCTCCTCCTGTCCAGTCATTCTACATTTTTTGATTCTTTCCTTCATTTGTTCACTGAAGGCTGCCTGGACTATGCCTCTTTGTGCCAGGCCCCCAACTCAGGAAGGCGTGGTCAGGTGAACGAGACCCTGATTCTGGGGCCCTTGCCATTCCCCCAGGGCTTGCCACATGGTATCTAGCATGGGAATTAAGGGTTGGGAGTCGAGGAATACAGGTGAGCTGTGACCCATGACCTGGCACACAGGGCCCAAAGATGCCAGTCATGGGTCGTAGCTCACCCATTTCCCCCACCTTCAACACTTTAAACTCCAAGCGAGATGCCGTGTGGCAAGGCCTGGGGAAAGTGGAGTGCTATGAGATTCCCGGAGCAGGCGACCACCTCTGTCTCAGGGCCAGCCTGAGTGCTGATCAGACTCAATCTGGTGTGTTACTGCTTCCCCTGCGTGTTTCCTGTCAGCCTCTTGAGCAGGGGGGTGAGGGGGTCAGGGGTCCTGGACAGGACCAGCTTGGATGCTACTGTTCCTGCCACTTCCTGCCTGGCCCAGGCCTCTTGGGTCTGCTGGGCATGAGTATGGAATGGATCAACTCTGCTCCTGGCCCGGGTTGCTTGGTCTTGTTTCTGTGAGCTGCAGGGAAGGAGGCTTCGTGCTGAGAACAGCATGGCTCGCAGCCCCAAATGAGGCCTGATTCTGAGAGCCCATCCATAGGGCCTAGGTCTGAGCACAATGAGTATTTCCATAGCTTGGACTCTAGGTACCGTGGAGCTGGCATGATGCTCCAGCCAGGATCCAGCCTGACCTGGCTTAATTTCACAGGAACAGCAGCCCCTGGGACCCTAAAACTGCTTTCCCCTAGTTGAAGTGAGCTCCATCTTTTCTTAGGGTCCTTCCTCCAAAGGACTATGCATGTAGAACAGAAGCCAAGCATCAAGGGCAGAGAGGATTGCTCAGGCGGTGTGGGCCAGTGGACCCAGGAGCCAGACATGGGCATGAGCCAGCTTTTGAGAAGCTCCCTGCCACAGCTGGCCTTTCCTGGGCTGCCTGGCGCCTGGCCATGCAGGGCCACTTTACCTCTTCTCGTTCAACACCCAGGCAAACATACATCTTTGGGAAAGTGAGAAGAAGCTCTTCGCTCGCAGCCCCAGATCCACTCCAACCTGCATGCACTGTAACTGTGGTGGTAAGCCTGGAGAAGAAAGAGCTTGTTCAGGGTCAAAGTACAGGGCAGCAGCAGAGGTGTGGGCCCTGCCTCCCAGGGCGAGGCTGGCTCACTTGATTCTCAGCCTGGGCTGTGGAGGGCAACAAGGGAAGCTGCCCTGCAAGCCCTGTGTCTCCTGGGACATGCCAGTTCCATGGGGCCCTGGGTGCGGACGTCCTGATGAGGGGCTATCCAGGCGGATCTCCACTCAGTCAGAGGAGAGCTTCTTGGAACTTGCCCTGGGTGCAGCAGTAACCAGTTCTGCCCCTCCCTTTGGCAGGTGGGACTGTCACCTGCCTGGCACCCTCCTGACTGTGGGTGGGTTGACTTCCTCATGGGCTGTGAGTGATGCTTTCATTCTCCCAGCTGCAGGGACGAGGTGTTCCTGAGGGTAATTACATGTGCTTCTGTCACCACCTGCCACCTGTCTCGGAGCAAGGAGAAGGGTGGTGAACCTTGCTGCCACCTAGACAGCACACATCCTGCTGCCTCCTAGACAAGGGGAGTGACACTCCCGCTAATCAAATCTCTGATTCTGATATGCTGGTGGGTGGTGTCATCCGGGCCACTTCTACAAATCAGCCCCATCCCCCTTCTGCAAATGCCGTACCTCACTGAAAGTCCTCCAGTATGAAACAAAATGCCAGCGTAGGGACCTAAGAAGGAGAACTCGCTGTCCTTTTCCTGCAGGATCTTTGCCTCATGCCAGCTGAAACCCACTAACTTGCATGTGGCTGTGCCAGCAGTAGCCTCCAGGTTCTTCCCGAGACTGCTGGCCCGCCAGCCCGGGGGCTTCCCATGGAGCAACGGCTGCCCTTGGCTGCACCTGCTCCCGAGGACGGCAGGGCAATAGCTCACCATGTGGTGGGTGGTGCGGAGTTGGGTCCTAGCCTCTGTCCGGGTCCTTGGGGTTGGGCTGCCCAAAGCTCTGTATGATCCTGCTCATAGGTGACGTTAGACATGGGAGTCCCAGATTTTGAGCCCACTTTGTTCATCCTTCCCCAGGAGATAGCAGAGTGTGGCCTGTGCGTGTGTGTGCCCGTGCTGCACAAGGGCCCCTGGGGAGAGGACACACCAGAGCCCTGGGGAAGGGTCGGGACCATGGGAAGGAAGGGCAGGGGCGGCAGGGGCACACTGTGGAGCGCTGAGTGGGACGGCCTGAGCAACAGACTGGAGTCAGAACACAGACCACCTGACTGGGACTGAGCCTCTCCGTTGGGGAGCTCTGGGTGGGATCCTCTCTGTGGAGCTCTGGGTGTGCCGTGCCATGCTCAGTTTTCTCTGTATAACACTGTCTCTGTTCAGTGTCTACCCTCGGAGGCTGGCACTGCAGGGCCTTTCACCAGGTGACTGGCCAGGAGCCTGGGTCCAGAGATTCCACCTGCTGCTCAGGGCCAAGCTGTGGGACAAGATGTGAACTCAGGTCACTGTGGTCCCAAAGCCCAGGGTCTCTCTCCCTTGTCCCACTAAACCACCTAAGGAGCTATGTCCTGAAACCAGTGACCTGGCAAAGTGGGGCTTCAGAGAGGGACTGTGGCTGTGCATGGACATTGTCCTGGGCTAGCAAGAGGCCATGGACACGTCAGTTTGGGGTGGGGGCAATCCCAAGGCTCTGGATGGGGAATGCCAGGCGACACCTGAGGGAGGGGAGGAAGAGCTGGTATTTGATAGGAAGAGTTGGAACCCAGGGCTAGTCAGTTACATGAGGTCTACAGGGAGCCTGTGATGGGCCTGGTAGAGGCCTGGGGATGAGGAGGATGCTTAGTCTGTGCTGCAGCCCCCAGGTAAACCCAGGGTTAATGGTTTCCATGCTGTGGCTCCCACGCTGGGAGTTCCAGATGTGGCGCTCTGACCCTGCAGAGCCAGCCAACCAGTGCACACATCTGCTTTGGAGCTGATATGAAGAAAAGAGGTCTCCCCCACCCCCAGAGCCTGGGGAGGAGACTCAAACACAGTCCATTTGCTGAGGGGGGGTGGTTATGGCTCCATTGGGCCACCAGCCTGGCTGTCTGTCCACCTCTGTCCATTTGTCTGAGTTTTCCCTGCTTTGAGCCCCTGGAAGTTGCAGCATTAGAGAGCCCTTAGGGTAGAATGAGCACTGGAGGTAGAGCCCAGGTCCAGTCCCTTCAAAGCAGTCCCTTTACCTGGGCCCAGCAAAGTGGTAGAACAGGCTCCAGGGCTCTACCACCCTCACAGGGAGGGGCAGGATGGGCACGCTAGGCTCTAGGGAGCATATTTACACATCTGGTTTCACTCAGCGGGCCTCAATTCCTGAAAACCCCTGAGCTCCCCAGGAGAGCATCGTTGAGTGACCTCTGGAAAAGCAGAAGTGAAGTCTGGGAACACACTGTCCTCTCACACTGTGCTGTGGCCAGCTGGCCAGCAAGGCCCCTCCGTGGGCCATGAGGCCATGGGTGAGTCTAAAGCAGGGGGCCGCCCCGCCTAGTGTACTGCGCCAGGGCTGCCTCTGTGCCTGCTGGGCCCCTGGGGCAGCGCGAGACCAACCCCTGGCCTGGGCCAAGACCCTCCCTCCCTGCCTCCCTGGGGCCTTTGCTGCAGAGGCTTGGGGACTGGAGATGCTGTGTGCTGCCTGCCCCTGGGAGCCCTGGTGGGGCTGAAAGATCACTTTCAGGGCTGGCAGGATCTGGGAAAGGTTTCAGGAAGTGGATGGGAGGCAGGGCTGCCCAGCTGCCACCTCTCAAGGTCTGGCTGGAGCTGGCTGCCAAGCCCACACTTGGTCCCTCAGAGAGCAGAGAGTGTTGGACAGGCTAGGGGTCCTCATGCCCTCCTGCTAATCAGGGGCAAGAGTGGTAAGCAGAGGTGCTAGCTGGGGCCTGGGCTCTGCTGGTGAGGGGTCCTGGCCCAGAAGACCTGGGTTGGGGGTTGGCAGGCAGTGGAGGGACAGGTGGCAACTATGGGGCCTCCTTGAGTCTGGCATGGCCCTGGGAGGAACAGTCATGCCAGGTGGGTGTTGGGCTACAACAGGCGCCTTCAAAGAGCTCAGCTGGATCCTGCTGGAGCAGGGCAATGGTCTTTGACACAGGCAGTCTCAAGGTGGACAGGGGTGCCCTGTGGAGGAGGGAGGGCAGGGCTCTCACTTGCCAGGTTGGTGTGTGCCCTCCCAAACCAGCCTCTCTGGCTGGCCTGAGGAAGCAGCCCTGTTTCCTGGACTTCAAGGGCTTCTCTCGCGGGCACCCTGTGGACTTGCCTGGAGCACTTGCTTGTGCCAGAGATCACAGGCAGGTCGCCCTAACCAGAGAATAGCACCGGTAGAGCAGAGAGTCAAGGTCTAAGGCTGAGGCTGTGCTAGGGCTGAGGGTGTGGGGCCTCACAGGCTGGGGAGAGGAGGCCAGGCTCTGGGGCCACGGGGGCTGCTGGGTAAAGGTGACAGCGACACGTTGGAGTTGGAAAACAACGCTCTGGTGATGGTATGGAGAGTGGACTTGGGAGCTGGGAGCCAAGATGTGGGGCAGGAGACCAGCAAAAGGGCACCGTGGCGGTGAGGACGGCTTAGCGGCCCCGGGAAGTGAAGTGGGGGGATAGTCACCAGAACATTGGGACAGGCAACACTGGGAAGCAGAGGAGATCTGGGAGGGTCCTGGGTGGGGTTGAGGGGCCCTGAGGAGCTGGCTCAAGGCCCTCAGGGGAGGCTGCAGGCCACGGGAAACTGAGCTGATTGGCTTCCTCTGAGGAGGGCTTTAGGTTGTACTGCAGAGAGAACTTTCTGACAGCAGCAGCATCTTCTTGGACATGAGAACTCAGCCTCTGAGGAAGTCTTTTGCTGTGAGAGATCCCAGACTGGCCAGACACTCCTGATGCCGGGCCATGGATGGGAGGATTTGGGGTAGACAGCTGGGCTTGTGGGTAGACCAGAGCAGTCGCCCACGTCTGTGCTAACTAGAACACTGCTCACACCTCAGCCCAGGCACGTCTGGGGCTCTCAGGGGCTGTCACCGAGGCTTTCAGGCTTCAGAGCACAGAGCAGAATTAGCCCCTGCCTTCCCAGAGCCCCTGGCGTCCTCGTCTGCCCTCGGGGGCTGGGCCAGGGCTGGGTGGCCGAGTCTCCCACAAAGCTCTCAACAAGTTCCAGGCCTCTTCTCCTATGTTCTGATCCCACCCCCAGTCACACCTCCTCCACATCCCTCGGAGAGAGCAGGAAGCTGGAGGGGAGGGGGCTGGTTTCTAATGGACCTGTCCCAGCCCTGAGGACTGTGTAAAGGGCCTGGGGCTGCCAGCCACTGGGCCTGGCTGCCAGGTTTCTTGAACAGGGTCAGAGCTGGTTCAGAAGCCCCGTGTGGTCTGAGCCAAAGGATCGGCTAACCTGCCTGCCTCCAAGTTGCCTTCTTGGCTAGTGGGCTGTCCCCTCACCCTGGGTCACAGGGAGAAGTGGGTCTTGGCCAGGGGAAGTGGTCTGGAATGGCCCTCTGATGTCGTCACTGGGGGCTTTTAAAAATGAGTTTCCTGGTAAGGAAAACTCAGGCCTTGGGCAGGATTCTCGGTAGAATCTCCCGGGTTTGCTCTGATTCGACAAACACTAGCAGAAACCACCCGGTCGTCTGTGTTCCAGCAGCCAAGTCCCCAGATGCAGCGTCAGCAGAATGCAGTAGCCAAGACACAGGGATGTTTGCTTTAAGGCCCATGCTAAGCCCCAGGGGTGGGGGGCATGCAAAGGAGAATCCACCCATTAGCTTTGCTCCTCTTATTCACATGTACTACCTTCTGAAGGAATGGCTGGCACCACAAGTGATGCCAGAGGGGTTATCTGTGAACCATGACAGTCTAGGGCCCCCGTCAGGTGGGCAGTGAGTGTCCAGGTTGCCTCCAAGGCTGTGGAGGGGCCTGCTGTGGCCCCTCTTACCTCTCTGCCACCTGCTAGCTCTTCTGGAACTAAAGTCTGCCTGGGCAGCTGGGTCCATATCTGAAAGGCCCATCTTGGGCCAAGGGCCATGGGAGAATGGTCAAAAATGTAAGGGGTGGGGGAGGAGAGGAGACCAGAGTTGGGGATGGAGAGAATCCACCAGGTCTGATCTATATCCCCATCCTCTCTATGCTTGACTGTGGGACTCGACACGTTTCACATTTCCTCTGATTTCCCTTTTTTGAGTCTGTGAAATGGGCATGGCTGGCGGGTCCAGCACATAGGTTGCTCCTGGCATGGCGTTAAGTATTCAGCAGGGCCCATCTGTTTCCAGTTAGAGTTGGTCTTGGTTCCCGCCTTGTGTTGGGGTGCTGCTTCCCACCTCATCAGTGCCAGGTGTTGAATGGAGTTGGTGGGGGCTGGAGAGGAGAGAGAGGGTGCTTGGTGGTGGGGGACTTGGGGAGCAAGCCTGCCCAGGGAGGGCAGCCCCGTGGAGCAGGTGAGGCTGGGGCACAGAGGTTTCACGCGGCTGGAGAGATTGGGCAGCTGTAGTGGAGGTGTAGCACGGCACTTGGGGAAGCCTTCTGGCAGCAAGTGCAAGGATGCCAGGCAAGGGGGTGTCGGGAGGCCTGGCCCCTGGTTGCTTTGGAGGATAGGAATCAGGATGCCGGGCTGGGGTCCAGGGCCCAAACTCACTGTCCCAGAGAATAGTGGGACCACTGGCATGAGGGGCCCTGCCAAGAGGACTGGGTTTTACCCTGCTTTTTGCCCTGTGCATCTGGTCTGGCTTCCAAGCCCTGGCTGTGGCCTGTCACCGCCTGAGAATGGCTCTTTGCTGCTGCAGTGGCTGGATGGATAAATGGACAGGTTTGAGCTGGCAGCTGCTGCGCCAGACCGTCAGACAGAGAACACCACATCCCAGCCCGGGCTTCCAGCTGCTGTCCGCACTGTGGCTTCCCCTAGTGGGGATTGGAGCGCCTACTTTGTCCAGGCCATAACTCCCTGCCCACTAGTTTTTTCAAGTATCACAATGTTTACTGATAGATGAAAGATGTAAAAGCAGGGCATATGACATATGACTTGATAAATTAAGTAGAGTTAATTTCAGTATGAAAATAAGAGGTACCAATTCATATTCTCACCATTTGTTTCATACCCACAAAAACCACTTCGAGGGCATTAACAATCTCTCAAAATTTACCAGTTTTGTGCAAGTAAACCATGTTTCTTTTTTTTAAAAAATAAATTTATTTTTTGTTTTTGGCTGCATTGGGTCTTTGTTGCTGCGCGTGGGCTTTCTCTAGTTGCGGTGCACGGGCTTCTCATTGCGGTGGCTTCTCCTGTTGCGGAGCACGGGCTCTAGGCGTGTGGGCTTCAGTAGTTGTGGCTCATGGGCTTAGTTGCTCCCCAGCATGTGGGATCTTCCCTGACCAGGGCTTGAACCCATGTCCCCTGCATTGGCAGGCGGATTCTTAACCACTGCGCCACCAGGGAAGCCCCCCATGTTTCTTTAAAAAACACAAAACAAAATACTTGTGCACTTATCCAGAGTCAGGGATATTAAAAGCTAGCTTGTAAAACCTATCACTAGAGGTGGGAATACAGGCTTATGCTCATACAGCGAAATCCCTCAATTAGAGTTAAGAATTTTTCTGTAACAACCAAATGGTTAATCAAATACTGCAACAACTTGAGCATTACTGAGCAAAGCACCTTCTTACCCCATGCCTTATTCCAGGTGTAGGTGGGCCTTGGCCACACTGGTGAGGAGGGGGAAGAATGGACCCAGGGCAGGGCTCACAGCAGACGGCCGGGGGTGAGGATGGAGGGGTGTGCACACCTCCTGGGAAAAATGGCAGCGGGGTCCACGGGGCAGAGCAGGGGGCTGGTGGCTTCTCCCTGCCCCACCTTGCCCTCAGTTCTGTCCCCCTTTTGGGTGGCCACCGGAAAAAAGGTGTGAATGGTAGAGCGATGGCAAAGGCAGCGGATGATGAAGGCCTCCTGCAGGCCTCACGAGGTTCAAGTCCACTCTGAGTGCCCAGGAGCCACAGAGGACAGGAGTGCTGACTGCCACCCGGGTGCAGGTAGAAAGTGGCCACTCCGATGGCATGCACCCCTCCATTCCTCCCTCCCTCCACGCCTCCCTCCCATATACTCTTCCATCTCTTCTTTGGCACACCTGACTCTGGGCTGGGAGCATTCTCCTCCTGATGGGGTACAGGAGGAGGGGCACCACAGGGGTCCCCTAAGTCTGTGGAGCGATGATGTGCCCCACTCGCCCTCCTTCTCTAAGCAGCCCGGTATAGCATGGCCCTCCAGGTCCACAGACACACGGGGAGGCCTTAAGCCGGGGCAAGGGGGGTGGCGCTTGTGGAAATGTTCACAGGTGTCACCCTTCCTGTCATCCTCTGGGCAACCTTCCAGGGCACAGAAAGCATGCATTCCTCAGTCAGCAGAAGCCAGCCTCCACTGTTGGGCCTTAATCCACACTCGCATGCATATGCACACATGGGTCCCTCCTCAGCCACTGTCCTTGGTACTGCCAACACTACCACAGTGTCCCCCATTTCAAAGCCCAGTAGCAAACCCTCCTGCTGTCTTCACCAGCCCTCTATCCAGTCTTCCATTTATTCTACGGTTACTTACTGAACATGAAAATGCACCAGAACATACTGTGTTCTAGGCTCTAGCATACTGCAGTGACCCAGAGTCCCTGCTATCATGGTTTATGTGCCCCGTGCCAGGTGGGATGTGATGTGTTACAAAGAAAAATGGCACAAATGAAGGGACAGAGTGGGGGGGCTATAGGAGAAGCCTCTGAAGATGGGCATTTGAGGAGAGCTCATCACTTTCCAAGCAAGGGGACAGGGAAAGGGCCTGAGGTGAGGATGTGCAGATGAGTGATGGGGTCTGCCTGGTGTTTTAAGATTGCTCTGGCTGCTGGGTGGAGAAGAGACTGGGGGATGGGATGCACGGGCAACAGCTGTGAGACAGGTTGTTGCCACGATTCCCCTGGGACTCACCTGTCCTGCCTCCCCAGGGCCCTTCTGCTCTGTCCTCTCCTCCGTTTTCCCTCACTCCTGCTCTGAAGAGCTCAGGAGAGCCCGTGGGCTTGGCTTGCCTGCCTCCAGCTACTCCTCAGGCAAGGCCAGTCTTTCTCCCCAGCCTCATCTCCCCCTCACACCGCTCATTTGCCCTTTAGGCCACTCCTCACTCATGCCATCCTGCTAGCTGCTTCCTTTGCATTTTCCTGTCCCTGCGTTTTGCCTGGCCCAGCCTGGAGTGTCCTTTCGGTCCTATCTTGGTGCCCTCTCCACTTTACCCTTGGCCTGGGGCATGTCCTTCATTTCATATGCATTGTTTCTGCCTGGGGGTGCGTTGGCTTGCTCCTTTAACCCTGAGGCTCTGGAGGGTAGGGCCCATGTCTTATTCTGCTTTAAGTTAGGGCCATCCTGGAGCCCACCATGCAGGAGAGCCTCAAAGGCTGTGGGTTGTGAATGGCACCTTGGGTTGGGGTTTCCCAGGTTTTCTTGTCGTTTGGGGGAACAATGGTTTTACTTGTACTTGGACTCTGGGGCCCAGTGTCCTGGCTTTGGCCTGATTGCCCTGGAGTAGGCTCTGAGCCAACAGGGAGGTGGAGGCAGGGACAGGAGGTCAGGGTAGCAGCAGGGCACAACTGCAGGCGAGGGTCTGGGACCCAGAATCGGGGTGGGGACAGGGACTTGGGGTCCCGGGGAGGCTCAGCACGGCCGGCTCTCACCCCCCACCCTTGGGTTTCAGACCTGAAGCTGCACCTGCAGAGCACCGACTATGGCAACTTCCTGGCCAATGAGGCATCACCGCTGACAGTGTCCGTCATCGATGACCGGCTCAAGGAGAAGATGGTGGTGGAGTTCCGCCATATGAGGAACCATGCCTATGAGCCGCTCGCCAGCTTCCTGGACTTCATTACGTGAGTGTTCTCTATAGTGCCTTTTCCCCCCACTGGATGGGACAGCTCCTCTGTCAGCAGGGTCCTCCCGGGTTGGGTGGCTGGGCTGCTTATTCAACAATGCTGGGCCCAGGCCACCACCTATAAAATGGGGTCACCAGCCACTTCAGTGCTGTCTGGGAACTTGGTGGGCAGGCCCGAGTGTCCCACGCTGTAGTGCTGGATGAAGCTGCTTTCCCTGTGTCCCTGGTGTCAACAGGCATCAGGAATGACAGGAGCCCTTTCCCTCGTTCTCCCTATAACACTCACCCTGAACACTCACCAGGCCCCCACTGCCCATGATGGTGTTGGGGGATAGGTAGAGCTTTGAAGAGTCAGGTTTTGGGATGGACCATTCAGGCCCTATGACCTTGTGTGGGCTGAGGCTCCTCTGTCGTCTCTGACCATGGCCCTGGGTCTCAGGGAGAAGTGGGGCAAGGCGGAGAGGGTGCTGAACACCTGGCCGCCTTTCCCAGTTCTGGCCCAGGCCCCCATGCTAACAACCCTTGGCTGCCCAGCGTTCTTACTGTCTAATCCTTGGGTGCAACCCTGCCTCCACTAAGCTCCTGGAGAAGAGGAAAGGACCCTGAGACCTACAGGCTGGGGAGGGCACTTGGACGAGACAGCCTCTGCTCACCAGGTGTGCCTGTGGAAACAGGGAGGTAGAGAGGCCCCTTCTGCCAGGATGGCCCAGGAGCCACGAGCCAGGGCCTGGTGGACAAAGAGTTGGCCCCGGCCCAGGTGGCTGCCCAGTGCAGGTGGTGGACAGAGACATCGGTGGCTGGCTTACATGAGCGTGCTCTGCACTGCTGGAGTGTGAGTGTGTGTTGTGGGGAAGCCTTTCCAGGCGCTCTTCTGGGTACTGTCTAGCTTTAACCCTTCCCTGCTGGTGGGACCCCCAGATCCGTGGGACCTGCCATACCTCCTACCCTTATACTTGCAAAGACAGGGCTGGATGCCTGCTGCTTGGCCTGCTTCCCACCCCCAGCCAGGAGCAGCCATTTACTCGCTCAAGTAGGGGCTGCAACCAGAAGGGCTCTATCCTTGGGTTGAGGCCACAGGCTGGGACACTTGAAGGGCTCAGGCTGGGAAGCAGGCTGTCTCCTGGCCACAGGCCTCCTTCCGGGGGACCTCCCTGCTGTCCTGGCTGGATCCATATCACACTGCCCTGGCCTCCATCAGGGTACAGCCGACATGGTCCTTCTGGGCAGGAGGCCAGAGATGGCATGCGTCTCGTGCTGCCACATTGGGGGTCATACTGCAGTGCCCATCTGTCAGTCAACCCCTAGCCTGGGCCTGGGTGTCCTTTACCCCAAGGCCAGAGCTGAAGGACATACCAGGAAGCAGTGCGTTTATTGCCAGAGCCCAGCCTTCACCTTGTTTGCACAGGGCTCCTTCAGCTTCCTGGTGAATGTTCTGGCCGTGCTAGCTAGGCTGGCCAGAGGAGGCTGACCCCATGCCAGTGGTCAGATGTCATCTATCCTGCTGCCTGCTTGGCCATCTGCCTGTGCTGCCAGCCCCTGGCCTGTCTTGGTGCCCTCAGAGGCTTGGTCTTAGCCTGCCAGGCCATGAAACTGGAGAGGGCTCTGAGCGTGACTGAGGCTGCATGGCCGCCAGCTGTTTGCTGGAGGTTGGCTGCAAGCACCAAGCATGCTTAAAGCAGCCAAGCACTATCCTGTGGCAGGCTGTCACTTCCCCGCCCCTTCCATTCATGGGTGAGTGTGGCTCACAGTCTTCCCATCCCCTCAGTCCTGCTCTGTCTCAGGAATAGCTCGGCAGCCACGTGTCAGCCTGTCTGAGCCTGTGGCTGCTTGTTCATGACCTCGTCATCTCCAGTGACCTGCTCCTCTGCTCTCCACTTGAGCCACCCCCACGATGGCTGCCCAAGAACATGTCACCACCTGGAACTGCTCCGGCCCTGAAATCGCTGAGTCAGGCACCCCGTCTCTACCCACAGCCTTCAGGCCTTCCCGCCCACTCTCAGCCCCTTGTGGGACATGGGTTCCGGACTCAGCAGGGCTCTGGATCTTGCTTCCTCCCCTGCCACCCCTTCTGTCTTCATTTTCCTCCCTCCCCAGCTGAGGTTCCCTGGTCCATCATTCAAGCACTCTTCTGCCAACATCCGCAGCGCTCTTGGCCGCCCATCTCATGGTCCCACCCGGCTGGCAGCTCCCCAGCCCTGGAGGAAGCCCAGCAGCCTCCAGCCTCGAGGCGCCCTCTTCCACCTCCGCTGCCGGGAGCAGAGCCGGGGAAGCCAGTGTTGGGTGGATTTTCCCTGCTGCCAGACATGCACACTTACTAGTTCAGCTGGCCTGGACTGTCCCTGCCCAGCTGGCCACTCGCTCTCCCTACTCAGCACCCTGCAGCTCCCCACCGAGGGTGGGAAGACCACCTCCCCATCTTAAACACCATTCATCTCCTGCCCCCAGCCTTCTCTCTGGGTAGATGGCCCACCTCTTCCTCCACAGAGACAGTAGAAGCCAGTCCACCTCCCAGCACTGTGCCTGTGCCCCTCTGCATTCCAATGGCAGAGGTACCCTCCTCTTCTCTTGGGTCCTTCTGCTGATGTCCTGAGTCCCCTCACCCCACTCCCTGAACCCTGAGGGCCACTCATCTGCACTTCTGTCTGTGCAGCCCCTTCCCTTCCAGATTCTTCCCAACAGCATCTAAACAAGTTCAAATCTCTCACACCATTAAAAACCCATCTTGTGCGGCCTGAACTTTTACATTCACTCTGTGTTCTCTCACCTCCTGCATCCTGAGCCTCCAGTCCGCTTCCAGCCATCCCATCACCCCACCAAAGGCCCCGGCTAAGGTCACCGCTGACCTTCATGTGGCCAGGGTCTCCAGACCTAACAGGAGCCACACCTGTCTTACCTCCTCCCAGCAGTCTCCTTTCTCCCATGGTGTCTCTTCTATTTACCTCCTTCCTCCCCGGCTGCTCCTCCTCTTCCTCCTCCACTCCATCTCCGTAACCTCCTCCACCCTGGCTCATCCCAGGAGTAAGGAGTGTTGCAAAAAGGGCTGAAGGCTTCCACAGGGGCCTGTCCAGGGGACCTCCCCAGGCCAGGGACTCACCACTGTCTTCCCTGAGGAGGTGGCTGTTTGGCTGAGGGGAAGGGCATTTGAAAGAAGAATTGGGGGAAGGCAGGGGGAACCATACATGTCCCGAGCAGGTGGAGCACGGGGCCCCTGGCTCTGTGACCCTCTGGGAAGGAAGCAGATACCCTAGAGATGTCCAGAGGAATGTTACCGGAAAGGAGAGTGCCATCCCCAGGTGATGGACTCGTCAGCTAGATACCCAATTCTGGATGTGGGGGCTTGAGGGAGCAATGCTAGTGCTACCCGCAGACAGAGCTGGCCCAGGATGGCTGGAACTGGTTTCTCCAGGAGGCAGTGAGTTCCTTGTCATTGCAGGTGTGCAAGCAGAAGCTGGGCAAGGTGTCCTCTGCCCTCCTGTGTGAGAGACAGTGTCCAGTGCTTTTGTAGATTCCAGCCAGCCTTGAGCCAACACACATGACCAGTATTCAGCTCTGGGCCAGGTGTAGTGCCAGGAGGGAGGGAGACTTATGGATGCAATAGGATGGGTGCCAGTGGTGGTGCAGATAGCTTCTGGGGAGGCCTGTGGGAAGCTGTCACAAATGGAACCAGGGGCTTCAGCATTGAGAGGACTCAAGGGTCAGATGGGGTTTGAGAGGCCACTCAGAGTGGGTGGCCAGAGTGGAGGCAGCTGCCTCATGTGTGGTAGACAGGCCCTGAGTGAGAGAGGTCCCTCTGAAGTAGACTGTCGTCAGTCATGTGGTTTTGAGATGATTCAGCTCAATTTCATGGTGATAACATGGTGATAACATCACTGTACCAAGGGCTCCTTCCAGACTCAGCCATTCACTTGCTATCTGACATGGGGTGGAGCCTCTGTTGGGTTCTCTGAGCTTCAGAGGAGACTTTGATCTGGGCCATCCCATATGGTGTCCTATGAGAGAGTAGGCCCCAGAAGGGAAGCTGGGAGAGAATGGCTTGTGGAGAAGTGAGTTTGGTCTCTGGGGATTCCCAGGTGGGCCCCAAAGGCCTTGTCCTTAGATGAGTGAGCCTCCCTGGAGGGGCCGTCTCCAGTGTGTAGCACCTGCCTGAAGCCCAGGCACCCATTGGCAGAGCCCAGGCACGGTGACCTGCACCATCTGGGGGAGGTGAGGTCTCATATTCTACTGTGCCACCAGCCTGGAGTGGGCAGCTGGAAAGAAGCTTTGTCCAGGGACAATGGCCTCAAGTGCCCAGTGGGCCTGTCAGCACACCTGCCACTCTCCCCAGGTCACATTTTCCAAACCTTGGGCTCTGCTGGGTCACAGCGGGTATCAGGTGTCCTCAGGCCTCCCTATTCTGGCCCCCCAGCCCTCACTGTCCACAACCACCATTTCTGAGATGATAGCAGGGTCTCTGTAGGCTGTGGTTTCTGGGTCCTGGGCTCGACCCGGCTCCGGCCCTGAGGGAGAGCCAGCACTGACACTGTTCTCCTGAGCCTGAGGGAGAGCATGCAGGTGCCCTTTGATGCTGAGAAGTCTCAGGTCTCAGGATGGGCCAGGGAGGACCCAACTGGACCTCAGGAGAGGTGCAGGATTTTAATAAGGAGAAGGTCAGGGCATCACTGGCTCTGCTGGGGGCTGTACTTCAGTCATCCTAATTGCAGAGTGGAAACTGAGGCTTGACAGGTAATGTGCTGAAGCCACAGCTTGATATCTCTGTTCACTTTCCACCTGGGCAGTGCTCTGTAGGACTCAGATGTGATTGAGCACAGGTACGGTTACTAGTTGCTTCTGCTGGGAGCTGTAGTTGGGCCGACTGGGCTGGTAGTCATCATGGCCTATCCAGCGCCAAGCCTGGCCCCCCCGGGGCCAAATGATGAGACCATGGGAGCAAACCATCATGCTCCAGCAGGTGGCGCCAAAGGGCACAGCAGAGGGATAGGGCTTGGCTAGGGGCTGGGAAGACTTCTTGGAGGAAGTGGCTTTCTAAACCCCATCCCAAGACTTCTTTTGGCCCAGGCTGACTCTTGAAGGCACAGGGTGAGGGAGGGCCTCAGGGCAGAGGAATACAGACTGCCCTACACCCACCCCAAGAGGGCCTCTTTGGCCTGGCGGGCAGACGCCTGTCCACTCCCCAACTGTCTTCCTCTGGAGGGAGATGCTGACCAGCTGGAACCTCACACTCTCCTATTAAGGCCAAATGAAGGGAAGACTGGTGGAGTGGCTTTTGGGGGGCAGGGAGGCAGCAGCTCAAGCCAGACGAGGAGGAGGATTTCCCTGCCTGCTGAAGGGCTTCACCTTGAAGGAAAGGCAGACAGCTGGGCCGGCATCATCTCTGCCATGCCCTGCCTCCTTTCATCCCAGGAAAGGAGATTCTGGCTCTCATTGGGCAGGGGAGAGAAATCAGGGGCTACTGCCATAGTAACCTTGCAGTTGACGCGGGGGAGGGAGCCACTGGGCCTGGCACAGGGTCATCCAAAGCTGGTCTAGCCTGGATTAGAAGGGGGCCTTGGAAGGGGCTGGGGAGCTTTACTTGGCTTAGCATTTCCCTTGGTGCCCAGCCAGGACTTCTAGCAGGAGAGTCTGGGGGCAGCCAGGGGGTGCTATCACCAGCCCTCACATTTGCTGTCAGGGCTGAAAAGTGAATCATAGCCATCCTGTTCCACATCACTGGAGGGACAGCAGCAAAGCCAGACAGTGGAGTCTTCCCACAGGGCTCAGCTCCGAGCCGGGTCAGGACCCTGACGATTGCCAAGGCACCTTCCTTGGGCCCTGACACCAGCCCCATCCCCAACATAAATGAATACCCTGTGGTGCGAGGAGCGGAGAGGTTTAGAGAAAGGAAACTGACTTGTGAAGATTCCTCTGAGAAGACAAGGCTAGATGGGGAGTGTAGAGTCAAGGCATGGGGACCTGGACGTGGGTGGAGGTGCATGGACACTGACCAAGAGACATAGTGCTTCTCTGCTTTATGATGTGACAGGGCCTGGGGCCTGCAACCTCTGTGTCTCATATCCTCTGACAGTGGGGCTGGTGATGCTGGTGGTTGTGGGATCAGTTGGATAGAACAGCTCGAAGAGGTACAGCGTTCTCCCCGTCCCTGCCCAAAGTCTGGTGAGAGCGTGAACGAGCATCTTCGGGTTCGGGGGTGGGGACTTTGTGGCTGTCTCAGGGAACACGATGGCTAGAGCGGGGCTGGATGGGACACAGGTGGAGTGTTGCGGGGGTCCTGCGGTGCGTGAGATTCTGGAGGCATCAGGGGCACGAGGGATGTGCTGTCCAGGGTAGGGACAATGCAGGCTGGGGCTGGAGACCAAGGCACAAGCTCTGGCGGGATCTCTCTCAGGTCCCTCGACTCTGCCAGCTCTGTCAGGTTGGGGCAAAAGGCTGGCCGTTTGAGCCCCTCGACTCGCGGCTGTGAATGGGCCCTGCCTGAAGCCCTCAGTTTGAGAAGGCAGGCCTGTCTCTTCTCAGCACACATCCTGTGGCTGACCCAGCCGGATTGGGGGCAGAGAGAGGGCAGCTGCCTGGCCCCAAGCCCGGGAGAGCAGAGGTCATAGCAGGGCACTGGGCTGGGTGGGAGTTGGGGGAGTGTGTAGCAGGCAGGGGGGTGGGGGTCAGGCGGGGACAGGAACTGTGGTTTCTTCCTCCTGCCGCCTTCCTGGCAGGCCCTGTGGGAGTTCCCCCCGTAGCCAGCCCTCTGAGCTGAGGTCTAGGCCACCACCTCCTTACTTTTCTTCCCTTGGAATTGGGGGCCACTTCCTACCTTGGACAGCCTCAAGATACTGTCACAGGACAGCTGTTGGCCCACCCAACAGCCAGGGTGTGCTCAGTGCCCAATTCAGGGCAGCAGCCTCCAGTCCAGCTCCCACCCTTCAGTGGGAGCCCCACTCTGGCCTTGGAGCTGAACCCCCAGGCCTCATCCAGCTGCCTCATGCCCTGAGATCATCAGTGGTGACAAGCTGGAGGAATGTTGTGGCTCCTGCAGCCTGACTGGGGCCCTCTCGCCCTCTTCACTCCATTTCTCACACAGGTGACTACATGGAACTCTTGGCCACAGCCCCTTTGTGGCATTGTCTCAATGGGTGGAGGCAGAGCTTGCCCGTTGCCAAGTCTGAGCTGGGTAGCCCCACCCCTCCCCAGCTCTCCAGCCCCCTCTGCTGCCTGTACACTGTCCAGAGCGGGCCTTCTGTGCCAGAGGGGACTGACCTGAGCCCAGGCTCCTTCCAGGTCTCTGGGTCTCCTCCAGGCCATCCGGGTGGATCTTCAGGCCCTAAAGGAGGCAGTGCCCTGTCTTTGGAGTGGGCTGCACAGGGCAGCTGTCTGCCTGCTTGTCTCAGCCTGACTGACCAGGGGCCTTACTCCAGGGACCCTCCCTCTGAGTCTTCTCTGGTTTTCCCTAGAGAAGCTTCTCCCCACTCCACTCCTCAGCCTCTCCTCCTCTTGCCATCTCCCCCTCTGTCCCCACCAGCAGCCAGAGTGCTTGTGGTACTCCTTGCTTATATCCTGCTCATGGGTCCCTTGTGCTCAAAACGAAGTCAGGACCCTCAGCCGGACCCATAGGACCCGCCTCTAGGCTCCAGCCTGCTGGCAGCACCGTGCCGGTTCCCTTCCTTCTGCCAACCCTGACCGTGCTCAGTTCCTTGAGGCGTCCGCCACTTAGCAATTGCTTCCAGGCCTTTGCACACACTGTTCCCTCTTCCCAGAACACGCTTTCATCTCCCAGTTCTTTCATCCCCCATGCTGGCCCGTGCGCCTCACCTCCATGCGCCCATGCTTCCCGTGTCTTGCCAGAACACTGTTCACACCTGGGGGCTAGTTACTACCTGCTTCCTGATCACTCGTGGGGTATAAGTTCTCCCCCCGACCCAGGGAGGGGCCGTGTCTGTCCTGTGCTTCTGGTGCCGGAGGAGGGGGCACCCTTGGACAGGGAGAGGAGCCTGAGGTGGTGCTCGCTGTTGAGGGGCTGGTGGCCTGCGCTGCGTGGGGGCAGGGGCGTGGTGCTGTGCCAAGACTTCAAGGGCTGCCGCGCTGCTGTGTGCCTCCCGCAGTTACAGCTACATGATTGACAACGTAATCCTGCTCATCACGGGCACGCTGCACCAGCGCTCTATCGCCGAGCTCGTGCCCAAGTGCCACCCACTAGGCAGCTTTGAGCAGATGGAGGCCGTGAACATCGCACAGACGCCCGCCGAGCTCTACAATGCCATTCTGGTGGACACGCCCCTGGGTGAGCTACCCTGGCTGAGGAGGGAGGTGGCAGGCAGCGGCATCAGTGTCAGTGCCTCTGTGTGGGGTTTTCGGACCCCCGGGGGCGGCCCTGAGCCAGAAAGCGAGGTCCGCCCACTGCTGCTTACCCTTCTCTTCCCTTCCACTTGGCCTCCCATTCTCTCCTCCTCACCTGCCTTTTGCTCCCTTCCTGTTGCTTTTGCTGGGCCAGGCTGACTAGCCCCAGGGCCTGACTCAGACCATCTCATTTTGTGAATCTGTCTGATTTCTCCGAATGCAGAGGAAGGCTGAGCTCGCGGAGAGTGGAGAGAGGATTTCGGGTCCCTTGGAGTCTTGGGAGCTCTGACAGACCGTGCCCCTAAGCTGGGCTGGAGTGGCTTGCTGCCTGTGAGGCAGAGGAGGGGAGCAAAGAGCTTCACTTACCTCCACAAAGCAGATCCCAGGGGCCAAGTCAGGCAGTGTCCGGCAGGATGCAGAGTTCATGTCAGAGGCCAAGGAAGGAAGGGGAACTGGGAGCTTCCTTCAGGGCCCCACCTAGGCAGCACTGGCTCCTGCCTGCCTTGGAGGGAGTCTGGGGAGAAGGCACTAAGGCTGTCACCAGCTAGTGCCCTCACAGCCAGAGTCCTAGTCCCCAGGGCACCACCTCCAGGAAGCCACCAGGGTTGAACAACTGGGCCCTAAGCTGCACTTGGTCCTGCACTAAGAGGCCTAAGCCCTACTTGCTGGCCTTATCTGCACAAGATCTTATCTCTCACAATAACTCTGAGCTAGTTCTGGGCTGTTGGTGGCTTCTTCAGTTTCTTCACCTTTAAAGAAGAAACAGACCAGTGAGTCCGTGGGTCCCTGGGGATCGAGGGGCTCTATCCTGCGTTGGCCTCTAATTCCCAGCCCTCCAGTGGCCCCCTGGGTCACTGCTCCGTGCTCACCCAGCTGTCATGCTCATTCCTTGTTCTAAGGAGAAGGACGGTTTTCCAAATGTGGGCCCCAGGCTCTCCTGGGAGATGCAGAGAAGTGGGCGTCAGGCCCAGAATCCACAGCTGCCCCTCGAGAAGGGAGGATGTCACAGGCTCTTATGCAAGCCTTTCTTTGGCATGATCTGAGCTTGGGTCTGCCCCAGAGGCGATTAGATCATGTTATGGCTGGCCGCCTCCTTTATAAATCAGTTTTAGGAGCAAGAAGGCAGGAGAAGCTCAGGTCAGTACACATGGCCTGGAGTATTGCTTCGGCCACTTCTAAGGCAGTAGTCCAGACCAGGTTGAGTGCCCCCCAATTACCAGCCAGATGGGCCTTGTGGCAGGGGTCCTCTGTGCCCTGCAGGGGCAGTTGAACATTAGCACAATTCTTGCTTCGGCCGAGTCCACTCGCCTGCCTCTCATACCCACGTCTTTCCTCCCCAGCGGCTTTTTTCCAGGACTGCATCTCAGAGCAGGACCTTGATGAGATGAACATCGAGATCATCCGAAACACGCTGTACAAGGTAGTGCCCCTGGACCCAGGGGTGGTGAAGTAGGTGGGCGGGGCCACGGGCACAGTGGGCTGATGATTATGTGGGTGCTGGGACAGGACACAGCTGCTCCAGGCTCCTCTCCCAGGGGCTTATCTGCTCACTCTCTGGCTCCCGTGACTGGTGCAAGACTTCATGGAACAGGTTCTCCATCCCCTGGGCCCAGATCAAATCAGCAGGAGTGGCTGGTGCTCCGCAGCTTGGCCTGTCAGAGCGGGCTCCTGAATGGCCACTCCCCCTGCATCCAGGAGGGTTACTGGCCACCACCCAGGCCATAGCTCTCAGGCTCACCCCACCTGGACTGTCACCAGCAAGGACAGGCACCTGAGAACGGTGTGGGGAGGAACACAGCCAGGCATAGCCAGGTCCCTGTGTCCCCAGGTTCCCAGGTCTAGAACCAGTGCTGTGGCCCATCATCTTCAACCCCACCCACCTTCTGCTTCCCACCAGGCTGTGGGACAAGCTGGTGACCCCTGGAAATAGAGTGGGCTTGGGATTCCTGGCTCAGCCCTGCCCTGGCCCAAAGAGTTTAGGAGCAGGGCTGAGAGCCAAGGAAGGGGGCCGGCCAGGGACCAGTGAGGGCTTTTTGGGGCAGACTGGGCCCTGGCCACGGTGAGGACCTCTGAAGCCAGGACCTCTGATGGGTCAGTAGTGGGCAGGCCCTGAAGGGGGCCTGAAGATAGCACTGGCCAGCAGCCCTGCTGACCTAACCCTGAGAACGTCTGTCTCTTGGATCTTCATGGTGAGGCTCTTCTCCTGTCCTAGTTGGAGCTAGGTGGCCAACACAGTGGCAGCCTGAGCGCAGGCCCTCCAGTCTCCCTGCGGGGGTCTGGGCCAGGGTGCAGGGAGGGTCTGGAGGTAGGTGAAGAGCCTACCTGGAGGTTGTAGTAATGTAGGCAGGGGGACAGCACATGCAGAAGCAAGTGTGGAACACGGGCCAAGCGGCAAGCAGTTTGCCGTGGAAGTGCAGGTTCCAGATGGACAGTGGGAGACAGGTCTGGAAAAAAAGGCAGGCACAGGATCAAGTCACCCAGCGTCTTGAACACCAGGCCAGAAGTTTGAATTTTATCCTGTGGGCAGGGTCGGCCAACGAAGGTTTCCAACAGGGCGGAGTATCATCAGAATGTGAGGACAGCCTAGAGGGGACAAGACTAGAGGTAGGAAGATTATTGGCTTCTTTACTCCTCGGGACTGCCCTAGGAGCTAGGTGGGCATCAGTATCCCCATTTGTAAGACAAGGAAACTGAGGGCTTAGAGAAGGAGGGTAGGTTGCCTGAAGCCACTTGCTAGACACTGGCAGCACGGCTCAGCTTGTCTGCAAAGCGAGCGCTCTCGCCTGCCAGTAGGGAGAAAAAGAGGGAGATGGGGAGGGTGGGGTGAGGGGGGCCATGAGGGGCGGGCAGGCAGTGAGAGCCGGCTCAGGTGTGCCAGTGCTCACGCTGCCCGCAGCCCCTGCCCACCCCCACGGGGCTGCTGCCTGCCCACCTGGCCCACTGCCGGCTTCCTTGCCCTGAGGCAGGGTGAGGGGTGCGGCTGTCCCCCCAGCCTCACCCACACCGTCACCGGGCCTGACTGGTTCTAGCTGGAGTCACTGGCGAGGGCTGCCCGGGCACCAGCTTGTAAACACTGACCCAATGATACAGGCACCGTGCCAGGACCGCCTGTCAGGCGATGTCCCAGCCCAGTGGCCACAGATGGGAGATTAGGCGGACCCCCAGTAGCGGGTGGGAACTGTAGGCAGCTGGTGCAGCAGACATGGGCTGGCAGACTCCAGGGGACAGGATGGGGGTGGGAAGGTGACCTTGGTACCTGGGCCTCTGGGGTCTTGCCAGTTTCTTCAGCTCCTGAGCCTCCTGAAGAGAGTCTGGGCCTATGCCACCAGTCTCCACCACCCTGGGGTCAGCGTCTCCAGGATCAGTCCAGCTCGGCAAAGGCTGGTGGCTTCCCCCACAGATAGGAACTGCAGGCCCCACTGGGGCAGGCCTGGAGATTTGGACACACCCAGCTTTGCTGGCCACGGGGAAGGAGGTGGCTGGGGACAGTCCCAGAGGGACTAAACAGTGCCACTAATCGATGGTAGGATTGGCAGCTACCACGCGAGCCCTCTGCTATGCTGGGGTCCACTCTCCCTTTCCAGGCTTCTTTCCTCCTGACCTGTTCTAGACTTTTGTTTCCTGTGACCCCAGTGGTCACCTCAGGCCTTCCCCTGAGCCCAGCTTGCCCAGTGCTGCTGGCCAGGTTCAGCCTGGGCTCGTGGACTCCTGGGTGTCATCTCACCTCCTCTCTTGGGTCAGTAGAACCTGTGGCCCACATCAGCAGGTGGTGGGTGGAATGTTCTCTGCTCCCTAGAGGGCAGACCTCGGTACAGAAAGCTTTCCCTGCCTCCCAGCCCTCACCCCCGGCTCAGGAGAATAGTCTCTAGCCTGTAGAGCTGGAGTTCTTGTGGCCATGCCACCAAGTGGGACCCCGGAGCACCTGAGTAGAGGGAGCTGTCCCCCTTTCCTTGACATGGAGAGGTTCAGGGAAGGAAGCCTGCCTGGGCCTAGCTAGTTTCAGGAATTAGTCGTGGGAGGGACCTGAGGCCTGGGCTGACCTGGCTTCTCCTCATGCCCAGCAGATCCAATTTGCCTGGGCAGGAAGTGCTTGTTCCCACCGGCAGCCTGTGTGTCCAGCCATCACATTGCAGGGCTGACATCTGTGCCGGCAATAACCACCCCTCAGGAGGAGCTGGGCTGACAGTACAGTTTGGTTCCTGCTGCGTGATGCCTGGGAACTACCTAGGGGATGGGAAGAGGAGGAGGTGCTCTTTAAGGTGGGGTGCTGAGAGGGGCCAAGGCACCCAGTCCAGGCCATCCCCGTGAACTCTCAGGGGTCACCATCCTTCACTGGCCCATTGACACGTGGTTTTCTGAGGAGACAGGGGAGGAGGGGAGGTTTGGGGGAAGGGCAGGCAGAGCAGCAGGGGGAAGACGGAGCCCTTCTCTGAGCCTGGCACTCCATGGGATGAGGGTGTGAGGGGCACCGCACCATGAAGCAGACAGTGGGCCAGAAATTGTTCTGTAACTGCTGGGTGGGGAGAGGCAGCAGGCTACTGCTACTCGGCTGATTAACAGTCGGAAATCTGTGGATGTTTCAGGGGCTCTGACACGGGGACTGCCCTGGCCACGGGTATGATGTTTGGATTCACCATGAAAGGGGTCAGGGAGGGAAGGAGGGAACTGTGAGGAGGAGGCCTGGGCTGAGGGAACCCCATGCTCTGCACAGGCCTACCTGGAGTCCTTCTACAAGTTCTGCACCCTGCTGGGTGGGACCACAGCCGATGCCATGTGTCCCATCCTGGAGGTGAGTGCCTGCCCACCCTCCCGCCTGCTGGTCCCCCATCCCTGGCCTGGGGGAAGCCCTGCCAACTGACTGGCTGCTGCCTCCCTCCCCGTCCCTCTCTCCTCGCCTGTGCGCTGGCCCCGCAGTTTGAAGCAGACCGCCGCGCCTTCATCATCACCATCAACTCCTTCGGCACAGAGCTTTCCAAGGAGGACCGTGCCAAGCTCTTTCCGCACTGCGGACGGCTCTACCCTGAGGGCCTGGCCCAGCTGGCTCGGGCTGACGACTACGAGCAGGTCAAGAACGTGGCCGACTACTACCCGGTGAGTGCCCTGGCTGTTGAACGGTGGGCGGGCATTTGGCACCCACGTCCCCACCCCATACCCAACAGCACCCTCATGCTCATGCTTCCCCCTGCTCCCCGGGGCCAGGAGTACAAGCTGCTCTTCGAGGGTGCGGGCAGCAACCCTGGAGACAAGACCCTGGAGGACCGATTCTTCGAGCATGAGGTGAGTGCTGGCCCTGCCCATCCTAGGGAGGGGTTGGTGGCTTAGGCCTGACTCTGGTCATGGCCACCTGCACACCACTCCTGCCTGTGTCTGCAGGTGAAACTGAACAAGTTGGCCTTCCTGAACCAGTTCCACTTTGGTGTTTTCTACGCCTTTGTGAAGCTCAAGGAGCAGGAGTGTCGCAACATTGTATGGATCGCGGAGTGCATCGCCCAGCGCCACCGAGCCAAGATCGACAACTACATCCCCATCTTCTAGCACCCTGGCCCAAGGCTCCCCACAAGTGTGTGTGCGCGCCTGTGTGTCTGCGTGTGCTGTGACAAAGCTCACGGCTCACCTATGTGCCCTGGGCGGTAGCACACTGTCCTAGTGGCTGCCCAGCTTCCCTGACCCTCTCTGAGACTGCTCTTGGGCCTGAAAAGGGGCTGGGCACCTGCTCCCCGCACCAAGGATGGACCAAGCCCCCCACCTCCAGAGCAAGGAGGCCCCCTCAGCCCTGTGTTTACAGCCGCTGACGTATCTGAGAAGCATGTGGTCACTTTTGTGTTCCTCCCTAACCTGAGAACCCCTGGGGGCAGCGTGAACCTCCTCTTCCCTCAGCGGGTCCCCCAGAGCCGTGGCGCAGGGGCAGGATAGAGCGTGCGTGTCCTTGGGGAATAGGGGAAGTAGCTCTGCCCCTCTGAGACAATAAAAACTGCCCTCTCTAAGCCTAGCTGTCTTCTGTCTCCTTTGGGCCCTAGTCCCTCTCCCAGATCCCCAACTCCCCTCGGGCCCCACCCTCGCTGAGCCCACCCCCACCTAAGCCTTCTACCTTCCTTTCTCGGGTGGCAGCCCTAGGCTGGCCCTGTCCCTGTGCGGCCAGATTCCTCAGGGTGGGGAAAGTCAGTGGAGGATTAGCCCCTTCCTTTGCTGGAGGCTCTGACAGGCCTGTGGTGCTGGCTCCTGACTCTAGAGGGCGCCCAGGCCTCCCTCTGCTTCATTGAGCCCCAGAACTCCCTGGGCTGGGGTCATTACCCCCATTTCACTATGAGGAAACCTATGGATAAATGATCTGCCCAAGGTTGTTGAAGGGGGTTGGGTGTAAACCAGAGTCTATGCCCAGAGCCTCGGCCCCCAGGCGGTGCCCAGTCTGTTTCACAGCCACAGCCTGTCACCTAGGCGAACATAGCATCTCCCCCATTCTAGGAGAAATAAAAATTTGTCTTTATTCAAAAAGTGGCAATCAGGCAAGTAGAATATGCAGCCTCCCTGTGGCTTGGGGGGCTTGGGGTGGGTGGTCAGGGCCCTAATTCTTGAGCCAGTCAAGAAACAGTGGGATTCACCCTTCAAATCGCAGCACTGAGGCACTGGTGCCAAGAAATAATCCTGAGGGGGTCCCCAACCTTCCCAGTCACTCCTTAGTTTGCAGAGGCACTGTCTGCAGGATCCTGTCAAAGGCTACAGCTGAGTCTTGCACTAAACTCCCCATCCAGCTGGGTTCTCCAAGGTGCATGGTGGAGCCTTGTGCCCAGGAGGGTCTGTTTGGGCTCATGAAGCAGGAGAGGCCCAGAGGTTCACAGGGAAGCAGCCTCACCAGGCCTGGCCTGTGACATTGGCAGTGGGTGGGGTTGGGGTCCTTTAGGCCAGGCTTTGGGGCAGACCTGGGGGGTCAGAATGCCCAGGGGAGGACCAAGGGCATAAGGGATCTCCTCTGCCGGAGCAGTTCTATGCACGTACTGCTCCTTGGGCAGTGGGGGAAGGGCCCGGTTTAGGGCCTGGGTCCTGGGCTACATCCCGGGCAGAGGTAAGGCCAGGCTGGCCAGGCCGCAGTGCTCTTGGCACATAGGGACTGATGAAGAAGGACTGCAGGAAACGGCGCCGCAGGCCCTCAGGCAGGTAGTAGTGGATGAAGTACATGAGCCCCAGGCCATGGCCTGGGTAATAGCGGCGGCGTGGTTGAGCCGCCAGCAGCGCATCGGTGATGGCATCTACAACCGGGCTGAGGTCTGGCAGTGCTTGGCTCAGACAATGCAGGAACTGCCCGTTCAAGTGCTCAATGTAGTCCTCACCGTAGGCCTGCAGCAGCTCTCGGGGCAGGTTGGCCAGCAGCTGCCGCTTGCGCTCTTCCCACTGGTCCATGTCTTTCACTGCCTCTGGGGAAGGAGTGGCAAGGTCAGAGTGGGGTCTGTTAGGGAAGCCAAAGCCAGACCCAGGTCTCTCTAACTCACAACCTGAGACCTGCCCCCAGCCAAAGCCATGCCCATTCCTCAGACCCAACCCCCCTCCAGAGAAGACCACACCACTTCACCTTCCCCCCTCCCCCACTACACCACACAGGCCCCAGCCCCAAATCCCTGAACCTCACCTGTCTTGAAGCAGGCAGGCTGGATGACGCTGACCTTGACACCCCAGGGCAGAAGTTCACAACTGAACGTGTCCATGAGCAACGCGACAGCTGCCTTGGAGGTCCCATAGGCAGCCAAGCACGGAAATGGCATGTCTCCTGGGGATGGATTGGGAGTGGGCATCTCAGCCTAGGCCAGGGGCTCCAGCACCTCTCCCCGCCCTGCAGGGGCACCTTTTCTGCTCTGGTGTGGGAAGACCCTCACCTGCCGGGCTGCTCACGGTCACGATGCGCCCGCTGGAATGGCGCAGCAGTGGCAAGAGGCCCTTGGTCATCTCAAGTGTACCGAAGAAGTTCACCTCCATGCAGCTGCGGAACGTGGACACTGGAGACAGCTCCGCATCTGCTACGAGGATGTTCTGACCCGCGTTGTTGACCAAGCCCCACAGACCTGAAGGCATGGAGCCAGGAGGGAAGCTGAGGGTCAGCTTGGCAGCAGACCTCCAACCCCTGCCCCCTCACACCTGCCGAGCCGCGCCCTTTCCTGGCGCAGCTGAGCCTACTGACCAGTGCTGGCGGTGTGGGCCTTGGTGAACTCCAGCACGCGGCTAATGTCCGCTGGCTTGGTCAGGTCCATCTGTAGCAGCTTTAAACGAGGAGAACAGCAGGCACGCAGCTCTAGGGCACCAGGGCTATTCAAATCCAACACGGTAGCCAGCACTGTGAAGCCCAGCGCATCCAGCTTCTTGGCCGTCGCCTTGCCAAAACCAGAGTCACAGCCTGGCCAGGGAAGGACAGCCAGTGAACTCCCACTGTGGCCGAGTCCGGCCTGAGACAACCCCAGGGTCACCACGGTCTGGATGGGATCCAGGCCTCTGACACCCAACGTACCAGCAATCAGCAGCCCTCCCTTCTTTTCCTAAGCCCATCTCTGGCAGGCTTTGCCCCTCTGGCTGAGCACCTGAGTACCAACTCTTTCACAACTGTCATCTCCCTGACGACTCATAGCTACCCCATCAAACGTGGCTTATGATCCCCACTTTACAGATGAGGAAACTGAGTCCTAGTAATGCTAAGTTGCTTCCCAAAGTCACTCAGCCAGCATATAGTAAGGTCAGGACTCTATTGCAGGTCAGCCAGTCCCAGCTGAGACCCAGTCCCAGTTCTGATGTCCTTCTGTCTGGTCGATATCAGGCCTCAGCTCGCATGCGCAGTATTACTGCACAGCCTCCCTCCCTTTCTCACTGCCTTTGCCCAGGCTGCTTCTTCTTACCTGGACACTGAAGCAGCCCCCTTTTGTAGTGCTGTCTCATCTTGCCCCCTTGGATCCATTCTCTACCTAAGCAGCCAGAGGGATCCTTCCAAAAATGACAATATCCCTCTGCTGCTGAAAACCTCTCCAAGGCTCCCCACAGCCCTTAGCATGAAGCCGAAGTCCTCTATTCCCATCATGCAGACCCTGTACAACCTGAGAGCCACCTTCCTTTCCAGCGTCAACACCCTCAACTATTATTCCTGGCTCTAGGCAAGTTGGAGGCCCATCCTCACTTCACCCCCGACCACCACCCTTGGAATTCCAATCAGTGGCAACACTGGAGCATTCTCTGAGCCCCAGACCACTTGCCCCCAGGACAGGGGCACAATGGATGAAGATAAGAACAGATCTGCGTTAGAATCCCTTCCCATGCCCACCAAGTGTGACCTGAGGTCAGTTACCACTCTTGGAGGCCTAATTTCCTGTCTTTGGTATGTAGAGAGATGGACCACCAGGCAGAGCCAGCCAGTGGGTCTGATAAACCCCTGCTTCCTTGATTGTTCTCATTCCAATCCGGCTCCACAGGTGGCCAACCAGGGCTAGGAGCAGTGAGGGAGGAGGCTCTCTGGAGCCTGCCCCCGTGGTGGTCTTGCTGAGCAGAAGCTGCAAAGTGGTTCTGCACAACCAGTTCCCCCCATTTCAGCCCTGTCCCCTCTGTTAAGGCAGAGAACAAAGCTAGGCAGGGGTCTGCAAGCTGGGCTCTGTGTGGCTGGGGACCCACCAGCCAGCCCCAGCTGAGGGGTATTTCCTGAGCAAGTCTGGCTGGGGGAGGGGCGTGAGCGCCCTTGTGTGTGTGTGTGTGTTTGTGTGTGTGTCCCCATTTGCCTAAGCTCCCTTCCAGAGCAGACAGCCCCTTCACAGGGAAACTGAGGCCTTCCAGAACCTCAGCTCTGCGGTCCCAGCACAGTCACCCAAGCCTTTCACACTCTCTTGCTCACCTGCACACACATTTGGATACCTGCACATAACTCCAACCTACGTGCAGTGAGCCATGAACAACAATGGGCTCACTCCCATGAGACCCCAGCAGTGCACAGCTGTGCACACAAGGCACACAGCCACTCAACCCAAACCCTGACCCCAGGGCTGAGCTCCCCAAGTAGCCTTGGCCAGCGGTTCTCAGGGAGGGGTGGGTGGCAGCCTCAAGACACAGCGTTCCTAGCAGGTGAGGCAGGGCCTGGTCACCTACTTGTCTGGCAGTCCGTGGTGAGAGAGGAAACCCCAGAGTTTGGGGGCATTGGGAAGCTTGGAGGCCTACTCTTGATGCTTACGTGGGGTGGGCTGGGCAGTCTTCTTCCCCTCCTCCTTCACGGGGCTTTGCAACCAGAGCTGAGGGAAGCCCAAGTCACAAAAGGCATCCCTCCTCTCACCTCACTCTCAGGCTCGAGGCTAGGAGATGTAACAGCGGCAGCACAAAGGCCTGGGGTGAGATCCCAGGAAAGACTGCCTGGGTCACTAGTATCTGCAGATGGCCTGGGTCCTGTTGAGATAACTCATTAATTAGAAGGCAGGAGGGGAGCTGCCTCATCCCTGGGGAAAGAAGCTCCCTGCTTCATACCAGGAGGTCTGTCATCTCTCCTTCCTTAAACCACTAAAACTGGGGTCCCTTGAAACTTCACACTCCACCCTGAACTAAGGTCTCTCCCATCCAGCCTGAGCCCTGCTCTGTCTCCACCATCTTAACTGAAGCCCAAACCCTCATGCCACCTTCACCCACCTCAGTACATTCTGGCTTCTTGCCAGGCATTCAAGGCCCCTTCCAAGGAAACAACCTTATATCCCACCACATCTCAGCAGCCAGACTGGTTACTGACTGTCCCCTGCCCAGGCCATGCTCATTCCTGCCTCAAGCTTCTATCCCACACCCTTTGTCTGATCCAAAACACCTTCCACACTCCACCTATCTCCATCCAGCCTCTGAGGCCCAGCTCAAGGATGGCCTTCTCTGGGAAGTTCTTCCAGCTCCATCTGATCCTGCAGGGCCCCCTGCTAGACTGAGGTCTCCGAGAAGCCAGTCAGCCGGTGGCTGCCCCCAGCCCAGGCCCAATGCAAGGGCAGAGCCCTGAGCACCTGTCCAAAGCCATGGGGCTTAGGGGAGAGACCGGGCTGCCCCTCCCCCATACAATGGAGCCAGTGCCCACTGGCCTTTCTCCCCCTTCCCACTTCAGGCTGGGCCTCAGCTCCTTCTTCCCTCCTTCTGATGACAGATTTATTCCTTGCTCCACACAAAGAGAGCTCAGCCAGGTGACCAGAGGCACCTGAACCCAGCTCTCCAAGACCTCACCTCCTTCCTGGGCACAGAGGACCAGGAGGAATGGCGGTGGCGTGCTGGGTGCAGACTCTGGACAGCTACTTCAGCAATTTAGGTTTGGGTGGTGGGATCTGAGAGGCAGCTGAATGCCCAGCTGTCCCTCATGATGACCTCAAGCTTTTCTGGACTCCAAGGAGCCCAGATAATTGGGGGTCCTAACTCTTCATCTAAGCCTATTCCTCTAATCCCAGGGAAGAGGAGATGGTACCTCCCACGTGGGGATGTTAGGCAGAGTTCAAAGGGTGACCATCCTCTGAAGTCCCTCAGAGCAGTGTCCTCTGTCCGAAGACTGCTCTCTTGGACAGGGACATAGCATAAACCCCAAACTCCAGAAGCCTCCTTCTTTCTTAGCTACAAGTTTCCCCTGTGCACCTGCCCGCTCCCTGCCTCATTTTCCCTCCAACACTCCCTGAAGCCACAGGTAGTTAACCCGGACTTGGGGAGGTGCCCTGCTCTTCCTACTAGGCTGGTTCCCTGCACCCAGGGGAGAGGGACTCCCCCACTCCTGGGCTAGGGGTCCCGCCTTGCCTTGGCATGCCCACGGGGAGCCCTCTGAGTGTCCGGTCCCGCCCTCGAACCTGAAATCCCCGCGCTCCGTGCCCCGCGCACTCACCGGTGATGAGCACCGCGCGAGTCGCCACGGGCAGGCGCTGCGGGCGCGCCAGGCGGGACAACACGATCCAGCCGGTGGCGGCCAACACGGCAAGTGCGGCCAGCGGGGGCAGCAGGCGCTGGCACAGCCAGTCGAGCGCGGCCAGCAGCGCCAGCGCCGCCAGCAGCGGGCGGCCCAGACGCAGGTCCGCGCGCAGCAGCTGCAGCAGCGCACGGGCCGCCACAAGCAGCCAGGCGCCGCCCGACGGCCAGGGCCAGCTCTCCATGGCGGCCGGGCCGGGCTGGGCCGGGGCGGGGCAGGGGCCGGGCTGGAGAGCAGGGATTGGGACTCGGGGCCGGGGCGCGGGGTGGTGCAGAACACCAGCCAGGGGCGGGAGAGATACTCGCTTTCTCTGTTAGCCCTCGGGCCGAGTTTATAAAGAGCCCCGGGGGCGGGGGCGAGGGCGGAGCGGAGGCGGGGAAGGGGCGGGGCTTTCCTTACTTCTCTCCTCTCACCCACTGCCCGGCAGGTGCCCCCACCTCTACCTCCCGCCCTCTACCACGCCCCCGAGGCCAGATCCGCTTTCGAAGAAGCCGGAACCGAGTCCCAAAGTTGCTGGTCGAGGAGCAGCCGCCTCGCCACCCGCCGCGCCCGGGAGAGGTCCTGTCGGTCTAGCCCTAGTGCCCCGCATCCGCTCACTCCTGCGCCCCGACACGTGCGCCTTGGGCGGCTGAGCCGCGGCTCCCAGGTGAGCACATCCACAGCTCACACTTGCTCGGGACGCCTGAGGACACGCGCAACCTTCAGCCAAGTTCCCCACACTGACAGCACCGCCGCGGTCGCCGGGCTTGCCGGAACACCACGGGCAACCAGCTCGCCCTCACCAGGCAGCCGCGGCCAACGCCGGCACACGTAACGTACTCGGACGCCCTGCGCCGCTGCAGGTGCCTAGCACACACGCCCTGACGTGCTCTCACACCTAAGCTGCCCGTAGCCACCGACCGATTTGGGGCAGGGGGCTGGGGGGAGGAGGGTGACCGACCGGGTTCGCGAGAGTCTCTGCCCCGCCTTCCCCCTTCCTTCCACTTTCCAGCCCTGGGGATGCAGCAACCTCACCTCCTCCTGGCACACAAGTGTATATGTGTGGGCGCGGGTGTGTGGAGGCGCGGTTCTGAGGAAGCATCTAGGCGTCCCATTAACTCCAGCCCACCCTCCAACCCCAGGGACTCCAAGAGCCAGGCCAATGGGGACACCTGGGGAGTCAGTGAGGGCAGCCTCTAGGACAGGGTGATCCCTGCCCTGCTCTTAGGATTCCCCAGGGTATAAAATAAGTGAATGTGGGTGCATTTCCCTGCCTGTGTGTATGAAGTTCTGTGTTGATGCGGGGCCTCGTGGCCCCCCACCTTGCCCACCCCAGTGTCTGGCACCCTGTGCTTGGCATCCATGCCAGACTCTGCAGGCACTAGGAGTTGGTGTCAGTACCTTGCTGCCAGGTCCTGTGCTGAGGTCAGTAGGTCAGCCCATGGCAGAGGGGTCCCTGCTTCTTATGGACCCTTGCCCAGTGCTTCATCCATGCCTGCACTAGGTCCTTGGAGGTCATGGACCCCTCCCAATCCTGTTGCCCATTCTCTATCTTAGATGTTCAGCCTCTGTGCCAGGGCTTCAAGGCAATGCTTCCTCCAAAGCCTTCTCTGCCATACAGGCATGGCCCCCTGATGAGCCGGGGGAGTCTCAGGGATAGGCTGGGAGTCAGACCCACTTAAGGGGAAGGTGAAGGACCCATGTCCTTCCCAGAGCCACTTCTGTGCTTCCACCTATTCCTCCTCCTGTAAGTACAGATTACAAGTTAGCCCTGGCCCAGGGAGGCAGGACTTGCCTGGGGAGGTCCTGCCTAACTTTGGGTACATGACCTTGTGTGCCTGTGTATGCCTGTATTTGTGTACACTCGTGTCCGTGGGCTCCATAGCTTGTCCACACACAAATGACACGTCTCTCCCTGTGCCATAACCCTGTATGTGCATGTAAGTACGTGTGTGTGTGTGTGTGTGTGTGTGTGCGTGTGTGTTGTGTGTGTTTTCAGTGACTCCCTTGGTCTGGGTCCATTCTCTGGAAACTCAGGGAAACATTCACTCTCCAAAACTTGCTGACTCCTGTTGTCCTGAATCTGTGTCCCAGTCTCAGAGGTGGACACAGCACCCTTGACCTGGCCTCCTGATCTGAGCTGTAGACCCTGGGTTGGTGGGACCCTCCCCTCCCAGCTCTAGTTGTCCTACTGAGAGTCTGGCTGTGGTTTCTCCAGCTTCAGACCATTAAGGGCTTCCCCTTGGGACTGCAGAGGGGATGTAGAGGAGAGGAAGAGGGGTCCCAGGCAGCTTTCAAGGTCAAGGCCACACAGGTAGTGCCAGTGCTTGCCAGAGCAGGAGTCAAAGGGTAGGGAGGTGGAAGTGGGAAAGCAAGGTGAAAACAGAGTCTGAGAAACAAGATGTTACACTGTCCTGGGGAGGAAACATGAAGGATCCTGACTCATTGGGAAGCCCACGATGGGGAGAGAGACTTGCTGAGAGGGGATGTAGGGAATTGTCTTTGGTTGTGGAGTCTAGGATGGGCTGGAGGTATTGCCTGTTCAGCTTCTGGGACAGAAACATTAGTCTTGCATGGTTTGGGTCTCGTGGGACTGGGTGATCTGCCACATTTTATTTAACCCACCCCTCCAGAACTTCATCCTACTTCCTAGGCCAGGCGGCCAGGAGGCCAGGCGGTCAGGCCTCCTTCCCAGGATCTATGTGCCAGCCCCCTGTGACCTCCTCAGCCAGCCACTGACCCCTTACCTCTCATCAGGTGGAGACATTCTGGAAGTAGGAAGAAGGTGGTTCAGGCAGTCATGACTGGGAGGGGCTGGCCCAGCCCTGTCTGAGGCCTGGTGCCAGGCTGTGGCTGCCCAAGGGCAGAGAACCAGCCTCTGCCAGAACCGAGAGTCTGGGCTGGCAGGGTCCTCCAGGGAAGAGAAGGGAAGGGGTGGGGGCAGACGGCAGGAGCCCCAGCAGATAAGGCCGGGCCTGGCAGGGGCCGAGGAATGAAGGGCAAGCGGAAGGAGCGGAGCCCCTGAGCCACCCCACCCCTAGGCCCTCAACCCATAGTTTTCCTTCGTCCTTAGTCTCACCCCTCGACACCCCCCGGGTCAGAAAACTGGTGAGCCAACCCCCCACCCCACCCCCCGTGCCCCAGGCTCTGGAGGGCCGTGCGGTGGCCGGGGCCTGGCAGGCTGGCTCCGGCCTGTTCCTGCCGAGCCCGGCGGCTCACTGGCCCCATCTACTGGCCTTTGGGGGAGGGCATGGCTCTGAAAGGAGTACCGGGAAGGTAACCAACTGCTGGACCTGAGGATGGTAGGAACAGAAATCCAGGATGGGGTGTGCCAAGTGGCAGTCTCTGAGAGCTCATGTTCTGTTCCCTGACCACACCAGGTTTCTGCAGCCAAGCACTCACTTATCACCTCTTCTTCCTTCCTCTGTGGTCAGGCTGTGGAAGCCTCACGCTCAGTCCCTCCCCCACCACGAGCTCATCTTCAGGTTCGGAGGCAGCAGAGTCCCAAGGAGGCCCTGCCTTGTATTCTGCTTACCCCCTGGCACCCCATCATTCCTCCCTCCTGGCACAATGGCAGAGGGGAGCCTCTTCCTGCCAATGGCCAATCTTTCCACCCAAGTTCCAGACCCCACCCCTCCCCGTCCTCACAGGGAGCAAACTTTTATTGAGTTCCTACTTCATGCCGGGCCCTGTGCTGGGCACCGTGGCTGTCATAACTAACCACTGGCTCCCTCCCAGCGGCATGCATGCTGGCTCGCTCTGGCCTCTCCCTCTGGTAATCGCAATAAAGAACTTCTCTCACTCAATCCTGTATCCCTTTCTCCAAGCATTGTTCTCATGCTCCCCGCCACCATTCTCAGCCGCGTTTCTCGAAAACTGTCTATAGTCACCATCTCCCCTCTCCGCTCCCCACTCTAGCTCTGAGTCAGCTCCCGCTCCTGACCACGCCAAGGGTCGCCAGTGATGACATCCTAGTCCTCACGTACCATGGATACACCTCTGCTTTCAGTTAACTCCTCAGTACTCCAGGCCCTTTCTCCCTTTGGCACCTGCAAAGCCACTGCTGCTGGGTTTCCTCCTACCTCTCTGGCTCTCCCTCTCAGCCTCCGTCACAAGCTTCTCTTCCCTGTGGGTGAACCTCTGGCTGTGGAAGCCTCATGCTCAGTCTCTCCCCCACCATGAGTTCATCTTCCTACTCACATATTGGCGACTCCCACGCTTCTTTCCAGCCAAGGCCTTGCTCTTAACTCCAGGCCCACATGTCCAGCTGCCCCCAGATGCCTCCCGTGGACACCCATAGGCCCCTTACACTCAGCATGTCCAAAACTGGTCTCATCATCTTCCCTAGTTCTGGCAGCCGACCCCTCCTACCTCATCCTCAATCTTCATTCCATGCACTGGCCTCCAAACCTCTTGCTCTGTCTCAAGCCCTGGGTTGGGGTGCAGAAGCCTCACAATAGCCCTTTGTAGTGGGTATCATCATTACTATTTTACATTCAAGGAAGCTGAGGCTTCTGGAGGCTAGGAAAATTGTTCAAGGTCTCAAACTCAGGTTCACTTAAGTTTGAATCTTGGACCAGCCCCAAGATTCAAAATCAAGTGTACCAGAGCCCGAAGTCTGGCTCTGTTAATGCAGAGCTAAGTTTGCCACATGTGCCCTCTTAGACTTCATTCTGAGGGCAAAGGAGAGCTGGGAATAGTCTTGAGCAAATAAGGGCCCTGTCCCAGTTGGCCAGGAAATGGATTTGGGGACAAGGAAAGAGGGGAGGCTGGGAGTCCTGTTGGTGCATCCCTACGAGGGACAGAAGCAAAGGTCTGTTTTGGATAAACAGCCCGAAGTGCTCGTGGACATGTGAGGGCTGAGCCCAGAGGTAGCTGGGTGCCCATGGTCCCCAGCACGTCACTCACGTGGCACAAGAGCCTGGGAGACTGCCAACTCACCAGGCATGAACTGAGTCCCCCATCCCTCTCCTCTAGGCTGTGCACCTGGAAGTCAGGCCCTTCGCTTACTGGGGAGAAGGGTTGGGGAAATGCAGGAAGCCAGGAGTATCACTTGCATTTTCAAACCGTGTCCAGCACCCTTCTCTGAACTTCTTTTCTTTTGCTTCCGGGATTGAAGGCAGGTATTTGGGGATCAGGGCCCTCGAGTTTGGAAAACACTAAGAGAATTTGCTCTAAAGGGTTTTGTGGACCAGCCCCAGGGGCAAGGCAAGCCCCAGCTGAGAACACTTGCTGGGACAGCTTGGTTAACTCCAGGTGAAACTGGTCTTCTTGGGTCCTGCAGTGAGGCTCTGAGTTATTCATAATCCTCTGCCACATTTACTATGTGCTTGCTGTGTGCCAGTCCTTGTGTTTGACTTCCTCATTTTATTTACTATCCTCACATTATCCCTATGATGCATGTACTACCATTCTATACATTAGAAAACAGACTCAGAGAGATTCAGTGACATGCCCTAGGTCACTCAGCCGTCCAGACACTCTGCTCCCAACCATCAGGCAGCACTGCCCCCTGGCCTTCAGCCTAGGAGGTTGGCATTTTTCAGTGGGCAGCCGCCAGGTGAAAGACTATCAACCTTTGAAAATTTGCTTCTGGGAATTTAGGGGTTTTGAGCATGAGCCACCCATTTTTCTTGCTTGGCCCTGCGAGAAAACTTTTTCTGCTCCAAAACATTTTAAAAAATAAAATAAAATAAAATAAAATTTGTTTCTGGATTAGAAACATGTCTCCCAATGGTAGAATTAAGGCAAGTTGTTAAAACTAATTCCAAAACTTGCTTCCTTACAACTTCCATCACCCTGATTCAGGCCTTTTCTTGGCAGAACAACTGCAAAAGATACAAAAATTAGTTGCTGTTGGCTGGCTGGTTTAATTTATTTGCATATACATAATTCAGTCCCACCCCTTGTGGCTAATACCCTCCTTGGGGAGCTGTGGCTGTTTTCTGATTGCTGGTGGGGAGGCCTGTGTGTGTTGTTTTTTCAAATAAACTGAAACCAGATGGAGGGGGTTTTGTTCACTGCCCTGCCTCCAATTTTCTCCAGCAAATTCCTTGAAAAGCCAACCACCTATGAGTGGTGCCTATTCTCCTTGGAGGTCCCTCACCGCTGGTATGCAAATAGCAAGTGGGGCTGGGATTTCTAAAAGTGAAAACAAAGAGAGGAGAAAGAAGCTTCTTGGTGCAAGGGCTTTTGGGCACATGGCAGGGTCATCTCCCTGTGGAGTCCCGATTTTCGGTCTGCACTTATAGTTTCTGTCCTCATCTCCTTCCCTCTCCCCTGAGTTGGGAATTGAGCTGGGCTTGAGTCAAAATCACCTGGACCAATCACTTGGTGAAAATATGGATTTCAGAGCCCAATCCACACCTCCTTTGCAGCGCTAACCACTGGCACGAGACCCCAGCTCTCAGGATGTGTTGATCTTTGAGTCAGTGGAGAGGGTTATCTTCTAGAAGGGGCCCAAGCCACTCTTGCTTTCATCCTGGGAAGACCAGTTGCTCAAGATGGTTATAGAAATATTTTTAACCACCAGCCAGGTCTAAGGCTTTGTAATGCCCCTCGAGCACCTCATCAAGAGATTCCTTGTTCAGAGCGATAAGCAAAGGTACGCACTGGTCACAGTGCCAGGGGTTAACATTTTTCTTTGGAAGTTGAATTGTGCATTGTCATAGTGAAGTATGACCCAGTACCCAGGCTGGGAGAACACTTCTTTCCCAGCTCCAACCTTCATTCCTAGCTCATATCTCTGTTCTTTCGGATTCCAAGGCTTTTTAGATAATTGTGTCAGGTTACATAAGCTTTCGAGATATGAACACTCAAAGGAAATTCCTCTGGGAGCAGGCATGAGGGGCTCTGCCACATAGTTTGCTTTAAAGTATTTGAGGAAAAATTCAGGTGCCTCAGCCCTGCACATTTCTGAAATAAAGTAAGAATCGTCAACGACTTCGTATGCATGTACCATTCCCCATAGAAATGAGGAAGCAAAAAGACAGATATCATGCTGAATAGAGAAACCCCTCCCAGGGGAGCATGTGCAGGGCCAGGTGGAAGCCAGTTGCAAAGAGGGCAGCTTTGACCGGGCTGCCATGGAAATTCTTATCAGCACAGGATACCTTTTTTTTTTTTCCCCTTTCTGCATCTGAGATAACACACGTGGCAAATACAGGCCTTCCATTTTCCAAGAAACATAAAATAAAAACTGAATTACTGGCAGAGAAGCTTTAAAATCTTTGGTTCCTAGGACACTGTGAATACATTCTCCACACACCCGTGATCTTTATTTCATTTGCCTCCGAGGGATAGCCCTGCATCATCTCTGTTGCATAAGGTGCTGTTTCCAAACACCTTGTTCCTAACTGGAGACACAGAATAAGTTTTATCTAGGTCTGAGAGAGTTCTTGGAGGGATGACATCGTGTTCCAAGCTGCACTGGTCAGAGTCAACAGTGAGAAAGCTGCCAGAGTCTTCTCACCAAGGAAGCTGAGAGAATATTGTAAATACCAAATGGCACTTCTTTCTTAAAGCATAAAATGGTCACAAAAACTACTTAACAAGGAAAAATTAATGGGAGGAAAACATCTTGAATGTAGCAAATAAAAAAAATCTTTACAAGGGACATGGAAATAATAGATTTACTATGATGAAGGGACGATAATATAGGAAAGTCAATTTTTACACCAAAAATAATTCAACAAGTATTATTTACCTTACAAAAGGCTTCACAAAAGAATTCCTATAAGTAGCTCTATCCTTTCATTTGTTTGTTCCCTCCTTCGTTCATTCAACGAACATCTATGGAGTGCTTACTGTGTTCCAGGCTCCATGCTTAGGGAAGCCATGGTGAGTTAGATAAATATTCCTCCCCTTGTGGTCTCTGCGTCTGGCTGGAGGACAGCCCCTAATCAGATCACTATGCAGTCAAGGAGCCACTACTGACAGAAGGAACTATACAGCAGAGTCTTGTGACCTCTTCTATTCTGAGGGTCAGAGAAAGTTCTCCTGGAGGAAGTGATGTTCCACGTATCAAACGCATCACATGCAAAGGCCCCTAGTATAAGAGGGAGTCTGGTCCTTCAGGGAAAGGGAGGTCAGGAGGCTGCAGAGGTCAGCTGGAGCCAGGGGGCAAAGGAGGTTTTGATTCTAATTTCATGGTATATCGAAATACTGCTCCCCGGGGAGCAGGGAGAGTCACTGAGAGTTGTAGCAAGAAGTAAAATAATCAGTTTGCCTTCTTTTCTTTCCTTCTTTGTTTTTTTTAAAGACAGCCACAAGCTGTGAGGAGAACAGACTGATGGGGATGGGGAGCCCGCAGTGGAAGCGAAAGACCAGTCATGAGGGCGCTATGTTTGCCAGGGCAAGAGATGCTGGTGGCCATGGGGACAAGCCAGTTGGATGGGCTGACTCATCCAAGGCCCACTGGAAAGTGTACTGGGACCCAGACAAAATGGACCCGGAGAGCAAGAGCTGTGGCTAACCATATCCCACCAGGTGAATTTGATAATTAAAATTTAACTCCATTTGTTAATGAAATGGAGAGGATCATCTCCTGATTGAAAGACAAGTAGGCTCTAGATTATACGTATCAATGTCCACTACCAATGGGACATTCTGTGCTTCATACGCAGGACCACATTTTTAGGCCTCATCGTGGCTCTATGCAGTAGCTATTGTTATCCCAGTCTCACATAGGAGCAAACTGAGATTTAGAGAGGTTAAGGAATTTGCCCAGCTGGCGACTGGCAGAGCTGGGATTGAAACAGGTAACCACCGACATGCCCTGGGACATGTGACAAGTCCCAGGAAGCCTGGGCATACATTGGCTCTAATTAAGAATGGGCAGCTGGATCCAGCCCAGGGTGGGAGGAGCTGCCTGGGAGTCTCTTCTGGCAATTCTAGGAGTCAGGTAAGCTAGCTTGGAACCTTGTCACACACATGTGCACAAGTTCTTTAAACCACAGTTGGGTTTTTTTGTCCCTACAGCCTGGGCTGTTCACCCTGGGCAGACCTGCCTTGCTGGTCAGGGGCAGCTGCTCTGGGCAGGAACAAGTCCTGCCCTAAGAGATGACTTCTGTCCCAGAAAAATGTGTCTCATGTTTTCATAGAAACTGGCCAGAGGGGGCAGTAGGAGCTGAAACTACACTCAAAGTAAAGGGAACCCTGTGGGAAAGAGCCTGGGGTGGGAGCGAAAGACTTGGGTTCCAGGAATGGCACCAATCAGGGGACAGGGATGAGGAGGTGGACAGGAGCTCGCTGAGCTGGGCTTTCAAGCCACACTTTGGCATTTCAATTGATCCTAAAGGCAAAAGGAAGCCGTGGAAGTATCTTAAACGGAAGACTGATGAGGTGGTGTTAGCAATGTGTGGCCTTCCTCAGTAGGTGATGCCCTGGGCCGTGTCAGGTTCTGGATTGGTTACCACACCAGGCTGACAGACTCAGAACACCATCAAATTGCCTGTGCCTTTAAGAAAAATTTGGCCAGAGGGAGTCTTCTTTTCAGAGAGCTTGGCCTGAAGTCACTCAGATAGACATCCAGGGAATCTGGGCAGACAGTTTTGTTTCAAATGAAATAGCTTTAATTGGATAAATGCATGTATATACTTAACCCTATTTGAAACCCACTGTATTAGTTTCCTATTGCTGATACAACAAATTCAGTGGCTTAAAACAACATGAATTTATTATCTTACAGTTCTGGAGGTCAGAAGTTTGAAATGGGTCTCACTGGGCTAATGTCAAGGGATCAGCTGACTGGTTCCTTCTGGAGGCTCTAGGGGAGGATCTGTTCCCTTGCCTTTTCCAGATTCCAGAGGACACCTGTATTCGTTGGCTCATGGCTTCTTCCTCTATCTTCAAAGCCAGAAGTATACTGTTTTCAAATCTCTCTGACCTCTGCTTTCATCATCACATCTCCTCCCACTCTGACCCTCACATGACTCTCTCTTATAAGGGCCCTTGTGATTATACTGAGCTCACCTGGATAATCTAGGATAATCTCTCCCATCTCAAGATCCTTATCATATCTGCAAAGTACACTTTGCCATGTGAGGTAACATATTCATAGGTTCCAGAAATTAGGATATGGACATCTTTGGGAAGCCGTTATTCAGACTACCACCCACTTTAACAAATAAAGAGAAAGAATGATAAGCCTGGCAGCTAGAAGGAGAATGGACTGGAAGCAGGCAGGCTGATGTTAGGGAGACAGACAGAAGGCTGCTGCAGAGTCAGCAAGAAAGGTGCTGGTGGTCTGGGCTACAGTGGGGTGGGAAGAATGAACACAGGACGTATTTCAGAGGGAGGACTGCCTGGTCTTGGGGACCGTATGGGTTAGCTGGGCAAGGACTAGGGGGAGGCTGGGTAGGTAATGGTGCCCTTCAGAGGGCCTGAACGGGGGAGCAGGTTTGTGGCAAAGATGAAGAGGGCAGATAGGGATATGTTTCATTTAGATACCCACGGGACACCTAGAAGTGCCTGGGAGGCAGATGGACCCAGGGTCCACAAGGCTTGACTCTCCAGTCCCTCCCTTCCCTGTGGGCATAGAAGGGCTCACCCTCCACCTTGATTTCTGGGTCACCATCTCTTTTTGACCCTACGTTCTACAATTCCAGATAAGAGTTGAGGAGTCATCTTGTATTTCTGAGGCCAGAGTAGCACTGATATTTATTCCATATCAAGTTTGAGTTTATCAGTCCTGGAAACAAGAATCTGCATGACAGAGAGATAAAGACACTTGCACAGGACCCACAATTGGCATATGACAGAGCAGGAGTTGCTATGTTGCTTTTGTTATATGTTTGTGGCTGATAATTTTAGGGACAGGGATGTTTTCTGTCCAGCCCATTCTGAGCAGGTAGCCAGCCAGCTGCTCACCTTTTTAGGGCCTTGGAGATATGGATAGGACAGCTGGTGGAAGACAAAGTCTCTTCCTGTCTTTTGAGAAAGACTGAGCTCATAGGACACTCACATTCTGACTGTCCCCAAGTGGAGGGGAGAGGGAGCATTCAGGGAAACCAAGTTCAGCAGGGAGGTCCCTCAGGCGGGGAAAGGGAAGAGAGTCTGCAGGCCCTGGGACAGAGGAAGCAAGTGCCTGTCCCCTGGCAGCCCCGGTGCAGCAGGCATGGCCCCACAAGGCCCAAATCTAAAAGTCCTGTAGGTGGGTGGGACAATGGCTGTGGCCTTAGTACCAGAGAGGACCCATGACCAGACAGTGCTTCTCACAGTGTTTGCTCCTGCAGGAGATCCTGAGTCCTCGGAATAACCTGGGTAAAGAGAAGCCTAGTAGAGACCAAGACTGAATTTCCCATAAGCCTGGAATATGGGAGCTCCCAGTAGGATTTATGCTTGATTTAAAGGAAATAAAGAGGGCTTCCTTGGTGGCACAGTGGTTAAGAATCTGCCTGCCAAGGCAGAGTACACGGGTTCGATCCCTGGTCTGCGAAGATCCCACATGCTGTGGAGCAACTAAGCCCGTGTGCCACAACTACTGAGCCTGTGCTCTAGAGCCCGCAAGCCACAACTACTGAGCCCACGTGCCACAACTACTGAAGCCCACGTGGCTAGAGCCCATGCTCCGCAACAAGAGAAGCCACGACAATGAGAAGCTCGCACACCCCAACGAAGAGTAGTCCCCGCTCACTGCAACTAGAGAAAGCTCGCGCACAGCAACGAAGACCCAACACAGCCAAAAAATAAATAAATAAATTTATAAATAAATAAAGGAAATAAAGAAAGAAGATGTTATTATTACTACACCTACTATTATTTGGCTGCACCGTGGGTCTTGTGGGACCTTAGTTCCCCGACCAGAGATTGAACAGGACCAGGGATTGAACCCGACTAGAAATTGAATCCAGGCCATTGACAGTGAGAGCACAGAGTCCTAACCACTGGACTGCCAGGGAAGTCCCAGAAAGGAGATATTTTGAGCTCTTATACTTCACACTTTATATTATGGGCCACAATATGTATACTGTATTTATTTGTCTCTAGATCTGTCTTCCCCTTAGCCTGTAATCTCCCTGAAGGACAGGGATCTCGTGGGTGTTCCCCATGGTATGTCCAGTGCCCAGCACATACTCATTAAAAAGTGTGCAGGCTGACTGAGGGTCTCCCTGAGAGTGGTGGGCTCAGGGGGGAAACTGGAGGGGAACACCTCTGGGACAAGTTAGGATTTCGAGAAGACAAGCTGTGGATTGGGGGTGGGGAAAGTGGGTTTTTGAGAAGAAATGTTGGAAAGGAACGGAGAATGGTTGGGCTAGGACGCCAGGGGGTCCCTGGTGAGCCCCGCCCGGAGCCAGGGTGCCGGGGCGACGTGACGCAGCGCGGTTTGGCCGCTGTGGGGCGCCGTAGCCCGCGCCGTTGCCAGGGGAACGGGCCCGCGCCGGACTAGGCCCAGCCCGACTCAGCCTCGCCCCGCGGTACAGCCAGCCCGCTCGAGCCGGAGCCGGAGGTCTTGCGGGCCTAACCTCCCCCGCGCGGCCCGGGATGGGGCCCCGATCCGGGGCGCACCGCCTCCGGGTCTCGGGGACCGTCTCCGCTGCGAGAGTCTGAAGCGCCGCCGCCCTGGGGTGGGTGGACGGCCAGGCGTGGGGGCTGAGCCGCTGAGTGACCTTGGCAAGGCCGACCTGGCTCGGTGGACGACGCGCAGGTGAGGAGCCCCCGCTGCAGTTCTCATCTCGAAGCCTGGCCTGAGCCACGGGGCCAGAGCTGCCGCCGCCCGGCCGAGCTCTGCGCCTAGATCCCGCGGCCTGGGCTCCAGGTACCGGGCAGAGCGCCCGGCTTCCTTCTAGCATTCATCCGGTTCACAGATTTGCATTGACCGTCTGCTGTGTGCCAGGCTTTTTGCCAGGCGCGGGGCCACGGAGGGCTCCAGAGAGGACGCCGCGGTTCTCCAGAACCCGCAGTGTTAAGAAGGGGCGGGGCGGGGGGTGCGGGGAGCAGGCGCCAGATACACGACTAAAGTGATTTCAGGTCGGGTTAAATGCTCTGGTGCTGAAATGAAGGGAGGTGGTGAGGGAGGGTCCGCTCTATCATGTGACATTTAAGCCAAGAGCTGAAGGTTGAAAAGGAGCCAGCATTGTGATCAGGGTAACGGTGTTTCTGGAAGAGGCAAAAGCAAATGCAAAGATCTGGAGGGAGCAGGTCCAGAGGAACAGCAAGCATGAGGGGAGCCTTGAAGGATGCGGTGGCAGTTTCAACTTTATCCTAGCAGGAGAAGGAAACCATTGAGGAGTTTTGATGAATTTCAAGTTTTGAAAAGCTCATCTCACTCTGGTGAGGTGAGCAGTGTGATTGTGACAGGGCACACCAGGAAGTCAGTTGAGGGCAATCCTAGTTCTGCCAGTCTAGCTGTGCCTCCTAGAATTTACTTAGTCTCTCTGAGACTCAGTGTCCTCATCTGTGAAAGGGGCATATTGTTCTGCATGTTGTTTATGAGGGAAAAAGTGAGGGGCCATCGGCATCTGAGACCAATGACTAGAGAGGCCTATGAGAACAATTTGAAATGATAGGACCTACCTCAGAGAGTTGTGAGGGTTTAATAAGTGAACTCCATCAAAACACTTAAAGCAGTGCCTAGCACAGAATAAATGCCCTCTAAATGCTAGTGATGGTTATTGTTATTGTTGAAATACCGTAGGGGAGCAATGACTGGGGCTTGGATTAGGGTGATGGCAGCAGAAATGGTAAGAAGTGGCTTAACTTCCTTTCGTGAAGGAGAACTGGATTAAGAGATGGGTGAGGGGTGGTCCCTGTTTTTGTGGAACTGGTGGTTCACAGTGGGAGGTGGGTTTGTAAACAGATAATCACCATGAGATTCAATAAAAGCAACATTGGTACTTAATTAGCCAGGTTTTTTTCTTTTGTTTTTCTTACTTATCTGTTCTGTCACAACTTTGTTCTTAATGACGGTTTCTTGGTGGGTGTTCCTCAAGGCTTGCTTCTACCATCATGGGAGTTGATTTCCTGGTTAAAATCAAAAATGCTTGCCTCTGCTCACTGGCCTTGTTTCAGCTCCAAGTTGCTCCCTTCTTCTTGTCCTCTTTCCTTGGCTTAACTTGAATCCCAAATAGTTTGCAGTGGTTGCTTCAGGAAGAGAATGGCACAGGAAATGTCTGCAGACCACGTCAGCTCAGGAATGACTGAGGTTTCAAGCTTTTCCTGCCCTAGCATCAGACTTCTGCGTGTTGTTGATGTGAGGAGCCCAGCCACATATGAGACCAATGACTAGAGAGGTCTATGAGAAAGGCTTGAGGTTCCAATTCATTTTCTGGGAGTTGTTGTGATGTGTATCTCTTAGTCAAACTAGCCACTTCCCAGAATCTTAAGTCCAGAGACTTCTTTGGCACCTGTGGGTAATTCTAATAAACAAAGTACTTGCCCCTTGAAAGTTCTTTTATAAATGACATTTTGTGCTGTAAAACAGTGTGCACCATGCAGCATTTTCTTTCCAGCCCCTCCCTTAGATGGTTAAATTGGGCATCTGTTAAATCTCAGTGAAAATGGGTTTAAAAGTAGATCCTGGGAAAAAACCAGAAAACTTGTTTTGAAGTATCCATAGAAAATCACACACACAACAACCATAAATCCTCTAGCTAAAAGAAAAGATGGTTGGGAATGAAACCTTCCTGTGGCATGCACCTTCCCTTTGGGTTCTGGAGTCACGGGGAGCTGAGCTGACCTTCAGCTGAGAACTGGAACAAGGTCCTGCCCAGCTGCTCCTCTGTTGTGCTGCCTGGTTGTCTGATTCCAGCTTTAACAAAAGCCCTAACAGCTCACAGGGAGCTCTTCAGCTGAACAACTCAGGACTTCTTCCGAGAGTGAGAAAGCATTGAACTAAAACTGAGTGCTCTTTTGTAGCATGGTTGTTAGGCAAGATTTCCTTGTTTGCCTGGCGCAGTACTGGGCTCTAGATCACACGAGCACATTTGGTCCACATGGCAGCCCACTGGGGCCAGGAGGGTAAGAGATGACACCCTTCAGTTATTTATTTGATGAATTTTTTTTTTCAAAAGTAGTACCTGCACATGGTAAAAAAAAAAAAAAAAATCCAAACAGCACCAAGGAGTACATAGTAGAAGCAAATCTCTCTCATCCCCAGCCACTGGATCACCTTCTCACAGGCTATCTCTATGTTTGCTTTCTTGCATTTCTTTCCAGAGAGAATCTGTGCATATAGGAACGCAGGTGTCTATCCATCCACCTTGGTTTTCACTCACTCGCAGCACACTCTACAACTGTCCCACATCTTGCTTTTCTGCTTAACTGTGTATCAAAAGTCATTTCATCCCTCATTATTTTTGATGTTATATAGCATTCCATTGTGTGCATGTGCCATATATTTGTTTATATTGTTTTTTGTCCTTTATTATTACAAACAAGACTGCAATGAATCTTTGTGCACTTTATGAGCATATGTATAAGATAAATACCTAGAAATGGAATGTCTTGGCTCAAGGGTATGTGTGTTCTCAAGTTTGGTAGACATTACCAAATTGCTTTCCAGCTAACCTTTTTGAAAAATAAATAAAGGAGAGATCCAAAGAGATGGCTTTGTGAAATTTGCCCACCAGGTTCCTCCATCTGTGAGTGGCAATGCAGGGACCAGAACCAGGCTATGTCTCCAGGCCTAGCCCTCTTCCCTGGTTCCAACCTGTTTCTCCCTGTTGGTAACTCAGATCCTCAGGCCCTCCAAGCCCCCACATCAGCCCTGTCACCTCTCTTCTGACCCCATCACTGTACCTTCCCAGTTCTGTGGCCTCTACCAACAAACCCTCTGGTAACTAAGTAGATTCTTTCCTGAAATTCTCAGACATCTTGCAGAAATGCAGGGATGCCTACAGCCTCTCCAGGGCTGGTACTTTTCACCTCAGTCTGCTTCTTTTACAATGCTGTTCATGAATCTCAGAACAACATTCCTAAATATTTTTTTTTGGTGAGAGTAGAGGTGGGCAAGTGGGAAGTGGACCAGTCAGGTAACTATTCTGTAGTTCATAATGAGAATCTGAAATGGTAAGATTTTCCTCACTTAAATTAGGCATATAAATTAAGGTAGCCTGACCTTATTTGGAAAATGCTATTTTAGACTTTTAGCAAGTCAATGTTAACATAGATTATTGTCATCCTAGCAATGGCCTTCCCCTTGTTGGGACAGGGAGGGACCTGCACAGGCCCTCCAGCCTGCCTCAGAAGCCAGGTGGGCCCTTGGCTTACCAGGGCAGTGGCTACCTTTGGCCTAACACTCCACGGGGCCTCTTTGCTCTTGTCTTCTTTCTGTCTCCACCAGCTTAACTCTGTTGTTTGTTCGTGGCAGCAGAAGGTACTTGAGAATCTTTTGTCAAGGTCCACATACCTCTCAGCCCACCAAAGATGCAGCAGGGCATCAGGGAGCTTGTGGGCTTGACCCCCACTTCTCACCCAACTCCTCCCAGTACACAGGGCTGCTGGGCTGCTGCCCTCCCTAGGCCAGCCTGCTGTGGTGTCACCACCCCCCATGCCTTTTCGCTTCTTGCTCATGCCCTCCTTCCCAGTGTGAATAGAAAGCTTTCTAAAAATACCCATCACCTTTATGTCAACTCCCCTGTTTAAACTTTCTGTGATTCCCTGTGGCTCTTTCAACAGTGCCTAAACTTACTCACCTGGCCTCCTGTGATCACCTTGTTACTGAACCAAAGTCGGATCTGCTTGCCCAACACGTAGCAAAGCCAATCTGCTGACACCAGGCTGTGGTGAAGGCAAGTACAGTGTTTACTGCAGGATGCCAAGCAAAGGGAGTGGGAGACATGCCTCAGGTCCACTCCAGCTTGGTCTTTGAGTTAGAATTTTCTTTTTTTTTTTGGTGGGGGGAGGGAGGAGAACAAAGAGGCTGGGATTAATCATCGTCCTGTGACATTTTTGTGACATTTCTTAATTGTAGTTTCAGGAGTCAGAATGCCTCTGGTTTATGATTCTTTGGCCAGGTGGTCCATGGCTCAGGGATCTGTTAGCTCATCTTGCCCTGGAGAAACAACCTGAGTTTGTACATTAATGATGACATCTATAGTAGCAATTTTAGTACATTAACAATGTCATCGACAACAGCAGTTTTAGTCATGTGACTCTGGTTGTTTAGTGTTCAGTTAGCACAGGATTGAGGTCAGAGGTGACTTGAACGGGAATAAAGTTTTGGATAGAGAGATTAATCATAATCTTGGTTAGGGAACTTGGTTTTAGGGGCACTTGGTTTCAACCTAGGATCTGACCCTGCAACTTCCCAGGGCTCATCTCTCTCTCTCTCTCTCTCTCTCTCTCTCTCTCTCTCTCTCTCTCTGTGGATCTTGCTCTCTGACCCCAAACCCACCCACTCTGTGTTCTGTCATACTGAATGGCTGGCCCTTGCAGGGCTGCCAGAATACCCATTCACCCACTTCCCTGAAATCTGTCTGGGCCCCCAGAAAGCAAGCCCCTGAGGGCAGGAACATGGTCTCATCTTTAATGCACAAGGGGGCTGGACCGCAATAAGCACTGACTGGGCCAAGGCATGAGTGCACAAGCTGGCCATGTTGTCTGGTAGCAGAACCGCGCATCTTTTAATCTGGTCTCCTAGGGAAGTGCTGAGAGGGGTAGGACAGCCAGAGAAGTCCCTGGGTCTGGTGACAGTGCCTGGTCCCATCCATGCTTGAAGCCTCATCTTGGATTCTCTCCTACCTCCAAGCCCTTTTAATCAAAATTTTGGGGGCCAAAAGAATTTGTGGCCACCAACTCCACAAGGGAAAATATCATCAGTTAAGAGTTGGTTGTTTCAGGCTTTTGTTGCAGGTGGCATGGTACCAGGCTGCCACCCCTGCAAGGGACTTACACCCAACAGCACCATCCCCTCATCCATGGTCTCATACAAGTGGTACCTCTCTGGGCCAAGGGTACTGGGGTTCGGTATCAGAGCAACCCCTAAGGCTGTTTGTGGTAGGCCCCTGGCCTCAGGTGGTGACTCCTCCTGCCTCAGGTGTCAGGGATGCAGCAGCACTGGGGGTGCCTGTGGCCACAGCCAGCCCACTCTGGCAGTGAGGACCTGTCAGCCAGCCATGTACCTCTGCTTCTTTCTTTATAAACTACCTCAAGGTGTTGGGTTATTCAGGTGTGAGGATGGCAAAGAGAAAGTCAGGACTTAGGAATCCCAATTAATGGGTTCCCTTCAAAGAAGTTGCCCTGGTGACATGGCTGGAGAACCTATGTGGAAGCCACAGGGATTTGTCCTCCTGAGCAGAACTGCCCAGCTCAACTGTATACACTGGGCTTGACCAGATGATCTTTGTTTCCAAAAATCAAGGACAAAGATTTGCCACCTCTGGGGACATTCCAAATAAAGTGAGGCCAGCTTTTTGATCATCTTTGTCATCTTTGGTCAAAGCTGAGAAGTTTAGAATGGCAATCCAGTGGCCCAGCTCTTATGACAATGTGTTCCTTGGGACTACTAACTTAAGAAAGCGACTTGAACCAACCCCATCACTTTGGGCATAACCTCATAAAACCTCACAGAATATCAGATGCAGTAGCCTCCTCAGTCTGGAGAGATGAGGACACCCCAGAGGGCTATTTTAAGGGTAATCATAACGTCTACCATTTAGGGAACATTTATGTGTCAACGCTTTACCTACAGTTTTGCTGATCTATATACAGCCCTAGGTAGGCATCCCTACCCCTGTTTTTCAGATGAAGAAACTCAAGCCACTCAGCTAGTAAGTGAAGAACCAGGACTTGAACCTAGATCTGTTTCCTCCAAAGCTGGGGCTCTTTTTTCACCTTTCATTGCTTTTTACTGAAGACAAAGCAAGTGACCAAAGAATTCCAGTGGAGTCCCTGGGAGAAAACTAGGGTCACTCCATTTAGCTTTGTGATGAGGCTACTCAGACTCTCCAAGTTTGGTTTACAGGAGGCTCTGGGCCTCAGGTGGGATGAAGGGCAGAGTCGCTGAGTGTGAGTGTCTGGTAGCTAGGGTAACAGCCTTGGGGCTGGCGTGGGGCGGGGGGGGTGGTACGGGTGCCTGGCGACTGTGCAGATTGAAGACAGGGCAGAATGGCCCAGATGGCTTTGGGTGAGTCAGGATTCCTCATCATTTACCGTGCCCGCATTTCCTTTTATTTCAGATGTTTTCAAGTCAGAAAACATTTACTGAGCACCAACTGTGTACAAGGTATGTTCTGGGTGCTTGGGGAAGGGGTTGTGGGGAACAGAGATGAATGAATCACAGTACCTTTGCTGCCCTTAGGGGGAGCTGGCATAACAGGGGGGCAGACATGGAGATGGCAAAGTGTTCCAAACAGCAAAGTGACTTGCCCAATAAAGACTGAGCGTGAGGGCCCCCTGACTAACTTGGGACATCAGGGAAAGCTTCCTGGATGAGGTGATGCTTGCAGTGGGCTCTGAAGGTCAGGTCACATTTTGTTGGGTTTAGAAGTGAGGAAGGTGTTCAAGGCAGATGTGCTGAGCAGGGTCTGCCATACCCTTTGGCTTAGTCAGACTCCCTGGCCAACAGGCATGGACTCCTGAAAGGAGAGTCCAGCTGCCAGGGTTTTTTCTGCAGCTCTTGACCTTCCCACCAAGAGCTCCGAATTGGCCTGTCTACCCAGGTGGGGCACTGCCTGCCCAGGCTCTGGTCCCACCTCAGGCCCAGAAGATACTGGGGTTGGGCTCTTTCTCCTGTAATGACAGGCCTACCCGTCTGCCCTGCATGTATCTTTGAGCACTGAGTCAGCTCTTGGGCTGAGCGATGGTGGGATGGGGGTAAAGAGTGCTGCCATCTGGTGGTTTGGCTCTGACCAAGGCCTGTCTTTCCCTGAACTCCCTCAAGTGAGTCAAAGGCATCAGTTCACTTTTTTGTTCTCACTGTACCAGACCCACATTTACTTAGAGAAACACGGTCATTTCCACTGCTGGAGGGAACCAATGAGGATTCCTCCCCTCTCTTGTGTGCTGGCTTCTCTCCAGCCAAGAAGCCCCAGGTAGCTTATCTGAGGCACAGGGGACATGGTTCAGGGTCCCCTAGTCCTTAAAGGGATTACATGCTTGCTGAGGGGCAGAGGCCAGGTCCCTCTTTTGAACACCTCCACTCCCTGTTTCCCTAAGCAAAGTGTAACGGGGCCCTCTCTGACACTTGCATTTGGGCCTCAGGACAGAGGTGACTAATCCTGACAGAATCAGCATGTGTTCTCATCACTCTGGCCTCAGCCTGATATTGTTACCAGATGAGAACATGTCTTATTGGGTTTAACTCTGATGGCTGTGGAGACAGAGCAGAATAACAGGCAGTCACACTGTGAGCTGAATAAACCCTGGAACTTCCTACCTTGTCCTGGCTAGGACTGGGGCCAGAACTTGCTCTGGGGCTTTGAGACTAGCACTCTACTGCCATCCTCCCTCACTGCCAGGCTCCTCATGCTAGGGCCCCGGATTCCCCTGCAGAGTAGCTGGAGATGGCTTCACATACTAGCCTGCCCCTCCTGCTGAAACCTGACTGCAGGCACGGGGCTCTGGGCTCCAGCCTGGGCCTCCTCAGGCTAATGATCTTTCTACCCTTTCTCCCTCTGGAGATGAACATCTGCAACAAGCCCTCTAACAAGACAGCCCCTGAGAAGAATGTGTGGACAGCACCTGCACAGGCCAGCGGACCCTCCCCGGAGCTGCAGGGCCAGCGGTCCCGCCGGAATGGGTGGAGCTGGCCCCCTCACCCGCTCCAGATTGTGGCCTGGCTGCTGTACCTCTTCTTTGCTGTGATTGGCTTTGGGGTCCTTGTTCCCCTCCTGCCTCACCACTGGGTGCCTGCTGGCTATGCTGTATCCTTGGGAAAGTGTGGGACTGGTACATAGAGGAGTGGGGACAATGGATGGAGGGACATGGGCGAGGCCTGAAGCTGGGTTCCAGAGCCTCAGAGAGTGCAAATGGGCCCTGTCTCTGCCTGGGGGGACCAGTTGCCTACCTGCCTGGCCTCCAACCCCCATCTGACCCCTCTGCCTGATTGGGTGAGGGAACAGGCCTGACGAACCTTGGAGCGTTGAAAGCCCCACACAGATGGGAACCTCATCAACTGAGGTACCACGAGAGCAATTACAGAAGAGAACCTTAAAGCTCTCTTTAAGCTAATTGTGTCCAGAGCTCAACAAGGGATAAAAGAGAGTAACTTATTCCATTTATGAAATAATTTTTCACTTTTTGGAAAGAATAATGGTAGAATTCCTTTACATGGTAAGTTTCCTGGTACATTTAAAATATGGTTTTATTTACAGAGATTATTATGCTGTACCCAGGACTGTTTAGGAGCTCATCGATTTTATAAATCAGACTCTTTTAGGGTAAGGTTGAATTGACAAGAGGAGGGACAGATATGCCCTGGAAGCTCCTGGGAATTGTGACAAATATGAACTTGCCTGAACTTAGTGATGTGACTGCCCCAGCCCTGGCCACGACCCCCAGGAGCAGAGGATGTGGCTGCAAGTCTGGGCGGTAGAGGGGCAGCATGTGGCCATGTGCCCCAGGCCAGAGGGTGCCCATGAGAGTGTGCCTTGGTGTGTGTGCTTCATGGAGATGATTCTTTGGGCCTCTGCGAGAAGGTGGCCTGGGGTGAGCTAAAGGAGTTAGCAGGGATGAATTTGAAAGTCTCAGGCGTAGAGTCAGCACCCTTCACCTCAGCCCTTTCAGAGCTGCACAAGGCTGAGCAGCTTCTGCCAGCTCTCCGCATCTTAGCCTCCTCCTCTATCTGACAGGAGGAGTCCTGCTTGCTTCCCAGGCAGGGGACAAGGAGCACACAAGGATGTGTGTGTGTGAGCACCAGAACATATGAGCCATGAATGTGAGCATGCTCGCTTGGGAAACCATAGAGCCCCTGGCTGGTGGGTAGCCAGGGCAGGTGGGTGGAGAAAGACTCGAGAGAAGGTTGTTGGTCTCCGACGCCAGCAGTGTCACTGAGGGGCTTCCTGGTTCACTGGGGCCCAGGGCCTAGTCATCAACTTTGTACATGAAAACTAGACTTTCTCTGAGGTGACCAGCAGGGCTTAGTCAGTAGAATCTTAAGTAGAATGCTCTTAAGTAGAATGCTTCATGGAACATTCCTCCCATGATCCAGAATGGGTACACCACTCACTCAGGACTACCTGGCTTTCTGCCATCAGTGTACCTGGGAAGCCAGATTAATAACCACATGTTTTGGAGTGAGCAGAATCAGAGCAAATAACAGTAACCAAGAATAACTAGCATTTATTGAGCACTTATATGTGCCAGGCACTGTGCCAACCCCTATACATGGATGATCTTGTTCAACTCTCATAATAATCTGTAAGGAAGGTGTTCTCCCCACTTTCATAAAAGAAATTGGGGCTCAGAGAGATTATAAAGTTTTTTTTAAAAATTTTTATTTATTTTATTTTTGGCTGTGTTGGGTCTTTGTTGCTGCACGTGGGCTTTCCTCTGGTTGTGGCGAGCGGGGGCTACTCTTCATTGCGGTGCGAGGGCTTCTCATGCGGTGGCTTCTCTTGTTGTGGAGCATGGGCTCTAGGCGCTCAGGCTTCAGTAGTTGTGGCGCGTGGGCTCAGTAGTTGTGGCTTGCAGGCTCTAGAGCGCAGGCTCAGTAGTTGTGGCGCACGGGCTTAGTTGCTCTGCGGCATGTGGGATCTTCCCGGCCCAGGGCTCGAACCCGTGTCCCCTGCCTTGGCAGGCGAATTCTTAACCACTGTGCCACCAGGGAAGCCCTCAGAGAGATTAAATGACTTCCTCAGGTCACACAATTGCTACCCAGTGAGGCCAGAAGGACTGCTCAGGCAGTCTGACTCTGAGGCAGTGGGATGGTTTGAGGGTTTTGTCCTCCCCATATTTATTGCTTTGGGCAATGCTGGAGGCTCTTAGAACCACCTGGTTTGGCACTCCCATTTCCAGGCCTGAATGGTTCTCTGTCGTCCCATCAAAGCTACCTTCCTTCTGCAGGCTCCCTCAGGGGTCCCTGCAGAATGAGGTAGGGTAAGGGTGTATACCAAGCACTCACCTTGCACCTAGAACTTGCCTGGGCCCTAGGGTTGCAAAGATGGGTAAAACAGGGCCCCAGCTCTAGGTGTTCCGCTTCCAACAGGAGGAAAGCCTTGTAGATTGGAGATCATCACATGGTAAGTATGGGGGTAGGGATTCATACAGCAGACTGTGGGTGCAGGAGGAGGGCCACGTAGACCAACATCACCACCCAGATGCACCCACCTGTTGCTCTCAGCTCCCCTCCTTCCCTCTTCCTGGCCTCTCTAGGTACTTTTGGCTCTCCGCCCCTTTCCTTATCACCTATATCCAGTCAGTCATCAAGTCCTGTTGATTTTGCCTCCTAAAAATCTATTGTATTTGCCCTCTTTTCTCCCCACTGCCATCTGCCTCTTTTACCTAGATGACCATTTTGTTTCCAAACAGGTCTCCCCACACATGCTCTCACCCCGGCCAGTCCATCTCTATCCCTGCAGCCAGAGTGCCCTTTCAAAAAACAAATATGATAAAGTTACTCCCCAGCTTAACACCCTCTAATAGCTTCTTCCTGCCTTAAGGTTCAAGATCATCATGGCTCTCCACATTCTGGACTCTGCTTATCTCCCCAGCATCTTCTTATTTTATTTCCTCTGTTGTTCTCTGTTGCAACAACACTGGTCTCTGCCTGGAAGCTCCTAGCCTCTCTCTCCACCCCAATACCCAGCTAAGTTAGAAGTCAAGACCTAGCAGCTCATGGGCCAGTTTGGCCTACAGATTTTTTTTTTTTAATTGAGGGATAACGAACACACAAAATGGACATATCTTAAGTATTTCTTTGGCAGGTACATTTAAAAAATTATTTATTTCCTTGTCAACATTTAAAAAATGAGACGCCTCATATATCCGGACACAAATCCATATTTCTGGTTCCTTCTGAAAAGCCAGTATTTGGTGACATGGGCTCTCTTTCTTGCATGGCACCAATAAGCTGAGCTGGAACCACACATCTAGTTGGGACTCTGCTTGTTCCCAGTACCCACCCAGGCCCCCTTTCCTCTTTATATTACCTGCCATGTTCCTGTTATCTGTTTCTCTCTAAGTCTCAGCTGAGATGATACTTCCTCAGGGAAACTTTCCAGACCCCTTCAGACTAGATGAGGTCACCCAGTTACAAACTCACATAGTCCCCTGAACTTTCGTTATTGCAATCAACCTACTCTGTGTTTTCTGCCAGACTGTAGGCTCCTTGGGGCTAGGGACAAAGTCTGTCTTGCTCCTGCCATATCCTCAGTGCCTGGCATAGAGAAAGACCTCAGTAAATAGCTGAATGAATGAACCAGTGGGGTCGGGGGGAGGGAAGAAGTGTTGGAGCAGGCAGGAAACTAAATGTTTGCCCACATTCAGTGTGTCTGAAGAGAGCCTGGAATGGTAAGGAGTAGTGGTTGGTGATACCAGAGAGGTTTGAGAGGATCCAGAGGAAAAGGGGCCGTGAACACTGAGCTGAAGAGTAAACTTTAGCTTGAGAGCCACTGCAGGAGTTTAAGCAGGCAAGGCTTTAGGTTTAAGCTTTTCAGAGCTCACTACCCAAGTAAAGGGTACTCAAGGGGATGCAGACATGAGAAGCAGAGTCAGGAGACTATGGAATAACCCAGGCAAGAGGTGACAGCCTGACCCACAGCCAGGGCCGTAGGGATAGAGAGGTTGTGTTGGGCCACAGGATTGTCTCTTTCAGCTCTGGTATAGCACATTAGGGTGGGGCCTGGCTCCTGCAGACATGTAGGAAAATTTGGCTGCTAGGAAGAGGAAGAAAAAAAGGAGGTTGGACAGCTGATGGATGGAGGATAAGTGATGGAGAGATGATGTCTACTTGGCTAGCAAGAGGATGGATGGATGGATCGACAGATAGCTAGATGGAGGGTGGATGGCTGCCTGGGTGGAATCTATTAGTGAAGTTTTACACATTCACTTTGCAGTAAGTTGTCAGCATACTGTGTCCAGCATTTGGTCCAACTGCTGAGCCGATAGATCCTGGAAGATCTGTGTTTCAGGAAACACAGCCAGCCCCTGAACATGTTAGGCCATCCCAGACATTCAGCCCCAGGCCTCCAAGTACCTGGACTCTAGACTGGGGAGGCAGTGGATATATGAGGCCCTGTCTGCAAGTGATTCTCCAACTGGCCTGGCTGCTGGAAGAGGATGTCTTCTTCCTTCTCAGAGCTGACTTCCTGTGAAAGCGAGATAAACAAGCTTAGAACTTATATTTTGGGTCCTTCAACCTTTAGAGGATGATCTCTTTCGGTCTCATTTCACCATTTAAAATCGGAAACCAGGTCAGATTCTGAGGTAAGATCAGCCAGGGCCTACGCCAGGCCTGGATTAGTGAGGCCAGGGCCCTGTAGTTGGTCTCCTCAGCAGCAGCAGGCAGTGCTGGCTTGTGAGCTCCATTACCAGATAGCCCCTCTGCTCTTCCATATGGGGCGCAGGTATGAGGTGGCACAGGTAGGAGGTGGCACAGGCAGAGAGTCTCTGCACTGGGGAGTCACATGTAGGTAGAGAGCAGTTCTCTGGCCACAGGAAGCAGAAGTGGGGCTCTCAGCCGGCAGTGTGGAGTGAGTCTTTAACCTGTTGGGCCAGTGCATGGGCGCCATCTTTGCTGGTCACCTCGTGGTGCACCTGACTGCTGTTTCCATCGACCCAGCAGATGCCAATGTGCGGGACAAGAGCTATGCTGGGCCCCTGCCCATCTTCAACCGCAGCCAACATGCACACGTCATTGAAGACCTGCACTGCAACTTGTGCGACGTGGATGTGTGAGTGCGTGTGGACTGGGTGTGTGTGGCCGATGAGTGTGCCCGGGGAACTGCCAGTGGGAGCTGAAGGCAGACAGGGGCATGCCCAGGCTTTACAGTCATTCTGAAGCCTCAGAACCCTCTTATTTCACACAGTCAAGAATCTTAGTGGAGTGACAGAGAACTGGGTGAGGGAGAAGGTGATTGGAAACAGAAGATGAGGAATAGCATTTCCAACAAAGTAGGACAATTGGCCCTGCCACAAACACTTCTGATGACTAACTCCACCAGTAACCACCCCCCTTCTCTCACCAGCATTCCCAGGTATGGGCAGAGAGGGGAGCAACACTTGACTCCTTACCATGTGCTAAGTGCTTATGAACAACCACCCTGCAGAGTGGGCAACATCTTTCTCACTTCACAGAGGAGGAAGAGTCCAATGCTCAGAAAGGCTGAGTGGCCTGAGGTTGGTCATATGGCTACTGGGCAGCCAGATTCACAACCCAGCCTGCCTGGCCCCGAAGCCAATACTGCTATCCTTGTTTATGCACGAGGAATCTGAGGCCCAGAGAGGCCAAGTGACTTCTCCAGGTCACATTGAGGGGTCAGAATGTACAGAGCCCACACCCCCTTGGCTGGTCCAGACTGCCTCCCTAAGCCCATCTCTGGAGGATCCCAGTCTCCCAGCCTTAGGTAGGGGATCAGGGATGGGAGTATGGTTCAAGGCTAGCTCCACACTTTTAATATTAAGCCCCAAGCAGCCTGTTGAAGGGGTTCTGTCCACAGGACAGAGAAAGAGCCAATGGCATTAAGATGCTGAGGACTTTGGCATCAGACCATCCTTTCTTTCACTAGACACCAGTCAGCGCGTTGTTCCTCAGTGGATGCCCTGGCAGTTGCTGCGTATTCCAGGGCTCCATTCTGTTCTGGGGGAGGGGGTCGAAATTTATTCTTCCACTGTCCTTTGGCCTTTCCTGGTTCCTCCCTGGGGCAGGGAGACTCTCTTGCATTCCTAATGTAGCCTCACCTCACCTGACCCACTGCGGTGAACTGCTTACTGCTCACCCAGATGTCTGCTTACCCCTCTTCCTTTGGCTCCCTTTGGATTAGCCCAGATAGACTGGGGTTTTCTGGAAGAATGCCAGGAAAATTCCCATAGTCTGGCAGAGAAACAGGGACTCAAAAAATGGCGATGTCAGGAAGAGCAACGCAGGCCCTGGGTCCAGCAGCCTTGCTCTCTTCTGCTCCCTGGCCGGGCAGAGGGGGTCCTTGCTTGGAAAGGAAACTCCGTTTTCGTTTCACGCCACCATCACCCGGGTGCACTGTCCCAGAGCGGGACAGTATAACGCCGCCTACACCTCCTCCCGCCGCTGGGTACACCTCCCGTCCCCGCCCCCACCCCCACCCCGTCTCTTCAGAAGCGCTGCTTCCTCCGGGTGCGCCGCCCCACAGTGCCCCCCGCCAGAGGGCGCGCGTGCTCCCCTTTGACGCGCTCCGCTCTCCGCTTAGGCGCGGGTGGGTGACCCGCTCCAGGCGGGGAACCGGCAACCCCCAAGCCAGGCCGGGCAGCAAAAGGCGGGAGAAGCCCGCAACCGTGCTGTGCCCCCTCCCCACCGCAGGAGTGCTCGTTCCAAGCACTGCAGCGCCTGCAACAAATGCGTGTGCGGCTTCGACCACCACTGCAAGTGGCTCAACAACTGCGTGGGCGAGAGGAACTACCGGTGAGAGCCAGGCCCGGGCCACAGGGGTGCCTGGCGATGCCTGTGTCTGTGCGAGCCAGGGGCCTTGAACCTGTGTATGGGGCGGGGTGGTGATAGGGGTACTTGGGGGACCTGTGCGCTGGTGTGCGTTAGTGTGTGTGCTGGTCTGAGGGTGATGCTCCCGATGGCTTCCGCCTGAGAGCGATGAGGGTAGGTTTGGAGTCTTTCTCCTGCTGGCCCAGGGAAAGGTGGGGAGCCTGCTGGGGGTGGCCGCCTATATTCACATTTGCCCTAAGGCTTTGGCTTCGTGAGGAGTCAGGGCTGTGGGGTCAGAGGCCCAGCTCCCCATCCTAACCACCGGCCCTTCTGAGCTCTGGGCCCTTGCCCAGCTGGAGCACCTGGGTGCTGACAGCTGCCCACGGCTGGGCCCAGGCTCTTTCTACACAGTGTGGCATCTGCCTTACTGGGCGTCCTGCTCCTCGTGCTGGTGGCCACTTATGTCTTTGTGGAGTTCTTTGTCAACCCCATGCAGCTGCGTACCAACCGCCACTTTGAAGGTCAGTGTGGGCTCCAGGCCCACTCCCATCCCCCAACCCTGGGCATGTTCTGGTCACTGGTTACATCCCTGGCTGAGCACAGTCTGCCTGTGCCTTGCAGTCTTGAAGAATCACACAGATGTGTGGTTCGTGTTCCTGCCTGCTGCCCCTGTGGAGACACAGGCTCCTGCCATCCTGGCTCTGGCTGCCCTTCTCATCCTTCTGGGCCTGCTCTCCACAGCCCTGCTCGGCCACCTGCTCTGCTTCCACATTTATCTCAGTAAGTGGCCCTTGCCCCTACCCCCACATATACACCCACACCTGCCTTTCAGGGGATGGGAGTCCCTAAGCTGGAGGAAGTTACCCAGTTTGGGCTGTAGAGCCCTGAAACTATGCCCCTTCCTAGCGCTGGCTCTCTAATGGTGACCTGGTCTCACTCCATGGCTTAGTGTATATGGGGACAATGTTTAGCCTGTGGTTGGGTACCCTCCCTCACCTTCTGAACTCCAGGGTTCCTTTTCTATTGCACTGAGCCCTCTCTTCACCCCCTCAGTGTGGCACAAGCTCACCACCTATGAATACATCGTGCAGCATCGTCCGCCCCAGGAGGCAAAGGGGGCCCACAGGGAGCTTGAGTCATGTCCCCCCAGGATGCGGCCCATTCAGGTATAGAAGTGGCCCAGAGGGCTGAGGGAGTGGGAGAAGGGGTGTGGGAGGGGTGGTGGGCTGTGCAACGAGTAGCCAGTGACAAGACAGGGCAAAGGGAAGCGGGCCTGGAAGAGCAGCTGGGGTAGGGGGTGCTGGAGGCAGCAGAGGCGAGGGCAAGCCTGTACTAAGCACGTGCCTACTTGCTCAAGTGTGGGCACAGCCAGAGGAAGCCCTGTGTTTCCCCGACCCCAGGGGAAAGGCTCGAAGCATGTGCTGGAGGGCACAGAACATGGGAGCCTGGAAGCAGGCAGGTTGGGGCCGCAGGAGAAGAGAGAGGGATGGATCAAGGACTGGGTCACCAGGATAGAGCCATCAGTTCTTTCCACCTGTGACCCTGAGCCCTTATACCCATTACCTCATTTAAATCTTGAAACAGCCCATGAGGCAGGTAATGCTACTGTACCCATGTTGCAGATGAACAGATTGAGGCCAAGAAAGATTAAGCAAGCTGGGTCTAGGAAGAGTTAAGGTCTCTGCACTCTGAAGCAGGAATCCTCCAGCCCAGGCTCGGGGCCTGGCCAGCCCAGCTGTTGATCAGCCTATCCCCATTCCCATGCCCCTTGGCTTCCTGAGGTCAGCAGCTGGGGGTGGGGTGGTCCAGTCCTTGGAGCCCCCAGGGACTGGGAAGGCAGGGGGCCCAGGCAGGCCTTGTTGGGAAGGCTGAGCCCTGGATCCGAAGTCCTCATGGCAACTGGACACAAACACAGGCTGGTGGGTGGATTGGGGGAGTGCTTGGGACCCCACCTCTCCTGTTCTCATCGCCAGGGGTGGGCCAGGCTGCCAGGCCTGGGTAGGCCTGGGGGAGTGATGGCTGTTGGTGGAGACCCCCTCCCCCCCCCGCAACTGCCACACTGATGGGTACCTGCCCTGGTGCTGGGCACGGAACCCATGTAAGCACAGTGGCAGCCATCCCGGGAATGGGCACCATCCCTATCCCCACTTCACAGAGGAGACTGAGGCTCAGAGAGGTAGGCAGGAGACTTTCTCAAGCTTCACAGCCAGTGCCCATTGAGGCAGGGCTGGCCCTGGGATCCCCAGACTCGAATGCTCAGGACCCCTGCTCTGTAGTTACCGCCTGCTTAGGCTTTGGGGCCAGATGTGCCAGCAGCAAGGGCATTTAATACCATCGGAAAATGACCTGAGGGAGACGTCGGCAGAGGGAGAAGGGGTGTGTTTGTCCCATCGCGCAGAGGAGAGCTGAGGCTGAGAGGTGCCATGTACCATTCAGGAATGTGCAAGGGTTGAATGTCTCTGAGGGAGGATTGTAGGGACAGCTGGGGGAGGGGAATTTGAATGGGGACACCCTGGTGGCACCCTCATACTTCCCCAGCTGGCTAGGGCCTGGCTCCTGGCCCATTCTGGCCCCTCAGGCTTCTGAGACCATCCTCTACTGCTGCCCTGCCCTCTGCCCTACACTTCTAGAACCCAGGGGCACCAGGGTAGGCTTTGCCGCCTCTCTCCTGGGCCCTGGAGGGGTGCTAGGTGCACACTGGTGAAGAGGAAATGTGTGGGGGAAGGATTCCCTTGGCGTCCCAGCCCTTGTGACTGGCCTTTGACTCCTTCCTCTTCCCCAGGGCTCCTCTGCTCAGGCTGGCACCCCCACACTCCTCCCCAAAGGGCCAGCCTGGGCAGGTGTTGGGCACAGGGCTTGCCCAGGGTTCATTCTCTGCCTCTGTGTAGCCAGCCGGTGACTGGCTGGGCTCTGGCCCCCAGATCTGCTAGGGCCATCCAGCAGGCAGCCTCCCCACCCCCACCCTGAGCAGGAATGTGGGAGGGGCCCCACTCTGGAGCCGTTGCCCCCAAACATAGGCTTGTTTTAGAGACGGTGTTCCTGTTACAGTGTCGTCTCTGCATTAGTCAGGATGCCCGGGTCTCCATGGAAACGACTGCCGAGTCGCGACAGCTGTCCGGTGCCCTACCCCCAGCCACCCCACATCCTCCGCCAGGCTCCCTTCTCGGACTGTTTTTCCTGGCTTTTGTTTCCTCACCTGCAGTCCTCTTGGGTGCGGCTCGGCGCTTGCTGCATGCTGGGGTGCAAGCGTAGGCCACCCCTGCTACCTCCTGGCTTCAGACCCCTTCACTTTCAGGGGTTGGGTCTGCTACTCCCATGGTCACTGTGAGGATCAGCGACTAAACAAGACAGAGAACACCCATACGCCTGGTCCCAGGTGGGGCTGTGGCGCTGTTTTTTCCACCACCTATTGCTTCCCTTTACCGGTAGAAGTTGGGGAGACTGCTCATCCCCCCACTCCCCGCCAGCAGCTGAGATTGTGTCTGGTACTCTGAGGACTCAGCTCCGAGGGAACCATGGATTCCTGCAGGTAGCCTCGCAGCCTCGGGTGCACACCCGGGTGTGTGAACTGCCCAGTCTCCCAACTAGGGAAAAACATCGGTTCAGAGACTGGAGCCCTGGGAGGAGCCAGGAGCAGGAGAGGGCCTCTCTGAGTCCCTCTTCTCCCCAACCCAACTTGGCCAGAACAGCTCTAGACTGGGTACGTTGGACACATGAGGCTGGAGGCTTCCTGGAGGAGGTGGAGTTTGACTAAATGAAGTGAGGAAAATGGTGGGGGTGGGGTAAGGTACAAACACAGGTGTTTTAAGCCTCGTTCTGCATTGGGGTTTTCCCAGCATACCTGGGAAGCCTGAAGGACAGCCCTAGACCTCTGTGCCCAGACCTCCCACAGTGACCAGTAAGGGGGTGTTGCATCCAAGACAGAGTGGGCCCAGGACCCAGAAGGCCCTGGACCCACACCTGGCCTCCCAGCCTCCCTCACCTCCATCTTCCCCAGGAGATGGAGTTCTACATGCGGACCTTCAGCCATGTGCGCCCAGAGCCCCCTGGCCAGGCCAGGCCTGCCTCAGTGAATGCTAAGTGAGTGCAACCTGGGCAAGTGCCACCTCACATCTCCCGTTGGCATGGCAGGGCCATCGAGGTGGGAGAAAGGGGTTAGGCCAAAGCCAAGGCACAGGTCTTGGTCTAGGCTATCATGGCCTGGGACAGATCAATGCGCCTTTCCAGCTAGGAAGGGAGGCTTATTTTAGGACCTCCAACAGGGTGGGATTTGAAGGAACAACAGCATCCAGGATTTATCCTCCCACTTCCCCTTCAGCTCCTCCCGGTTCCTTGCCACCCGCGGCCACGTGGAGCCTCCACCGCCCTCCTCCCCAGAGACTCTCGCTCTGCCCCCCCGGATCCGACCCCAGGTAGGGGGGGACTGTGCTGGGCCCCCTGCCCAGGTGGAAGGGGATGGGAAAGAAGCCTCTACCCCTCTCCACTCCTGCGCGTCTTTTGGCGATGTGAGGTCTGGGGAAGGGGTACTCAGGCTTCCCCCTGTCTCTGCAGAAAAAAAGGAAGCGGCGCATGTATAAGGTACGGACCTCCAGAGCCTTGGACCGGGAGGCCCCGTTGTCCAGGCTGCCGGGTGAGCGCCCCTTCCTGACCGGATCCTGCTCGGGGAGCTACGAGGGAGGGAAAGGTAGGGCCCTAAGTGAGTAGCAGCTCCTAGTCTCACGTTCCCTTCCGGCCCCATAGGGCCGCGGACCCCCGGCCGCCGCTCTAGCTCGTCGTCGGATTCCGCTGACGCCAGCCCTGCAGGCGCCTACCACTCGGCGTCAGCCGAGTCCATGGACGAGATTCCAGTGGCTCAGACGCGCCTAGGCAGCGCCGGGCTGGCGCTGCAGGCGCGTGCGCCGGCCGTTTTCGTAAGCCCGAGTAGCGGCGATCCCGGTGCGCGGGGCGGCCCGGAAGCCGGTCCCGCTTAGCTGGGACAAGAAACAGGGATGGCGGAGGAAAGGCGGGACAGACTCTCTATGCAACACCCCCACCCCCGCCGTACTGAGTGCACTTTAGGGGCCGCTAAGGGCCGGCGGGATCGGCCCCCTCCCCCACGACTCAGCAATAACAGCCCCACCAGCCGTGATGCTCCAATAAACTTTTTTATGCTTTTGCGGAGTTAGTGCATACCTTCTTAATGGCAAGGGCCACGGGCCCTCCTGGAGCCGGACCATTGCAAGTCAGCCTAGGGGCAGAGGTTGAGGTGGGTTCCCCACACACACACACCGTACGCTGGGTGGCCACCCAGATTGTCATATGGAGAAGCTCAGGTACGGGGCTCCTGGTTGGGAAAGGTCCTGGAAGCTGCCTGGAGGAGGTTATTTTTCTTGAAGTTAGGGTTTGCACTTGGAGAGAGGAGGGGAAGCAGGCTTTGGGGTCGGGAGGCAGCAGCGGAAGCAGAGACTGCGAGGCTAACACCGGTTTGGGGTGGGAATAAATGAGGACGCGGACCCAGGAAGTCCAGGAGCTTTTCCCTGGCCGCGGGAGAGACGTCGGTGTACCAGCATTTTGGGGCTGGCACTCGTGATTCGTTTACTGTCCCCTCCCGCCCCCAATAACCCGGAGTTGTGACTTGGGATGCCACACGTTCATTGGAGAGCTGTGGTCTTGAGCCAGCTTTAGACCCCACTGTCACTAAGAGAAGGGACCTTACCACTCCTCTGCACGCCGCGCCCCCCCCCCCCGCCCCCCGCCAAAGGCCTTCGGTTGCTGCTCTGGGAAGTTGGATCTCCCCTGGAGGCAGGGATCAGCTTTGAACTTCAGGTCTGGTCACCCCAGCCATAGATGCAGCGGGATGAGACTATCGCAGCAGCTCCGCCCCCGCGGAGAGCGGAGAGGGCGAGGTCGGGTAGGTGGAGCCAGCGTGACCTTGGTCACTCTCCCGCCGAGACAGCCCCGGGGGTGGGACTCGCCGTCTCTATGGAGACCGAGAAACAAGGGAATAATACGGCGGAACCGCCCGGCCTGCAGTCCCGCCCCAGAGCCGGCAGGGAGCAGAGCTGCGGAGCCGCCTAGTCTCCTGCGTCCATCGGTCCATTCTTGCGTCTTTCTTTCTGTCCATCGAACGTGCACTGCAGGAACAGCCACGAGGGAGAAGCCGGTAGGAGACCCCGGCGCCGACCACTCTAATCAATATCCTGCACGATAAGAAGGGGGTGGGGTGGGAGCGGCCTGGGAGGGGTCCCAACCCTGGATGGTACCGAGTTGAGGACACCAGCTGAGTGGTCCTGCCCTGGGCCCAAACGTTCCACCCCCCACCCCCAACTCCTTGCTGACTGATTACTCCAGCTGTCCCAGCGGGAGCGAGCGTGGCCTGCAGACCCCTGGGACCGGGGCCTGTGACTTGGCACCACCTGATCAGCCTGAAATTACCAAGAATCCATCTTCTCACAGACAGAAGTGAGCACAGGTGCAGGGTCCTGCTAGGCCCCTGGAACAAGCATCCTGTGGCACTCAAGCTCCCCCAGACTTTACCCTTGGTGAACAAAGTGCGGGTCTCCTTCAGATTGCTGGTGGGAGATTGCAGTGTAGGGAGAGGGAAGGGGAGTGCTGTTTGAAAGGGATTCTGGACCCACCGAGTTGCTGCAGTGTAGGGGCTGTGGGTGATCCCAGTTCCAGAAACTGCAACTTAGGGATGGGTGAGTGTGGTGACCCGGGGAGGGTTTTCAGTGTTAAGGCCAGTGGTAGTGGAAGGCGGGTAGGCAGGCAGGCTCCAGGCTGTGGTCACTGGAGGCTCTATTATAAAAGGGAGAGGTGGAAGATAGTTGCTGAGGACACAACTGAGGGTGTGGTCAGGGGCTGCAGATGTATGGAGAGAGGGTGAGTTGTGAGGCTCTGGTTAGGGGTCTCAGTAAAGCCTGTGGGTGTGTGAACGGGGGACCCAGTCCCAGGGCTTCCCGTGTATGGATGGAAGTGGCTGCAGTGCAGGGCTGAGGGTGTGGTCAGGGAGGCCTCAGTACCAGGCTGTGTTACATGGAGGGAGTTTCAGTGCAGAGCTGAGGGTGTGGTTGGGGACTGCAGTGGGTACTGTGGGCAAGTGTGGGGAAGACCCTTTAGTGCAGGACTGAGGGTTATTACTGGGGGGCCTCAGTACAGGGCTGTTAGTATATGTGTGGGGCGTGCATGCTGAGGGAATGGCCCGGGGCCCTTTGTCCCAGGGTTGTGGGTGTGGTCAGGGGACTGCAGTAAGGGGTGTGGGGGGCACTTCAGGGCTGGTGTGGTCAGGGAGGTCTGAGTACCAGGTTAAGGGGTGTGGTCAGTGGGACTAAGGCCGAAGGTATGGAGGGCCAGGGCTAAGTGCACACAGCTGTGAGAGTGTGGACTAGTGTGGTGGTGCTCAGGGTGTGGCCAGGAGGCCTCCATAGAGGGCTGAAGGTGTAGACATTGGGGAAGTGTGCTTCAGCGCAGAGTGTAGGTGTGAGGATTACAGGGCCAAGGCCACGGTCTCACTTGCCGTCATGCCTCTAGGGGCTCATAACTCTACAACCCCCACTCAGGCTAGCCCCTCAATCTCCTGCTCCTCCTAAACTCCACAAATTGGGACGTTACAGCCCCAATGGCTGGAAAGGGGCCAGGAAGCCACGGTTGTGCCCCAGGTGCTGGGAGTGCTGATGTGCCCCACCCGTAAGCCCATTCTCCAGCCCAGCCCAGCAGCACTGGGAGCTTCTCCCTGAGCTGCCCTGACACCATCCTGCCCTTAGCAACATTCTCCAAGCAGTACCACCCTCCCTTAGCAACTGTCTCCAGGCTTCACAAACTGTGGCCAGGCCAGCCCCAAGTTCCCCTTCCCTCATGTTTTTGTTTAATAGCAAATAGTAACAAGGTCCCAGCTGGGCCAGCTGCACCCCTGCCTGTGCTCTGGCTCCCTTCTCAGCCTGGGCTGGGTCTTGCTGGGTCCTCATGACCCTGAGAGAGACACTGTCCTCACTAAATACCTGCCCAAGCAGCAGCCTGGCCTGGTCCTGACCCAGCCTGGCATGGAACTCCCAGGGAGGGGGCCCGCTCTGCCACCCTGACTTCCACCCAAGCAGGCCTTGTGCCAGGGCCAGACAAAGCCATGGCCCCAGCTGCTGCTCTCACAGTTTTTCTGGACAGTGCTACTCTGTTCCCAGCCTGGTGCGAGCATCATGATTTCATCTTCTGAACTCCACTCTGAGCCAGGCTGGCATTAAGTGACAGGACCTTTCCTCTCGGGGCTCTTCCTCACGGCTCTGGGGCCCAGTCAGACATTTGAGTACTGGCCCCTTTCTGCAGGCAGCTCCATCTCCAGCTCTGAGGGTATGTGGCAGAAGTGCCTGCAACTTCAACCTTGCAGGTTTTGAGGTAGAGGCAGTGATGCTCTGTGCCTTGGGGGGTGGGGGGGAGAGCTTGGCTAGGAGGTGACCAAGGTGGGTCCCTAACAGGGTGGCATGGCAGCGAGCACAGATGTGGCTGGGCTGGAGGAAAGCTTCCGCAAGTTTGCCATCCATGGTGATCCCAAGGCCAGTGGGCACGAGCTGAATGGCAAGAACTGGGCCAAGCTGTGCAAGGACTGCAAGGTGGCTGACGGAAAGGCTGTGACAGGGACTGATGTCGACATCGTCTTCTCCAAAGTCAAGTGAGCCCCAGGCATTCCCTGCTTCTGATGTTCCCAGAAGGGGAATTGGGGGGCTGGAACCAGGGAGGATGTGGAGAAGGGGGAAAACTCATGGTGTCCACATATCTGGCAGGGGGAAGTCTGCCCGGGTCATCAACTATGAGGAGTTCAAGAAGGCCCTAGAAGAGCTGGCACCCAAGCGATTCAAGGGGAAGAGCAAGGAGGAGGCCTTTGATGCCATCTGTCAGCTGGTGGCAGGCAAGGAACCAGCCAATGTGGGTGTTACTGTAAGTGCCCTGATGGTCTCGGCTGGCCACTGAGGGGGGGTATGGGGAATCTTGGCTGGGGTTGGAAGGGCTGGGCTCCCTAACCAGGTACCCCTGGGGGAACTCTGTCCAAACAGAAAGCAAAAACAGGGGGTGCTGTGGAACGCCTGACTGACACCAGCAAGTACACGGGCTCCCACAAGGAACGCTTCGACGAGAGCGGCAAGGGCAAGGGCATTGCTGGGCGGCAGGACATCCTGGATGACAGTGGCTATGTGAGTGCCTACAAGAATGCAGGTACCTATGATGCCAAGGTGAAGAAGTGAGGCCTGGGAAGGCCCCCCCTAGCACGGCTGCCCCTGCCAAAGGCTCAGGCCTGCGCCTAAGGGGCATGTGGAGCAAGAGAGCCCGGTCCCCTCCTTGCTGGATCTGCCGCCCAGCGCTTCCTGCCCAGCCCTATGGGGCCAGCCCACCAGACCTCTGACCCAGATTGCTCTGCATCCCCTTCCCCTTTTTCTTTCCCCCTCGACTTCTGTCTGTCTGAGGAGAGTCTGTGCCTATAGGCTCACCACCCCAGCCTCGCCCCGGGCATGGCTAACCCCTGCCTGCTTGCCTCATATTTAAGCTGCTGCTCTGGCCAAGTGCCTAATTCTTACCCGGACCTCAATAAAGCCACCTTTTGTACCAATATGGCCTGGTCAGGTATATGACAACAAGGGTAATGACATTCACACCCCACGACCCCTCTGTCATCAACCCCTTCCAAGTCGCACTCTGCTGATTCTTCCACTGGCATCCCTGCCCAGAAAAAGACACACACCAGGCCCCTTCCATTAGCACAGGGCCAGGCTGAATGAGGATGCTCTATAGGAAAATCAAAAGCCTTTTACCTCAGCCCTGACCTAGAGTTCTGACATCATGGCTATCTTCCCGCAATTAGGGCCTCAGTCTTGGCCTCTCGGCTTTCACAGCAGGTGGGGGCGATGAGACAGCAAACTCAGACTGGGCTAAGCATTGGTGGGGCCCAGTGCCAGGCCTCAGCTCTAAGCTTGCTGACAGGCCTCCACTCCAGAGGGCTACCAAGGTGAGTCATTCTGGGCTGCATCTCAGAATATCAGAAAATGCAAGACAGCAGACAGTAGACAGTTCAACTCCCAATTTTATAGCTGAGGAAACTCAGGCCCAGAGAGTGAAAGGGCCTCTGCAGAATAGAGGCCAGAACCATGCCTCTTGCCTCCCTGGCCAGGCTGTTTCTAACACAGCAAGCCCCAACGCTGATTTCCAAAAGTGAGGCTGGATGGCCAGCAATAGAACTTGGCACCCAACATCAGCCTTTGACAGGTGAGCAGGGTGTCCAACAGTGAAGGGGCCTCTTCTTGCTGATTCCCTCCCATCTGTTCATCATCCCAGGTTGCAGGGCGGTGGCGGGGAGGGTGTCCTCTCTCTGATCCTGAGAACTCCTGGGAGCTTTCAGATCAACCTTTTCTCCCCTCTGAGGTTCTCAGTGTTAGGCCAGAGTTATTCCCAAGTCTAAGGCTTTGGGGCCAACTCTCCCTCCTTCCTGCTGACAAGTGGGCTGGATGGAACTCAGGGACTGCCCAGAGTCCCTAAGAGTGCTAGAAAAGGCTTAAAAGGCACACATTCACAAATACTTTTTCTTGACCCAGATAATAAAGCAAAGCAGCACGACTGTTTATTCCCTCTCCCTCGGGCTGTTCTAGGACGTTCTTGCCCCAGGTGGCCCCGGAGTCCCTTGAGCCCAAAGTCACTTGGAGCGAGGGTAAAGAGTGGTAGTGTGGCTTGGAACAGAGACACTGGGGGGTGAGGTGAGAATTAGAGAGCAGAGATCATCACCTGGTCACAGCAGAGGCTTGCCTAATGGCTGACAGTTGTGGGATCTTCCTGACTCCGCTGACCTTGCATTGCTCAGGGAAGAGTTTCAGACAGCTCTACCTCTCCCACCAGCATACAGTAAGAGGAATACTTCCTCCAGCCCTGGGGAATTGGTTTAAATTGCAAGCTTACTTAAATTAGCATAATAGGAGAGAAACCCAAATCCTGCAAATTGGCCTGGTCCAGGTTATTAAGCTTTTAAGCTGCAGGTGAGATTACCATCCAGTGCGCATGGGAGCAGCAGTTTGGCCCCTCCTATGATTGGCAGTGTGGCTTAGAGGAGCCCAGAGAGAGAAGTGGAGGAGTCCCGAAACTCCACCTTGTAGGAGTAAAGCCCCCTCTTCTTTAAAAGTTATGGAGCCTGAGGGAAATCAAGGCCCACCCAGAGCCAGGAAGACCCTTAGTCTAGCAGAATCTGGTTCATGGCAGGAACTGACCAAACAATGCCACTTCAGCCCTTCAGTTATCACTGCTCCATCTCCCCATAGCCTCCTCATAGTGGAAAGCTTTGGGTACCCTTGCTAGCAAAGCCAGTTGGGCAAGGAAGAGAAGTTAGGATCTGTGGGATGGAGCCATTAAAACCCTCTATGTATAACTGGCGGGAAGGCCAAACCTCAGAGGGGCCCTGCCTCTCCTTTTGGAGAACTTCCCTGAGGACCTATTTTCTATCCCAGCCTTGTTTCCTTCTTTCTCCTAATAGTGCCAGGCCCAGGGTGAGGAATTCTTGTCCACTTATTTTCTACTTGCTTCAGGGGTCTTCCCCCACTCCATGTTGAGCCCACTTAGCCCCATAGGGCAACAGCTCTTTGGCCCTTCCCTTGATGCCACCAATCCCTACCCCTGCCCTCTGGACCAAGGGCCACACAGTGAAAATCAGAAACACAGTTGACCTCTGCATGAGTGGCCAGCAACCCTAGAGAGGGGCCTGGCCTAGGGTAGGACCAGCCACTTTCAGTGACAATAGAAAATAGAGTGGAAGGTGACTTAGTCTGGGTCAGGCTCTTTGCTTCTCCTTAGAGGTACCCTGAATAGGTTCTGGGCTAGCATTCATAGGAGATTCATAGGAGAAGGAAGCGAGGGCTGGGTTGTAGAAAGAAGTCCGTTATCCCTGCCCCCACCTCCCCTAGCCCCCATCGGCTGTCCAGTAAGTTGGCCTGTGCACTGGGCTGGGATGGTGAAATATGACAACACAGGGCTATGAGGCTACTAGCTAAGGCTGCCCTACCTGGGCAAGGCTTAGGCTCTTTGGAGGCCTCTCAATGGGGCCAAGACAGGCCCATGAGAGCGGGGAGGGGGGCTGTTCTTACTGACACTTCCAGAGAAAACGAGCTGACTCTAGCTCCCTCAGAGCCATGCAGCTCAAAGAAACTTATGGCTCCTCTGTGCATGCTCCTTTTGGGAACCTACATAAAATTGAGAGATCTGTAGATTTTATTTATAACTTAGAGATGTGTGATCTTAGTTGTGATCTTCATGTCTCATTATTACAGCAATAGCTCTCCTTCCCTGCACAGCACCTGGGTCAGGGGAGCAAATAAGTGCCTAATCTTTCCACCTGCCTCTCTCTCTGACATGACCCTGAAGATGAAGAGAAGTACAATATGACATTAGGTTAAACAGTCCTTTGCCCTGTAAAGCTCTCTGGCAACATTAGCTACTTGTGCAACCTTGAAGTAGAGACATACCTAGAGCCACTTGCATTATCTTTTCCCATTGATGCCTAATCAATCAGGATTAAAGAAAAGATTGATCCTCAGTCTGAAATACAAGGTACTGACATGTAAAGTGGATGCTGAGCCCAAAGCTAACTTTCAGAAGCCACACCTCTGGTCTGGACTGCACTAGCCTTCTCTCTTATCTCTCTAGCTCCTCTCTGGTCCACTCCACATGGCCGGAGGTCAATCTACTCTTCTTATAGAGTAGATTGCCTTCCCAATCTAAAATCTTTTGGGAGCCATGCGACCTAGCTCCTGTGTATCTCCTCTCAGGCCCTCCATTCCCTGAATGAACCATGTTCCTTCCCATTTCATGGCCATTGCTTATGCTATTTCTCTCTGCAGCTCTCCCCACTGCCTCTGCCCTCAATCCTATGCTTCGCCTGGTGACCTCCTATTCAATTCTTCAGGTCTTGGTTGAAAGATCATTTCTATAGGGGACATTTTCCTGATATCACACCTCTCTCCCAGGCTAGGACAGGTCCCCCAGTTATATACTGTCATAGCACCATGGCCTACATCTTCCCTGCCCGGTGATCCCTCTGGGGGCCTGACTCTCCTACTCTGTACTCTTGGCCTAGGAGGCTCTGCACCCCCTCTACCTGGTACCATTGTACTCATTCTGCCAAGCTTCCACTCAAACAAGTCCTCACTGATGCCTTCTTCAATTCTCCAGAGTAGGAATTACCTACTCTGTCTGTCTTTCCAGGATCTCTCTAGGCTTTTATTTAGGCCTGTTTGGTACCAATGGCAAGCTTTGAGCTCCATCACACAACTAAACCGTTGGCTGCTCCAGGAAGACACCGGACCTTGTCACCTTTTCACTATGGTGGGAGAAAACCCAAAACACGTTTGATGAACTGATCAATAGAGGTTCTCCAAAATTTCTGCTAACACAAAACATACCTGGCCATGGATATTCTTTTTAAACTTCCTACTACACAGTTTCAACTGACACTTGGGAAAAATGTCTAGTGTTCTTTTCTTTTTGACATTTTCAGCCAAACGTTTCTATGTGATGTGATGCCTAGGACTAAGTGCCAACTATTTATGTGGGCAGAAGGAAAGAACGACTTGATGGGAGGAGATAAAAAGAAATAAAAAGGACCAACATAGTCTAATTAAAATAAGATTTTTTTCTTAATCTTGTGAGTGAATACCACCATACTAGTGGCAATGACACTGAGAGCCCCCTGGGGCTGAAAGGGAAGCTGCAAAAAAGGTGTGCAGTGCTAGCTCCATAGACTAGGCTCTGGGACAGAGTCTGAAACACTCTGTATTAGATACTAACCCGTATCATGTGCCACTGGTGAGGAGGAAGACAGAGTGCTTTTCCCAAAGGGTGATGATCTCCCCAAATGATGACTCTTCTCAGGAGGCAGGAGTGCTTTCCCAGAATAACCTTTTTGCTCTTTAGTCAGCTGCTGCAGCAGATACTCATTAGTTACCACCAGGGATCTGAGGCATGGGGGAAAAAGACAGTCATGAAGTCATAAAAGCAAAGTAGTTGCCATTCTGACCTGAAATGTTTGCTAAAGATAAATGTAAAAAAAAAAATAAATAAAAATTAAAAAATAAATGTAAAATGAAGTAACATCTTTAAATAGAAAGAACTGTCTGATTTATGAGTTGGTTATTTTAAAAGCAGGCAGACAGTTTATTTATTCATTGCAGTTCTGTTTATGTTCCAGACTGACTGTAGCAATAACATAGTTCACATTTTATATAGTGATTGTTCTGATCTTTCCAAAGCACTTTCATGATGAAGTAAGTAGACGCACGGGGAGACTAGCACCTGACCAGACCTCCAATTTCTATCCCCAAATCTTAATTTCTACTTCTTCTAATCTATCCTGCCTCTGCAATTAAACTCATGGTGCTAGTCATGACTGTATTCTTGGACTCTGTATTACCATGTAATGTTGGAAGCTATCAGAGACTGCCCCTCCCCGCCAAAAAAGATGCATGCACAATGCTATTCACTGCAACACTATCTGCAACAGCAAGATACTGTAATGTCCATCAGTAGAGGACTAATTAAATACACACACAGTGGAGTCCTATGCATGTATAAAAAGAGTGAGAACTAACTCTATACACCACTGTGAAATGATTTCTAGATAAAATGTTAAAGCAACATTATGCCTCTTTTTATATAATAGAGGGGGAACACAAATACACACCCACACCTGCAATGGAAGGCTAGTGGGAAGGAAGGAAAGGATAGAGGAGACAGGTAAGGAAGCTAGATTTGTCTGAATTTATCTGATTTTGTGGATCTGACTTTGGGACCATGTAAGTTTTACATTAATTATACACAAGATTAAATCAAAATAATAAAAATATTCCCTATGAATCAAACAAAATGAAATGAATTGAACCTGTATATTGAATTGATGGTTTAACAACACACAGAAGAATTATTTCAAGTTACTCTAAAATATAGCATCACTAAAGATATATATCTTAATGTTCTCAGAGTGTGGTCCCTAGGCCAGAAGCAAGAGCATCACCTGGAAACTTACTAGAAATGCAAATTCTCAGTTCCCAACCCAGATCTGCTGAATCAGAAACTGGTGTGCTCTGGAAAGCAGTATTTTGATCCCTGAGCAAACTGGCCTGGATACAGGTGGTTTGCACACAGAATAGAGTTAATTTGAAAAGTATATAGATATTAACTTGCCAAGTAAAACAAAAGAGATAAAGGAAAGTAAATATCTGCTTCCAGAAGTCAGCTAGATGGACCCAGTCCTACCTCTGACTTTCGTGGAGAAGGGCCACTATCTCCTCCAGCTTTTTCAGCTGGGCAAGCTCCTGGTTCAGGCAAGCCACCTGCATGTTCAGCTGTTGGTTTTTGTGCAGAAGATCATCTACAAAGGTTACAGTAGCCAGGGGTGAGAGGATTCCAAGCGGCTAGTCTTTGAGCAGAGCTTAAGTGATCAGGGAGACATCTTGAAGAGTTGGGAGCCCCACTGCACCCACCTCCACCCTCCATTCATCATTCCCTCCCTTGGAAACAGCAGATATAGTGGCAAGAATATAGGGTTTCGCAACAGACATATCTGAATTAAAATTCAACCACTTAATCTTGCACGTTAGTTCATTTTGGTGAGTTTCACTAGAGCTAGTAACCCTGCCGGGTAGCACTGTTATAAGGAGTCAGTGAGACATCTGTGCTCACATAGCATAGGCAGTCAACACATATTTGGTCTCCTTGTATTCTCCATTTTAGTTCATGAATGTATGTCCTTCACTCTGTACGGAATATGTGAAAACATCTAGAACTGTGTCAGGCACATGAGAGTAGCTCAAGGAGTGCTTTCAGAAACTGGATTTGTGGCCAAGGCATATCTAGCTTTCCAAATATGTTGCCACTGCCTGCAATAATAAGGTAGGTAAAAGCACAGGAACTCTGGTCCTAAGCAAGTCAGTCTTCTAGAACAGTACTTAAACTTTAATGTGCTTACAGATCACCTGGGGATCTTTTTAGAAAACAGATTCTAATTCAGTAGGTCTGAGGTGAGGCCAGATGTTCTATAGGTCTAACAAGCTCCCAGGTGATGCTAATGTTGCGATGTGTGGCTCACATTTTGAGTAGCAAGGTTCTGGAAGGTGGAAATCAGGGCTGCAACAGCTGTATTTATCACCAGTAATCCAAAATAGAGAACTGGGTCTCATGGCTGATTGAAAATAGGTATCTAGGGCTTCCCTGGTGGCACAGTGGTTAAGAACCCGCCTGTCAATGCAGGGGACTATGGGTTCGAGCCCTGGTCTGGGAAGATCCCACATGCCACGGAGCAACTAAGTCCGTGCGCCACAGCTACTGAGCCTGTGCTCTAGAGCCTGCGAGCCACAACTACTGAAGCCCGCGTGCCTAGAGCCCGTGTTGCGCAACATGAGAAGCCACTGCAATGATAAGTCCGCACGCCTCAACGAAAAGTAGCCCCCGCTTGTCGCAACTAGAGAAAAGCCCGCGCGCAGCAACGGACACCCAACGCAGCCAAAAATAAATAAATTAAATAAATAAATTTATTTTTAAAAAAAGAAAGTAGGTATCTAGTGAATAAACACCTATTTATTTTCAATGCAGGTAAGTGGAGAATGATGTCTTGATTATTCAGGCTTATGAATATCAGATAGTGATGAGATTCAACTCTGGAAATTCAATGCTGATTTCCAAATCAAAATCCAAATACCCATAATGTTTGTTTGTGGGTGCTGAGCTAGAAGCTTAAAGTCGAGGTAGACTTTATATACCTAAACTATACTAATAATAAAGTAGTACAAATCAAGAATTCAATGGGATATTATTTTTCACTTATCATAATGGCAAAAAAATATAATACCCAGTGTTGGCAAGGGTGAAATGAAAAGGCATTCAAATACATACTTAACTGCCGATATGAGTGTAAACTGAAACCATCTTTCTTGGGAATGATGTGTGTAACCTCATGATGTGTGTAAACCTCAAAAATGTCCACATCTTTTGACCCACTAATTCTACTTCTAGGAATGTCTGCTAGGAAAATAGTCTAAAATGTACACAAAGATTTATATACACAGATATTAATAGCTGCATTATTTATCACAGCATAAATATTAGGACTCTTAGCTCCATCAGAAGAGAAGAAAGAGAATCTTAGAGAAGCATTTTCACTCTAGGGTCTTTTCTTCTATTTCAGGTCTTTCGAATGTTTGGAAATTCTTAGAATTAGAATTATTTATAATATAAAAGTGGCAGCTTTATTTATAATAGCTAACATTAAAAACAACTATATAGAGGACTGAATAGAGAAATATGGTATATTCGTGTAACATTATAGGAAATGCCTGTGCTATTAAATTAATAACATTAGGTTGTAGAAATCAATTGCCTAGGGTAGAGAGTAGCGGGAACTGAGTGCACAAGGGTCAAACCTTCTAGAGTACAGAAGTGTTCTGTATTTTGACTGGGATGGAGTTAAATGAATATACATATCTGTCAAAACTCATCAAACTTAAAATGTGTGTATTTTGTTGTATATAAATTAGTTTTTAAAAATCAAGACACAAATTTTAATTCTGAGTTAAATATATGTATAGGCATATGGTGAAAGAAAATATACCAAAAACACTAATTGTAGTTATTTCTGGGTAGTGAGATTATATTTTCCTTATATTTTTCAAACTTTCTGTAAAGAACACGATCTTCTGCTATAATCAGAAAAAACAAGTGTCTTTCTCAAAAATAATGACAATAATAACACATTTGTAAATGCTTTACACTGATAAAAGAGTAAACTCTTTTACTCTGGTAACTCAAGTCACCTGCATTACAACTCTGAAGCTAGATGGTTATTTCCATTTAGGAAGCCATGTGAGCTCTGGATGACGAAGCTTATTAAACGGGCCATCTATAAACAAACGGTTGTCTTGGGATGCACCACACATTGCTTTCCTGAACTTACCATAAGTGTGGGACTGGTGCCCACTCACAATCGAGGTGGTAGCACCTTCCTCCAATTGCTGGATTTTTTCTGACAAAATAAGGTTTTCCTCCAGCACTCTGACCAGTTTTTGCTTCAAACTTTCCTTTAGATTAGAAAACAAAATACAAACACATTAAGAATCTGAAATTCTGAGGACTGCTTTTAGAAAACTGAAAAAATCTTTCCTCTGTTTAGTGATAAACTGAATGGAGGTCAGCATCTCTCTTTCTCACTAGAATTTTAATTCATCAGTAAACATAGCTCAAGTGCAGCAAACAAATTTATCACATGCAATTGCAATCTTTCCTGTGAGTTATCCACTACTCTTGCAGAACAAGTGGTTGTTTTGACAAGTGGCCAGCATCTGAGTCACCTACCTAAAGTTTCTAGAAACTAAACTGGATGCCTGAAAATCCTCTAATGTTAAGAAAAGGGAGGAAAAAAGCCTAAGAATATGAGTCCCTTCTTTCCCTCCCAGAGCCAGCAGCCTAACACTCTAGGAATGGCCCCTGGTTTAGGGCTCTCCATCAGAAGGGAGGAAAGATAATCCCAGACACATCTAACTTCCCTCATCTGAATCAAACCATAACCTTCAAGAACATGGTCCTAAATGTTTTCATTCTAGGGCCTTTTTTTTTTTCTTTTTCCATTTCAACTCTTTCCTTAGAATTTTTGGATTAGGGCTAGGATTAGGGAGTCATCCCTGCAAAACCTCCAAGCTGTCCCTGCAAGTTTTGTGTTCCAGATTTGCACAGACTGACTTTTCTATATTTCAGTTCAGAAACATCTAGATGCTCATGGTGATGATGTTCTTTATGGCACAGACCTGTTCTAATCTTGTGCCCCATCCTTTTCTAGTAAAGGAAGAGTAGGAAAAGAAGCTGAGAGCAGCATACCATGTCATTAGGGACCAGCTGCCCCATCTTCTTCAGTTCCATCTCCCTCTTGTGGGAGGCTTTTGATGTATCTTCAGGACGTGAGTGACACCACTGCTGAGAAGGAGCAGGGACTACCAAAGTCAGAAGCAGATCTCGGGCAGGACCTGCCAAAAATTCAGGTTGGGCACATGGGCCAATCTTAAAAGCTAAAGCACAGAATTCCTGGTCAATAACTACCAGCTCTGTAGGACAAACAGGGTAATCTAATATCCCCTTTTTTCAAGAATTTAGTAAGTGGCTGTAAGAGATGTTTCATGATGGAGATAAAAAATTATGGGCTTCCCTGGTGGCGCAGTGGTTAAGAATCCGCCTGCCAATGCAGAGGACAAGGGTTCAAGCCCTGGTCTGGGAAGTTCCCACATGCCACGGAGCAACGAAGCCCGTGCGCCACAACTACTGAGACTGTGCTCTAGAGCCCGCGAGCTACAACAACTGAGCCCACGCGCCACAACTACGGAAGCCCGCGTGCCTAGAGCCTGTGCTCCGCAACAAGAGAAGCCACCGCAATGAGAAGCCCATGCACCACAACGAAGAGTAGCCCCCAGTCACTGCAACTAGAGAAAGCACACACGCAGCAAGGAAGACGCAATGCAGCCAAAAATAAATAAATAAATAAATAAATAAATAAAATTAATTTAAAAAATTATATCCCACATCTATGGAGAAACAACAGCAGACCCACGTGAGTGCATGCTCTGTGCTATTATCTAATCACTGATGAGTGGCTCCTGGGGATAATTTCCTACAAAACAAGAGCAAAGGATCAATGTGGGAAGGAAAGTAACTGGGCTAAGACTTCTTTTCCTGTATGTCCCTTTAGAAATGAAAAAAAGAGGGCTTCCCTGGTGGCGCAGTGGTTAAGAATCTGCCTGCCAATGCAGGGGGACACGGGTTTGAGCCCTGGTCCGGGAAGATCCCACATGCCTTGGAGCAACTAAGTCCGTGAGCCACAGCTACTGAAGCCCGCGTGCCTAGAGCCCGTGCTCCGCAACAAGAGAAGCCACCACAATGAGAAGCCCTCACACTGTAACAAAGAGTAGCCCCCACTCACCACAACTAGAGAAAGCCCGCGCACAGCAACGAAGACCCAGTGCAGCCAAAAATAAATAAATAAAAGAAATTTAAAAAAAAGAAAAATTAAGCCCAAACAACTTTAAAGTTTCTAGTTTTTTACTTAAACTTTTACCACCACCAACAGCTCCTTGAATTCTTCTTACATTAAACAACAAATAAACACATGGGGACAATATCTGCAAAACTGTTTTCTCCCAAGTTCCTAAAAAAGAAGCCCTAAAAAAGAGTCCACATCATTTAGTCACTGGAGTTTTTTGAATCATATTTTTCGAATCGAATATTTCAACAGGAATCTCAGAACTCTAATGATCAAACCCAATTTCTGTTGTATTTATTGTTGGCACTTTCCCAAGGATCATTAAATCCTTTTGTAATCATTAACATGACCATGCTCTATTTTATATCTTATCACTCAAAGACTGTCAAGAAAAACTTACAGGAGGAACAAGACAATTGGTACATGAGGGAAGAGTGCTGATAAAAACAAACAGGGAAGGGAATTCTCTAGAGGTCCAGTGGTTAGGACTCGGTGCTTTCACTGCAGTGGGCCCGGGGTTCGATCCCTGGTCGGGGAATTAAGATCCTGCAAGCTGTTCTGTGCAGCCAAAAACAAACAAGCAAACAAACAACAGGTTAGAAGAAGATTATAAGAAAAATGCAGGTTTGTCAATCACTGTGTGGCTGAGAAGTTTTGGTAAGTGATCATGAGAACAATTTTCCCTGCAAGTTAAGGGGACTGAGTGGCTTTTATCAGAACATAGAGCAGAAACACGAAGCAGAAGCAAGGTCTGAGCCCTTCTCCAGGAACTGAGAATGCACTCACTTACCCAGAAACTTCTTGTTGAGGAGGAGGGAGCCGGAACCGTTCCAGTGCTTATCCACAAGCTCCAGGAGCTGTCTGAGGACAGTGGCCACATGGGATGCTCTGGCAGAGATTGGGGGACTGTGGTTTCCTGGCAAACCATGCAAACTGCCCAGGTCACTAGAGAGAGGCTCAAGAAAAAAAACAAAAAAACCAACCATTTGTCATTCTAATGCAATAAGGGAGGTAAAAATCCAGACATTTAAAGTGTTAACATTGGGTTTCCCTGGTGGCGCAGTGGTTGAGAGTCCGCCTGCCGATACAGGGGACACGGGTTCGTGACCTGGTCCGGGAAGATCCCACCTGCCGCGGAGTGGCTGGGCCCGTGAGCCATGGCCGCTGAGCCTGCGCGTCTGGAGCCTGTGCTCCGCAATGGGAGAGGCCACAACAGTGAAAGGCCCACATACCGCAAAAAAAAAAAAAAAGTGTTAACATTAAAAAAAGAAAAAAAAGAAAGTTGGTTTCATCTTTCAGTTTGGATTTGAATAAAATATTAATGTCTAAGGCAAATACAATAATATATACAAGGATAATTTCAAAGGTAACAGTATCTTCTATGATAATTTTCTGTAGAGATTTTTAGAAGAAAAAAATGTTTTAACACCTATGTCTATGGCTCAATGTATTATGTTATGTAATATGGAAAGATTAAACTGCAGAACATTTTTTAAGGTATTATATATCATAAAATAAAATGGGGAGTAATTTAATAAAAGTCATAACTCATAAGCTTATATTTAGTATATTAATATATAATAAACATAAATATCCCATAACATTTTAAATGTTATGTTAAATGTTATTGTTGGACCCAGTACTAAAGATACTTTTTATTCAGTAAGAATCTTATGTATATAGATGTATAGGTAGAGCTCTCCAATGAAACTCCCAATTGTTTGTTCATTCAGATATGATGTATATGTCTATTTATTTAGTCATGTCTGAATGAATAAAAAACAATTGGGAATTTTACTGGACAGATCAATCTACAATCTTTTCTGTAGGGTCTCAAGGGACTTCAAGAAAGCTGTAATATATTAAAAACAGCCAAATTATTTCTCAATCTTTGGCTCTTTTGATATTAAAACTATAGATGATTAATTAGATAATGCTATCATATATGACAACTGTGAAGCAGAACACCAGACAGTGATACCTATGACTTGAGTCACACAGATGGTCTATAATTAATAAGGAAAAGCATTACAAATGGGATAAACATTTATTCAACAGATCTGTACTGAACACTGATCATGTGCATGGAGATTTCTACATAAGGACTGTGAACATATGAAGAAGTAAAAGATGAGGTCCTTAAGAAGTTAACAATCTGATTAGGAAGAAAAGTCATAGAAAAACTGGTCACACTACAATCCCACTTGAGAGGATCTTGTCAAAAATGGATATTTACTGTCATTGGTTTTTCATGTATTGGTAATTCTGTGTACGTATCATGGAACAACTTAGAAACACATACATGCCTTTATGTATTTTCTTTCATTTATCACAATGCAGTGAGAGTGGGGGATATTTTTTTTTATGAACTTTGGAATAATTTTGTTACTTTTAATTTTCAGCAAATTAAAAGCTGAAAAGCCATGCCTCATGGCTTTTTAAAATTTTTTTTTTTTTTTGTGGTACGTGGGCCTCTCGCTCTTGTGGCCTCTCCTGTTGCTCCGGACGCACAGGCTCAGCGGCCATGGCTCACGGGCCCAGCCGCTCCGCAGCATGTGGGATCTTCCCAGACCGGGGCACGAACCCGCGTCCCCTGCATCGGCAGGCGGACTCTCAACCACTGTGCCACCAGGGAAGCCCTAAAAATTAATTTTTATAATTTGTCTATGATTCTAAAGTCAGTTGGTCAAAAATAAATTTTCACAAATTCATGTTTGATTTAATTTTGTGTGTTTTTTTATATGGGATTATTTTTTATAACTTTTATTTATTTATTTAACATCTTTATTAGGGTATAATTGCTTTACAATGGTGTGTTAGTTTCTGCTTTATAACAAAGTGAATCAGTTATACATATACATATGTTCCCGTATCTCTTCCCTCATCTGTCTCCCTCCCTCCCACCCTCCCTATCCCACCCCTCCAGGCGGTCACAAAGCACCAATCTGATATTCCTGTGCTATGCGGCTGCTTCCCACTAGCTATCTACCTTACGTTTGGTAGTGTATATATGTCCATGCCTCTCTCTCGCTTTGTCACAGCTCACCCTTCCCCCTCCCCATATCCTCAAGTTATAACTTTTTAAATGCTATTCTGATTTATACCTTTCTAGAAACTGAACAGTGTATTTCTTTTATATTTATATTCAAACAGGTCTTTTACAACTTTTCATATAAAGAAATATAGTATCTAACAGGAAAAAATAAATGGGAATTTTTAAGATAGTCCAGAAAAGTGCATTGAGATTTTAATTGCTATTTTAACAATCCTATCACATGAAATAGAGGTGGAAAAATCTCCTAGAACACGTCTTATTAATATAGCACCCAAATATCCTAAGTGTTTCTGTACCTTCACCCTAAATACATTAACACCAGTGCTCTTTGTCTGGAAAAATAGGCATCAGTGGCTGAAAATGGAAAACAAAAAAGGACCAAAAAGTCAAAAAAGTATTACAAGACTGCCCCCTTTGGTGCACAAAAATTACAACCACCTCCAAAGTTTTGAAAACTGAATAGAAAGTATTTAAAGGGTAAAAAAACCAACCAATGAAACAACAAAACCCCCTTATAAACCCATGTCAATGTGCAAAAAGATTTCCATCAACTGAAAAATAAGTGACTAGAAATAGTTATTTTTGACCAAATCCCCTGCTTTCTCACAAGACAGTAAATGATTAAATGATTCGTATGACAAAGATTATGGGTTCAAGCGAACAGCATGCCCCAAGAGCTATAGTTCTTTTAACTAATGAGAAGAAAGCTTCATGATGGAAGTAGGGCCTGGAGAAAAATTAATATTCAAACAGATGAGAGGAGAGAAGAAGGCATTCTCCATGGAGGGATGTATGCAACGGCAGCAACAAAACTTAGTTACTAAGTAAGAACAACACTAACTATCATACTACAATTTTATGAAATGATTATATTGTATATGTGGGAATGGCTCTTGATTTGTTGTTCTTTCTCAGCTAAAAATCCCTTGGAAAATCTAATTTATCTTCTTAATCTAATTCATCTTGGAAAAAATTGGAATAATTTAAATTCCTGGACAGGAAAGCAATGCTTTTAGAAGAAAGATCCCAAGCAAGTTAGTGATTTGTAGCCAAGGCAAACGTGTAAACATGATAGGATTATAAACATCAATGCTACAGAGATCACTCTTCAGCCAACCCTGAGGCCCTGGCAACTTCTGCATTCCTTCCTGTGGTAAACTCTGTTCACCACTTCTCATTATCAATGTACTTCTCCACCATGTTTATGTTCTGGAAGTAGATTAGGGACCCTGCTCCCTGTGACATAAATGAGGAAATGCTGCAGAAGGGGAATGATCTTCCCAAGGGCAAAAGAATCACAGGCTTTGGCCTGGCAGTATTACCCACTGGCCTCTGAAAATCCCTTTGAATTTCTACCTCTTTTCATCCGAAGCACCACCACCAAAACAGAACCCCATTCTGCTCTTGGACCTGATGTGATTTTGCACAAGCACAAACAAGCCAACACTTGCCTCGCTGCCTGTAGCATCTCTGAAACCATGTTTTGGATTCAGGGTATCAAGGATATTTTCTTTCCGTTTGAATCCTCTTCTCGATGGGCTTAATGACCCCTTGGTCAAACTCTCTCTGTTTTCTGAAGTCCCAGTAGGCAACAGCAGTGTCTGCAGAGAGTCTCCCAGGATGGTGTTGTTTGGGAAAGAACCATGTGCTGGTGTTAAATCGCCGAGGCTGGTGGATAAGTTTTGCTCTGCATTCACCAGCAGAGCAGGGTCGCTGTTGAAGTGGGTTGTGGCATACAGATCTGTGAAGGAAACAGGCCAGGAGATGAACCTGCTCTTCAACTCTCTCATGTCTTACTTCCATCCTTACCCTGTCTGGAGTCCAAGGGTCATAATGATCTCTCCCTAGTATATACCCTCAACTTTCTGGACCCTTTCTCTCTCCCTCCACCTGACAAAACCCCAACTCTGGTTAAATCCAACTGTGCACATACTCCAAGCCTACAGCAGAGCAGTGGGAAGTGACTGGAGAACAACATATATCTCTTTCCAACATCTTCACTTTAAATTCATAACCACTATTTTAACTGGGCCCGGCTATCCTAATACATTACTCTAATCAATTTACTCTTCTATTCTTTTTTTTAATTTTAATTTATATTGGAGTATAGTTGATTAACAATGTTATATTAGTTTCAGGTGTACAGCAAAGTGATTCAGTTTTACATATACATGTATCTACTCTTTTCCAAATTCTTTTCTCATTTTTTAAAATGTTTATTTATTTATTTATTTGGCTGCGCTGGGTCTTAGTTGCAGCATGCAGGATCTTTAGTTGAGGCATGTGGGATCTAGTTCCCTGACCAGGGATCAAACCTGGGCCCCGTGCATTAGGAGCGAGGAGTCTTAGCCACTGGACCACCAGGGAAGTCCTACTCTTCTATTCTTTGAGATCACTATTTCACATCTCTCTTCTCCTCAAACTTCCAACACCTTCTCACTCTCAGTTGCTGATCTCTTTACTTCTCTGAGCGAAAGAGAGGCAATCAAAGAAAACATCTATGTGATCTAACCACTAAATCTACCAATTCCATCTGTATTTGTGTCTATAAATTCCCTCCCTTCCTTCTTGTAATAGATGAACTATCTGTGCTTCTATCCAAGGCCAACCTCTCCACTGGTGGACTGGATTCCATCTCCTCTTGACCACTCCCCAATTTTTTTTCTTGTAATTGTCCCTTTTCTCTCCTGCATCATCAATTTTCCCTCTACTGGATCATTTCCACCATGATCTCGATTCCATCCCCCTTCCAGCTACATTTCCATGTCTTTGCTCCCCTTCACTGCACAACTCCTTGAAGGGGTCATATATACTCGGTAACTCTACCGCTTCTCCTTTGATTCTTTCTTGAACTCACCTCAACAAGGCTTTTATTAACAACGCATCTCCTGAAGCTGCTCACTAATGCGTTGCCAAATACCATGATCATTTCTCAGTCCCAGAAGTGTTAAAGACATCTATTAAGGACATCTGACACTATATTTATAACTCCCTCCTTCTTGAAACATATTCTTCACTTGGCTTCCAGAATACCACTCCCTCTTGGCTTTTTTTTTTTCTCCTACCTTAGTAGCTGCCTCTTTCTTGCTCTCCATGATGGTTTCTCTTTATCTATGAGATTTCTAATTGTTGGAGGACTCAGAATAGTCCTCAGATATCTTTTCTATCTATATTCACTCCCTTGGGGAGATCTCATCTAGTCTGTTTTAATGCCATCCACACACTTCATTCCCAGCCCCACCTTCTTCCCTGAACTCCAGACTAATATGTCTACTTATCAAATTGGCATCTCTGAGAAGTTTTAATAGGCACCTCAAACTTAAGCTGACAAAGACCAACTCTTGGTATCCATCCTAAAACCTGTTCCTCACACTCTTTTCCATCTGAGTAAAATGGTAACTCTATTCTTCCAGTTATTCAGACTTGAAACCTAGGAGTTATCCTTGACCTTCCTTCTCTCACACTTCATCCTCAATCCACCAACAAATCATGGAGTGTTATCTTCAGAACATATTCAGAATCTATTTCTCACCACCTACACTGCTATCTCCCTAGTTCAAGCTACCATCATCTCTTATCCAGATTCTAATCTGTTAATTTTAAAAACTTCTATCCTTGCTCTCCATTGTCTATTCTCAACTCAGCAGCCAGAGTAATTCTTAAGTTAGATCATGTCACTCCTCTGCTACAAACTCTCCAACAGCTTCTGATCTCACCCAGAATAAATGTCTGGCTATCTGACTTCATCTATACTCTTTACCTGGCTCACTCTGCAGCAGCAGCCCTGGCCTCCTCATTGTTTCTTGAACATGCCAAGCATGTTCCAGCCTCAGGAACTTTGCACTTACTATTTCCACTGTCTAAAATTTCTCCCCCCAGTTATCCACATGGCTCACACTCTCACTTCATTCAAGTCTCTACTTTTATGATATCTCACCTGAGAAGCTTACCCTGACCATTCTATCTAAAACATCACCTCCTCCATATTACTCTCTAATACCCTTATGTTACTTTCCTTCACAACACTTACCATAACCTGACATATATTTTATGTTTATTTTTGTTTGCTACTTTATCTGCAGAGATAGAATAGTATCTGGCACATAGTGGGTATTCAATACATTTTGTTGAATAAATAAATAACTAAGGAGTGGTCTCTTACCCTTAAACTAGCTTTTTCTGAAAAAGTAACTCAGAATAGAAGTGCTTGTGGCCAGAGAAGACTAGATGTAACTAAAAATATGTCCCAGGATGCTATCAATATTTAACTAAAATAATATATAGTTATGAAACTGCATTTCTATAAATTGTCTATAAATTTTCTCTAATATATCTATCATGTTAAACACATACCCTGCAGATTTCTCAAGGCTCTATGGACCACTGGTGACTTTATTTATTTATTTATTTATTTTCAGCTTGCAGGATCTTAGTTCCCCAACCAGGGATTGAACCCACGCCCTAGGCAGTGAAAGTACAGAGTCCTAACCACTGGACTGCCAGGGAATTCCCCAATCTAAGAAATATTAATTCCAAAATTTCCAGTTATACTTCAATCTTCATGCCTATGAAAGAGGTGACTTTATTTATTTATTTATTTATTTTCAGCTTGCAGGATCTTAGTTCCCCAACCAGGGACTGAACCCACACCCTAGGCAGTGAAAGTACAGAGTCCTAACCACTGGACTGCCAGGGAATTCCCCAATCTAAGAAATATTAATTCCCAAATTTCCAGTTATACTTCAATCTTCATGCCTATGAAAGAGGTCTAACAGGAAGCTATTACCTGAACTAAGCTTCAAAAGCCTTCCAGTGCTGGAGTCAGGGTTTGACAGAGAAGTCGGTAAGTCTCCGCAGGAATGGGATGTGGTGGCCTTCATGTTATTTGAAGGTTTTGTGCTATATTCTCGGTAGTTCCTGCTTGTCTGAGGCCTTTTACCAAGACTTCCATGCAGGGATGGATTTTGAGAATAATGACTATCATAATTTTCTAGAGCAGCATCTGAAGGTAACTGATAGGGATGAATCTGTCTAGAATCACCCACATCCAGGCGTTTACCCAATGAGGCGTCATGGGTAAGCTGATAAGTATCAGGTTTTGGTATCAAATCCTTTTCTGGAGAAGAACCTGAAGACTTGTTGTCCAAAAAAGATATTCGGTACCCTTCTCTAGCCATCTTCTCTGGGGTTCGAACTGTGGATTGATGAGGCAAGTAGCGTCTGAATTCTAACCATCACCAAGGGGGAAAAAAAAACAAAAGACAATGAGAATTCTTCTTAGGGTATCCTTGTTCACTGGATATACCTCTGTCTACCAAAAAAAAGTTCTCAGGAAGAGATGGTTTATAATTTTTATAAATGGTAGCATAAAGTGATAAAAGGATTCCTACATGGAAAAACAAAACATGTTGGACATTGTGTAGACAGTAAAGAATCTGTAACATTCTGGAGACAAATTTCATGTCAACCTAATCCTGTAGGAATTTCCTTCTAAAACTGTAGTGTCAGAGTTTTCTATATACGATTTCTACTATTTTGGTGCACTCCCACATGACAAAAGTTGTGATCTTAGGTATTCAGACAATAGTTGGTAGGTCTATGATTTCATAGATGCCTCGCAATAAAGCTAAACTCACTCCTACCCCCAACCTCTACCCAGAGGATCTAGGTTCACACATTGGGAACCACTATCCTACGCCAATTAAATGGCAGGAAATGCAAAACCTATGAAAATCCCTAATCCAGCTATAAAGTATTTCTCTCAGACAGGTGTATCTGTCATCTCCAAAAAGCCTCAGAGTAGGGCAAGTAGAGTATCAGACAAAAAGAGAAGTCTTTGTGCTCCTTGGGGCTTTCAGAGATTCATACGCTTGAAGGCCTTCCTGAGTTAGTCACATTAACTTTAAAAAAGTGGAACCAAGTACCTTCTATCTCTACAGAACCTTTAAGAATATCAACATTTTTACCAAGGGCCAGTCTATACAGTAGGGGAAAGGTTATAGAACAATATCTTTATGTAAGAAAAAGAATCTAAGAACAAGTAATGAGATTAGATAATTCAGACTATCCCTCCTGTTGAAGATATTTAAAAAGTGGGATGATATACGTTCTTAAAAGCATCAAAGAGCTAATAAGCTAGTGAGGAATCTCTAGGCCAAAATCTAGAAAACAGCAAGAACTCATATAGGTGAGTCTAGCACTTAAAGTGACTTTTACCCTAAGGCGTTTTAGAGTGAAAGGTACAGAAGTCCAAGTTCAGGATCCATCCAAGGTAAGGAGTAGGAGAAACCACCCCCTCACCCACTCCCCACATTAATATGGAATCCTAATCAGGATACAATCTTCAAAGTAAAGGTAAACTGGAAATAAACCAGCCCTTGTACACTGGTAATCCAGGTTTGCATCATCTGGGTGGTCCAGGGATCCTCAAGCCTTAAGCTTGGATTAAGTTGATTCCAGGCTGATAGTTCCCCAGGCAACTGGTAGAAGCAAATGAAAATCTGATCTGGAAAAGATATCTTCATGTAAGACTTTAAATCATTCCTACAAATAGTTTTTAAAATACAATAGCCTTGGGGCTTCCCTGGTGGCGCAGTGGTTGAGAATCTGCCTGCTAATGCGGGGACACGGGTTCGAGCGCTGGTCTGGGAGGATCCCACATGCCGCGGAGCAACTAGGCCTAGGCCCGTGAGCCACAGCTACCGAGCGTGCGCGTCTGGAGCCTGTGCTCCGCAACGGGGGGCCGCGACTGTGAGAGGCCCGCGCACCGCGATGAAGAAAGGCCCCCGCTCACCGCCAACTGGAGAAAGCCCTCGCACAGAAACGAAGACCCAACACAGCCAAAAATAAAAAAATAAATAAGTAAATAAAATAAAATAAAATACAATAGCCAGCAAGTAGCCAAAACAAAAAAGGAAATAAGATAACACAAGTGAGAATGAGTAGAAAAACCAGACAACATGCACAAAAATTGGAATTAACAGATGCAGCCTATAAGATGGCTATTTTTACTATGTTTAAAGATATATAAAACAGCTGGGTGGGCTTCCCTGCTGGCGCAGTGGTTGGGGGTCCTCCTGCCAATGCAGGGGATGCGGGTTCGTGCCCTGGTCCGGGAGGATCCCGCATGCCGCGGAGCGGCTGGGCCCGTGGGCCGTGGCCGCTGGGCCTGCGCATCCGAAGCCTGTGCCGCCAAAAAAGTGACCCAGCAGATTTGAAAAAGAACCAAGTCGAATTTATAAAACTCAAAATAAACTACTGAGATTAAGAATTCAGAAGACAAGCTTAACAACAGATTAGACACAGCTGAAAAGAATGTTAGTGAATTTAAATATGGGTCAGAAGGAGTTATCCAGAATGCGGATCAAACCAAAGAAAGATAAAAAATATAAAAGAGTAAGAGACAAAGAGGACAAAGTGAAAGAGGACATACATTTACTTAATCAAGAGTCCCAGAAGGACAAGATAGAAAAAATGGGACATAAATAATTTTTGAAGCACTTTACAGAAATGAGACAGAATTCACAAATTCAAGTGTAATAAATACCAAACAGGATAAACAAAAAGAAGTCCACACACCATAGTGAAATGCAGAAAATCAAAGACAATTGGAAAATCTTAAAAGCAGTCAGAGGAAAAATAAGACAGATTATCCTTGCAGGAGTGACAAATTTCTAGCTCAGTGGTCCCCAACCTTTTTGGCACCAGGGACCGGTTTTCGTGGGAGACAATTTTTCCATGGACCTGGTCGGGGGCGTGGGGGTGTTTCAGGTGGTGATGCAAGTGATGGTTCAGCCAGTGATGCAAGCGATGGTTCAGCTGGTAATGCAAGCAATGGGGAGCGATGGGGAGCGGTAGATGAAGCTTCGCTCGCTCTCCCGTCGCTCACCTCCTGCTGTGCAGGCCCAGGGATGGGGGTGGGGGGGACCCCTGTTCTAGCTGACTTCTCAAAAGCAACTACAAAAGATAGAATACAGTGGAATACCTTCAATATTTTGAAAGAAATAACTGCCAACATAGAAACTTATACCCAGGGCTTCCCTGGTGGCGCAGTGGTTGAGAATCTGCTTGCCAATGCAGGGGACATGGGTTCGAGCCCTGGTCTGGGAAGATCCTACATGCCGCGGAGCAACTAGGCCCATGAGCCACAACTACTGAGCCTGCGCGTCTGGAGCCTGTGCTCCGCAACAAGAGAGGCCGCGATAGTGAGAGGCCCACGCACTGTGATGAAGAGTGGTCCCCGCTCGCTGCAACTAGAGAAAGCCCTCGCACAGAAACAAAGACCCAACACAGTCAAAAGTAATAAAAAAAAAAAAAAAGAAAGAAACTTATACCCAGCCAAAATACCCTTTAAGAATGATAGTGAAATTGGGGCATTTTCAGACAAAAACTGAAAGAATTCATCACGAGTAGATCCACACTAAAGAAAATTCTAAAAGATGTACTATAAGCTAGAGGAAAACCATCTCAGAAGTGAAGTCTGGGATTTAAAAAAAAGAGATGTAAAGGGACTGCCCTGGCAGTCCAGTGGTTTAGAATCCATGCTTCCAATACAGGGGGTGCGGGTTTGATCCTTGGTCAGGGAACAAAGATCCCACATGCCGCGTGGTGCGGCCAAAAAATTAAAATAAAAAAAAAGAGCAAAGTGGTAAATACATGGATAAATTTAAATGAACAATGACTTTATAAAAATAGTATCTTGTGAATTTTAAAAATATAGAGAATTAAAATCTATAATAATAATACATAAATCAGGAGGGATTAAAAGGAGTAAATTACTTTAAGGTCTTTGAATTACACAAGAGAAGAGTTAAAGTATTGATTAATTTTAAAGTTGAATAAGTTAAGGACACATATTATAGTTTTGGGAATAATACCAAAAGCATAGAAACAGTGTGTAACTTGTAAACTAGCAGAAAGAAAAAAATGGATGAATAAAAACATAATAGGGCTTCCCTGGTGGCGCAGTGGTTGAGAGTCCGCCTGCCGATGCAGGGGACGTGGGTTCGTGACCCGGTCCGGGAAGATCCCACCTGCCGCGGAGCGGCTGGGCCCGTGAGCCATGGCCGCTGATCCTGCGTGTCCGGAGCCTGTGCTCCACAATGGGAGAGGCCACAACAGTGAGAGGCCCGCGTACCACAAAAAAAACAAAAACAAAAACAAAAAACATAATAAATCCAAAAGAAGGCAAGAAAGGTAAAAGAAACAAGGAATAGTCAGCCAATACAAAAAGTCAAGAACAAAGGAAGTCAGAATATCCACTCTTCAACCTGAAAGACCTCACAGGTCACTAAGCATCCAGGGCAGCCCCTTACGAAAGCAGAAGAGAATTCATCACGTAGTCTCCCAGGACTGAGACATCTCCATCTTCTCCCAAATCCCATCACACCTAGATTTCTCCGACTAGTGTGGAGAAAAATACTGTAAGCAAAATATTTACCATCTTCCTGGTGATTCTCACTTGGTATCTCCTTTCTTGCCACTTCCTGCATCTAAAAAAAAGTTTGAAAGTTTAGGAGAAGGGAGTCAATGGGCATTCAGACATGAGTTTAACTAGAACAGGGAGGTTCAGAATACTTTCCTATTAGTAAGCAAGTCCATCCTTGCAAACTAGGGAAAAAGATCTTCAAGCAAAGGTCCAGATTTAAGCTTATTTTAAAACAGTCACAATACAAAGAGATTCTAGAGTTGCTCTGGAGCAGATAAGGAGATGCCTTGAAAAGACAAAATATCCTTAGATGGTAAAGGACATACCAAACAGTGAAATATTGTATTTTCTCTGCTTTAGATAACTCAGCATAGAAGTTAGATGGTACCACCTTTTCCAACTTATTTCTGCTTGAAGAACTCCCATACTTACTTTACCTCTAGTAAAGCTGAGTATCAACCATGGGAGCTACTGAGACTTTTTAATAGGCTGAAAATTAATCTAAGGCATAATTAAGCAAGGATTGATACAAAGTAGAAAGCTTTCTAGAGTTTGCTTTTTACAAAATCATCTTCAAGTATTCAGCATCTTTTTGGTAGTTATGCAGAGAAAGTAATCTTACTTCCTATTTCTTAAACTAAGAGGACATAGAGTAGGCTATTCAATTTCTTCTTCTCTCGCACTTCAAGAAGTAATTTCAAAGTTTTTAATCTAAAAAGTGCTATTTAATGTTAACTGTAGATTATAGTATATTTTGTCTCCATTTCATTTAAAAGAATACCAAATTTTTAAAAAAATGGTAATTGAAATAGTTTCTAAATTACCCAAGTAGAATCTCCAAAAACAAAGAAACCAACTAAATGTTAATCTGTCTTTTTATAAAATGAAGGTATTATAAATTCAACCTGAAATCTTACTATCTTTTTCTTTGTACAGTGTTGATTATCCAAACTGTAGATTAATGAGTCTTTCCTTCTCTTCTTTCTCCTTCTGGCTATTTTCAGCAAACTTATTGCTCATAATTTATCAATAAAAATATAGACAAAAGGAGAAGTTGAAGTGGTCAATTCTGCCTCCTGCATCATATTCATTCATATAAATAAGTAATGGACTCCCACCAATTTTTTTCTCTAAAAACTTATTTTTAATTCTTCCCTCATCTTGTATGATCTCTTCCTGTTCATTGCCCACAACTTCTATGCCATCTTTACTGCTTAACTTTTCTTTTTTTTGTGCTTCAATGAAGAGGCAGTGTTGGGAGAGCCACCCCTGAGATGTTAAGATCCAGTAATTAAAAGGCAGAGGTAGAAAATGTAAAGAAGCCAGGCAACAGGAAATGGAGACATTGGGTAGAGAGGAGAAAACTGAAAACCAGACAAAACCTGTAACAGTTGTATCCCTGTTTGAGTGCCAAAATGCCTGGCATAAAATGTGCTAAAGTTATATGTATAAATATACTACATCTCTGCTGATGCAGGGGACACGGGTTCGTGCCCCGGTCCGGGAAGATCCCACCAAAAAAAAAAAAAATATACTACATCTGATCAGGTACTGGGGGAGAGGGAAAGGGGAGATTGAAATTAATGGAGAAGGCCCTTTGCATCCTGTCTTGTGCTTTCCTTTTAAAGTGTCTAACATGCCTTCATCAAAAAAGTCCTCTTAAGTCAGACAGAGAAAGACAATATCATATATAGCTTATATGTGGAGTCTTAAAAAATGATACAAATGAACTTATTTACAAAACAGAACTAGAGTCACAGATGTAGAAAACAAACTTAATGGTTACCAAGGGGGAAGGGGAGAGGGATAAATTGGGAGATTGGGATTGACATATACACACTACTATACATAAAACAGATAACTAATAAGAACCTGCTGTATAGCACAGGGAACTCTACTCAATGCTCTGTAATGACCTATCAGGAAAAGAATCTAAAAAAGAGTGGATATATGTATATGTATAACTGATTCACTTTGCTGTACAGCAGAAACTAACACAACATTGTAAATCAACTACACTCCAATAAAAATTAATTTTAAAAAGTCCTTTTAGACCTTCACAATAATTGAGAGTCCACTGGATTATTAGCATTAATCATTGATTAGTCAACAGATCAGCAGGAAAGTGAGTACATTACCTGTGTCCCCAGTGGCAAAGTGTCTAATTTCTGATCTGGTATACCATTGTCCTGGGTTACAGAAGTACTTGTTGGGGAATCCTTTATTTCCCAGTTTGGGAAGGGAATAAAAAGTCCTTTGTTTGAGCCTGTGTCAAAAGAAAAGGCATACAATGAAGCACTGACCAGACTTTAAAGGCAACATGTCATATGGAAAGATACTAGAAGAGAAGTCACAAGATTGAGAGTTAGTCCTGGTGCCACTACTTGGAGACCACGTGAACTTGGACAAACTGCTTAACCTCTCTCAATCTCTCCACTTGTAAAACAGTGATGATAAAATCTAAATTTCCTATCTCTTAGAGTTGAGGTGAGGTTAAAACAAGACAATGGATATGAAATGGCTTCATAAATTATGAAATGCTCAAGAGAAATTAAGAAGAAGGCAAATATTTTACATACTTCTGAAGTGAATATATAATAAACTTTGACACCAATTCAACAATCTCCAGCTACAGGGGGAGATGGCTGGAAATAGACTCCTGACATCAGGCATCTCCAGGGCTTTAATCAACAGTCTGCAATGATTTGTCATTTTAAATCAGCTTCATCATTTCAAACCAGCTTCTTTCTGCCTTGATTTCCTCATTTGTTCAAAGAAAAAGACTAATCAGGACCTATTTCATAGAAACGAATGCCAAATCCTTAGGTTTCCCAGTATTTTTGCCTACCATTAGAGAAACAACTTTAAAAATAGAAAGGAAAAACAAACAAAAACTGTATCCTATCCTGGCCACCTCAAAAAGAGTTTGTTAGGATTTCTATTAGATTGTAACACTTGTACAAAAGTTTTTGCATATCCTTGATCAATACTTATTAATTGCAGAATTCTGGGATTTGGGGTCTTCTGGGGGACCCATGGATGAAAATAAGAGGTTTCTGTTTAGGGAGGTTTTTTTCTCTAGTAGGATTGGATAAGAATTAAGATAGTTTCCAAAGTCTGGGCCTTAGTCAAACAGTGTGCTCTTCTGCTAGTTCCCATGTTTAGGCTCTGGCAACAGAAAGCTACTATAAGGCAGGGCAACTGAGAATACAGAGTGAGAATAAAGCCAGCCTTTCGAAAATCCAGCCCTTTAGTCCATTTGGAGCTCTAAAATGCTTCTTATTTCTGAGTTGCCTTTTGGGAATGAAATGTCCTACTACTTCAATACAAGATGTTCTTCCACCCTTGTACTTGACAGAACTGTATTTCTCAAAGTGACATAAGCTGTCAAAGTTTATGTTCTGTGGTTCCTTTGCAGTAGCAACACAGGAAAAAAAAAAACCAAGGTGAAGCAGAAATTGCTGATTTTAACCTGATTCTTAGTAGAAAATTAGAATGGTTAGTAAGCTGTGACTTTGGGTTCAAGGCTCCTCTTAACCCTTTCCTACAGAACAACACAAACTTCCCAGGTGTCCAAGACCCAGCTCCATCCTGGTTTTTGTTCTACCCTGCTAATGCTCTTTTTTAGATTCACAGGTTCTTTTTCTTTCAACCTACCTCTTGGTTCAAACAAATCCCCCAAGGTCCAAACTCTTTGCTGGATGCTATCATACCTTCTCTTTGGTGTCAGCTATCTCCCAAATCTGGTTGACCTTAAATCTAAATCTCTTAACTCTGATCTGTCGTTTCATGTCCAGACTTAAGTTTTTTGAACTGCCCCCCAAAGTGTGCCCTATAGACAACTAAAAAGTCAGTATTTTCTTTTTTTGTGTGTGTGGGATTTTAATTCCCCGACCAGAGACTGAATCTGGGCCCAGCAGTGAAAGTGCTGAGTCCTAACCACTGGACCACCAGAGAATTCCCAATTATTTTCTAAATCGAACTCATAATCTTCACTTCCAGGCCTACTTCTGCTGATGGTCCTCACCTCCATCCCTAACCCTCGTCTTAATACTGGCATTCCTATTCACCCAATCCCTCAAGATAGAAACTTGTTCTTTGATGTTCTCTCTCTCATCTCAAATGTCAATCAATTATCAAATTTTATAGAATCACTTTTTTTGGTGGGGGGAATCTTTATTTTAATTGAGGTATAATGTACATGCCATGTAAGTCACCCTTTTACAGAATACAATTCAGTGATTTTTACTGTATTCACAAAGTTGTACAACCATCACCACCTTCACTTTCATCACCCCAAAACAAACCAAATTAACTGTCACTCTCAATTCTCTCCTCCCCACCAGGCCCTAGCAAACATCAAATAGGATTTGCTTATTCTGGACATTTCATGTAGATGGAATAATATGTTTGACCTTTTGTATCTGGTTTCTGTCAAGTAGCATGATGCTTTCAAGATAAATATTGTAGCATGTATCAGTACTTCAATCATTTTTAGGCTGAAAAATATGCCTTATATGGATATGCCATTATTTTGTTTCTCCATTCATCAGTTGATAGACTTTTCGGCTATTATGGATAATGCTGATTTCATTCCTGTACAAGTCTTTGTGTGGACATATGTTTTCATTTCTCTTGGGTATACATCTAGGAGTGGAATTGCTGGGTCAAATGGTAACTCTAACTTTTTGAGGAACTTCTAAATTGTTTTCCAAAGAAGCTATACCATTTTCCTTTCCCACCAGAAATGTATGAGGGTTCCAATTTTTCCACATCTTTGCTGTCACTTGTTATCTGTCCTTTTGATTCTAGCCATCCTAGTGGGTGTGAAATGGTATCTTCCTTGTGGTTTTGATTTGCATTTCCCTGATGGCTAGTGATGTTGAATATCTTTCATGTGCTTGTTGGCTAGTTGCATAACTTCTTTAGAGAAATGTCTATTCAATCTTTTGCCCATTTTCTAATTGGGTTGTTTGTCTTTTTGTTATTGATTTGTAAGAGTTTTTTGTATAGAATGGATACTAGACCCTTGTCAGATATATGATTTGCAAATATTGCCTCCCATTCTGTGGGTTACTTTATTACTTTCTTTGTTTTTTTAATTAATTTATTATTATTATTATTATTTTGGCCACACCTCGCGGCATGAGGGATCTTGTAAGTTCCCCAACCAGGGATGGAACCCATGCTCCCTCCAGTGGAAGCATGAAGTCCTAACCACTGGACTGCCAGGGAATTCCCCAGCTTTTTTAACTTTCTTGATAGTGTCCTTTGAAACACAAAAGTTTTAAATTTTTATAAAGTGTGACTCATCTATTTTTTCTTTGGTTGTTACACTTTTGGTGTCATATTCAAGATATAGGCTCACTCCTGAAAAAGATAAACCGACACCTTGCTCTGCTACATTATGACTAAGCATGTCATGGAAAAATCAGGAAAAATCAGGAAAAAGAAACAATTTGCATTCTGAGATAATTTTTTTCTTGTCTTATACTTCAATTTATTTTCAGGAAAAATCAGGAAAAAGAAACAATTTGCATTCTGAGATAATTTTTTTCTTGTCTTATACTTCAATTTATTTTCTTCTTTTTCTTCAGATGTAAAATATATCCAACACTTAATTCCAAAAGCAAATGTATTTATGACATTGTTGTCCAGCCCAGGTTTTTATACCCATATAACCAATGTGATAGGACCATAATTCATTATCTTTTTACCACTGAAAATTGTTTTATATTTTTAATGACAGAGAAATGGCTTATAATGCTGATGCTTGTGGCAAAGAACTAATAGTTGGCTACTTCAATTACCAGTAATCTTATATGGATGAGGCCCTGCTTCACACATTTGGCCAAAAACCTTGTAACCCATCTGAGGTAGAAACAGAGATGCACTACCCAGATCCCTTTCAAGGAGGACTTGATTTACTCTTCAGAGTGTGTCTCAGCTACAGAGAATTACCTCCTGGTGTCATGCCCTTCCAGAGGCAGTCCATATGCAGTGACCAAATGGGGTCCAGGGGCAGTCCTTGCTCTAGAGCTGTCCCTCTGCTCAACTCTCCTTCCTCCCCTTCCTTTCGATATTGATCTCTAATAAACATCTTGTACCCTAGATTCCACTGAGATAAAATTTTGAGAGCAGAAATAATGGGTCTAACACTAGCCTCCAAAATAAATGAAGGGGACTTCCCTGGTGGTCCAAAGGTTAAGACTCCGCGCTCCCAATGCAGGGGGCCCAGGTTCGATCCCTGGTCAGGGAACTAGATCCCCATGCTGCAACTAAGAGTCCGCCACAACTAAAGACCCCACACGTGGCAATAAAGATCCTGCGTGCTGCAACTAAGACCCAGTGCAGCCAAATAAATAAAGAAATATTTAAAACAAAACAAAAAAACCCAAAATAAATGAAGATTTGCTATTTCCTTTAAATTGCTTATCCCCAATGAGGACAACTTAATCCCCGACTTTTGAAATAATATATATGATATATATTATCATATATTATTAGTATATATAAATTATAATATATATTATAGTGTATATAATATATATTAATATATGATAGCCATTGTAGATATAATAATAATGAAAGGAAATTATAGTTTTTCCCGTCATGAACAGACTGCCTAAGTAACCTTGTGTTTTTCCGCCTTAAATACCTGATATGTATTTCATTCAAAATTCAACTCTTTGAAGTTTGGACTCCCTAGCAAAACATTGCAGGTAAAAACACTTAATGTTTTATCTCCAAGTTTTCTTTTCATATCCTCAATGATTTAATCAATCTGTACCTCCTCATTTGCATTCACACTGCTATTATTGCCCTATGTCAGGACATGTCCTTATTATCTCCCATTGGGACTACTGTTCAAATTTAGAGTTATCTCTCTGTCACACATTTAATCATGCTTACCACCTAAAACACCTTTGCTACCCATTTTCAAGAGAATAAAATGAAAATGTTTAGTAAAGAGGCCCTTTGCCACTCGGCTTTAGTCAAGCACCTTAGCTCCAGTCACAAGCTGAGTCAATTTCCTAATCTGTCACACCTGTTTTTTCTACTTCTCTATGCACTTAACACCAAACTATGCCCAATGAATTCTATTTGAATGCCCAACCTAAATGTCTCCTTTTTGTGAAGTCTTTTCCCAGGTCCCCAGTCAGTACTAACTGCTAGTGCCTCTCCCCCATAGTTCTTTATCTCTATCACAGTCGAACTCATGTCTCAGCCTGACTTGTAACCTAATAGCTATGATAAATCTCTCTGGTGTGGGAGTATCTGAAGATCTGACACTGTTGTGTCATTTCCTAATGTGCCTAGCCTCTAACACAAGATTTTCCAGTTGATACACACTTGTTCGCTGAATTGCTCTCACATCCATTGTGTCAGAGATTGACAGTTGCCCTCCACTATATCCTTTATTCACCTCTTAGAACCCCCAATAACATCCCTAGACTGCCACCATCTAGATTTCTATATGAGGGAGAAATGAACTTCTATCTGCCACAAAACCTTTCCTCATTTGCTCCTAGCACACCTTAAGCCTCTATAGCATATGCCTATCTACATTAGTGTTTCTCAAACTCAACATCCTCATAAACTCTGAAATATGAATCCAGTTTGAGAAACTTCAATTTAAGAAACTCAGTGTATAAAAAGATATTTTAAAAAGCAGATTATATTGGGTGACAGTTTGCAAATTTCTCACAGAACTAAACACTTGGTATTTATCCGAAGGAGTTGAAAGCTTATGTCCATACAAACACCTGCAAATAGATGTCTATAGCAGCTTTTTTCATAATTGCCCAAACCTGGGAACAATCAAGATGTTTTTCAGTAGGTGAATGGATAAACAAATATTCCGGATAATAATAATGGAATATTATTAAGCACTAAAAAGAAAGTAGCTACCAAGTCATGAAAAAATACAAAGGAAACTTCAATGCATATTACTAAGTAGATGAAGCCAATCTGAAAAGGCTACATACTGTACAATTCCAACTATATGACATTCTGGAAAAGGCAAAACTGTGGAGACAGGGGAAGATGGCAGAGTAAGAAGCATCTGGCATCTGTCTCCCACCTAGGTAACAACTGCACTGGCAGAATTCTGTCGTAACTATTTTGGAATTCTGGAGTCTACTGAAGACTTGCAACTTCTGGGGGAAGACGTGGAAGGTAAATTAGGGTTAATTTTACTTAATTCAGTTCTTAGCAAAGTAGCAGCTATCCATCACTCATTCCTCATACAAAAGAATGAAGCTGGACCCTTACCTAACACATACACAAAAATTAACTCAGAATGGACCAAAGACCTAAATGTAACACCTTAAACTATAAAACTCTTAGAAGAAAACATAGGGAAAATGCTTCATGACACTGGATTTGGCAATGTGACACCAAAAGCAAAGCAACAAAAGAAAAAATAGACAAATTGAACATCATGAAAAATTAAGGGGCTTCCCTGGTGGCACAGTGGTTAAGAATCTGCCTGCCAATGCAGGGGACACAGGTTCGAGCCCTGGTCCAGAAAGATCCCACATGCCGCGGAGCAACTAAGCCTGTGTGCCACAACTGTTGAGCCTGCGTTCTAGAGCCCGTGAGCCACAACTACTGAACCCACATGCCACAACTACTGAAGCCCGCGTGCCTAGAGCCCATGCTCCGCAACGAGAAGCCACCGCAATGAGAAGCCCACGCACTGCTACGAAGAGTAGCCCCTGCTCGCAGCAACTAGAGAAAGCCCACACGCAGCAACAAAGACCCAACACAGCCAAAAATAAATAAAATAAATAAATTTATTTTTAAAAATTTTGTGCCTCTAAAAACAATATCCACAGAGTAACAAGGCAACCCACAGAATGGGAGAAAATATTTGCAAATCATATATCTGATAAGGGATTAATAGCTAGAATATATAGAGAACTGCTAACACTCAGCAACAAAAAAACAAACAACCTGATTCAATAGCAAAGGACCTGAATAGACATTTCTCCAAACGAAGATATACAAATGGTCAATAAGCACACAAAAAAATATTCAACATCACTGATCATTAGGGAAATACAAATTTAAAAATACAAGATACCACCTCACACCCATTAGGATGGCTACTATCAAAAAAACAGAAAATAACAAACGTTGGGAAGGATGTAGAGAAATCAGAACTCTTGCGCATTGTTCGTGGGAATATAAAATGGTACAGCTGCTATGGACAACAGTATGGCAGTTCCTAAAAAAAATTAAAAATAAAATTACTATATGATCCAGTAATTTCAGTTTTGGGTGCAAACCCCAAAGAAGTGAAAGCAGGGTCTTGAGAGATATTTGTATACCCATGTTCATAGCAGCATTATTCACAATAGCTAAAACATGGGAGCAACCCAAGTGTCCATCAACAAGTGAATGGATAAACAAAATGTGCCACAACTAACTGCACTCTAGAGCCCGTGCTCTGCAACAAGAGAAGCCACCACAACAAGAAGCCCAGGCACCGCAATGAAGAGTAGCCCCCACTTGCCGCAACTAGAGAAAGCCTGTGAGCAGAAACAAAGACCCAACGCAGCCAAAAATAAATTAATAAAAATAAATAAATCTATTAAAAAATATATGGAGATGGTAAAAAGATCAGTGGTTGCCAGGGGTCAGAAGGGGAGAAAGGGATGGCTAGGTGAGCACAGAGTATAGGGCAGTGAAACTATTCTGTGTGACACTAAAATGGCAGATACATGTTATTATACATTTGCGAAAGCCATAGAATGTACAACAGTAAGAATGAACCCTAAAGTAAACTAAGGACTTTGGGTGATGATGTGTCACTGTAGATTCATCAGTTCTAACAAAAGCACCACTCTGATGCCTGATGTTGGTAGTGGGGGAGGCCTTGCATGTGTGGAGGCAGGAGGCATATGGGAACTCTGTACTTCTACTCAGTTTTGCTGTAAATCTAAAGCTGTTCTAAAAAATATTCTATTTTTTAAATAGCAGACTAATACTGCAAAAGAGTATTTTTGCTTTTACATCTTTTAAATATTTTTCATAACTGCATCAAACAAAAGTACAAAATTAAAGGGTCTCACATTGCCTATGGACCTCTAAGATATATCCCTGGACTAGGAGTCCACAACCCTGAGTGTGAGGAATACTGATCTGTATCATTCATTTGGCGTTTTCATATGCACTGCCTGAAATTGTGTTACTTAGCTCTTTCATGTTTGTTTCATTATCCTAATTATGTTGCAAGTGATTCATGGAATGGCTACATTTTCTATTTCCAGAATATATGTTCTAGAAGATAAATTATGTGAGTCTACAAAAAAAGGAAAAGAATTTTGGTTGGCAAATCAAAAAATTTCACTAAAAAGAATGGACTTTGAGTAGGGTCATAAAGAAAGATCAGGATTTTGATTCAAGCATTCCAAGCAGAGGGGACAGCATTAGTTCAGGGGCAGAAGAGAGAAAAAGGAAGAACTATGTGAGAAGGAGGGAGTGGTTTGGTTTGATTGAAGCATTGGATACTGTAGTTGAGAAACAGGAGATAAGGTTTCAGGGTAGGTTGAAGAGATAACCTGCAGCCACTGTTTAGAGAAGCCCTGTGGGTCAGATTAAGGACTCTTAATTCAGTAGGTGAGTGGGAGTCATGCAAGTTTTTGAGCAGGCAAGTATAATAATCACAGCTGAGTTTTAAGAGAATGAAAGAAGAGACTGGGAGGCAGCATGGTGTAATGTTTAAGAGGACTTTGACAGATGGACTAGAGTTTGAATCCCAGCTCTACCACTTACTATATAATTAGAGCAAGTTATTTCACCTCTTTGGGCCACAGTTTCCTCACGTGTAAAACAAGGATAATTATAACCACCTTCAAGATTGTTGTGAGGATTAAATGAAACAATACACAGGGCCTAGCCCAGAGTCTATACTCAGTAAATGATAGCTATTAGGCATGCCTGTTAAGAGACTATTAGAAAAGGGAAAAGGCTTGTTAATTGTGAATCATAGTGTAAGGTATGAACATTCAGCTGGACTTTAGGGGAGGGGCAGCATCAACCCCCGCTCTGGTTCTGAGCCTCAGCAATGGGAAAGTGGTGGTAACACTAATGAAACCCTAAGAGCTGTTTAGGGCTGGAGGAAAGGGGTCCATTTGGTTTTCTAACATGTTTAGCTTGAGGGGCTGGAAAATTATTCAGTGGTGATTCCAAGTGTATATTAATAGTTGGTCAACAGAAATGGGGGACTGGTGCAGAGAAACTGGTACAAGTTGTCAAAGCTAGAGCAACATATTTAAGAGTCATCTACAGGGAGGAAATAAAGCAAGCTGTGGAAATAGATGAGATCAATAGGGCAAAGAGTAGAGAAAGAAGAGAGTCTGAAGGCATAGCCTAGGTATGCTTATTTTAGGGGTATGGGAAAAGAGAGAGGGAACTTTGAAAGAGTCAAAGGTTATGTGGTTAGGAGACTAGGATGAGGATCCATGACAGTGAGCTTCCCTGCCATCCTAAATGATTGGTAGAAAGCACTGTTTTGAACAACTGAGCTAGTGGGAAATATTTTTCAGAAAGTTTTCTCCTAGCCTGTGGCACAACCATTAACGTGGTATAACCACTTTAGTCATGTTGGATTACCAACAGTGCTTACAGGCAACACTCCCCAGGGATCTGGCACAAACATAATTTTCAGGGGAAAGCAAAGCTCTTTAACGTTTCAACATGGCAAAATAAATTTTACGTTAAAAAAAATTCCAGCAACAGCTGGAGCTTCCAAGAACCTTTAGAAATAGGCCCTGTGTCTAGTAAAGCAGTTTGTTCTCAGTAAAGACCGTGCACTTTAAAACGTTATAATTCATGGAGGGACTCTGTGTGTGCTAATGATGTAATATGATATAAATGAAATTTAACTCAGCTCATACAAATAAAGGCAGTCAAATTATGCTTTAGTGTATCTTTGTCTTTCTGGAAATGGATATATAAATGCTTGTACCTAGAAAAAAACCAAGAAAGCTATATACCAAATTAACTGGGATTCTTTTTAGGGGACAGGGTTCTGAGTGATTAAAATATTGTTCTTCATGCTTTTCAGTATTTGCCAAAATTATTACAATAGAATTTCATCAATTTTGAAATATAAAAAATGCTATTTAAGATGAAGTAGAGCAATCCATGGTCCGTGACTTACATGTGCTAAGACTTCCAAGAAAGGAAAATAAAAATCATACCTCACTATGGCTTATTTTACCATGAAATACTGTGAAAATAACTTGTCAATTAATGTCTACATAGATAGATAAGAAGTCAGGAAATAAAATATTGTATGTTACAAACTGAAAACTCTTAATGTCTAAACTGCATAGTCAATCTATTAGTTATTGTTGAGATTTTAAGGATTAATTTTTAGAGTTTGTATATAATTCAATAGACCCTTCAAAGGGACAGAGGCCTTGATACAAAAGAAAGTTTTCTCAATTAAAAGGTCATCTGATGAGTACCAAATTAATCTGTAAGGGCACATTGAATGCAATTTCTCCAATGGAAAGCTTTCTCCTAGCCTGTGGCATGACCATTAATGTGGCATAACCACTTTATTCACGTTGGATTACCAATAGTGTGTACGGGCAACAATCCCCAAGAATATAGCACAACCACAAGAGATTCTGTAGCTGCGAAGGTTCAAGGTGGAGAAGCCCAGAAGGCTAATGGTGTGAGCTGCATTGATGCAGATGAGTCCTGAGTCTCTGGTTAATGAATCCTGTGGAGATCAGTAATGCAATTTTCAGGATGGCCTAATGATATAAAGTGATGTAAGTGAAATTGAACTGAGTACAGCTTGTGCACTTTGATGGGTTTTGGCTTAGGCCTACTCAGTAAATAGGGCCCTTCTGGCAGTGAAAGAAAAGAGGAAAAATACAAGCCACTAAATCTTGTGCTTTCTTCAAGTGTGTGTTATTTCTCAACTATTTCGTCTTCATCCTACTCAAGATTGGCCATGAAAACAGAAACAACTAATGTTTTAATCATTTTGTGATCAGAAAGGGAAAACTTACCAATTTCAATCCTGTCATCAACATCAGTGCTGACTTTTGATGCAGTGCTCTCATTTGCTACACAGTTTTTCACTGTCTTCTCCCTAGAGCTACCACATCGAATAATTTATTTAAAACTCAAAAGAAGCTTCTGAGAGCACCAGTAAAGGCTATTTAGAAAACATTATTTCAGGGTGATCAGATTTCTTTTTTCAAATGCTCTAGAACATATTATTTTCACAAATATTTCAGTTAAAGCTATTTTTTAAAAAGTCATATTTTTATTGGGAATAATGAGAGAGAAAGACACTCTAGTTCAGCTTTAAAAGCATGAAAGCCAGAAAGTTCAGAACTTACTCTGTTTTCTTGACACAAACTTAGGTCTGGGTGATTGAGGGAATAGTATTTCATATTATAAAATAATAATATTTTCTTTTGTATTAAAAAACTCATAGTTAGGACACAGAAAAGAAGGTTCTTCTACCAAGAATTATAATGGAGACAACTATAGCCATTAGTTTGAAAAAGAGACAAGAAAGGCAAGTGTTTGCACTTGGTTGATGTAGTATAGTAAGATTGGGAAGTACAGATTGGGAAATACAGTAAGTACAGACAGCCTAGACTATAAGCCAGGCACTTTACACCCACCATTTCATTTAATCATAAAAGCTCTCCTATTAATCTATTATCACCATTTTATAGGTTGGGGGACCTGGGACTCAGAAAGGCTTTAAAAAAAAACCTTCACCCAAGGTTGGAGAGCTTATAAAGTATTAATGTTAATACCAGGCACTTGAGCAACATTTTACCTCTGTTTTTGCAGTCACTATAAGGTAACTAAACAGAAATATAGTGGTGAAAATTATTTGCCTCACTAGTAAGTTTATTCAGTTATACATTAACTCATCTTTGGATTTCTATAGTAAACAAGGTACCCCAATGCATATAAAATAGGAATTAATTTACAAAGTACATATACAAATAATTTTTAAGACATATTCCATTTCTTTCTACAGCAGGGTGAATTTTAATCTATGTAAATTAACCTCAATAAACTTGACTTTAAAAAAAAGGGAGCTTAAAGAAATAGGGAACTAAGGCTGCTCTCTGAGGATTACATTATAAAATATATAATGGATCAGAGCAGAGACAGGCAAAGTCAGTGGAAACAGGCAAGATCCCAGGCCAACAGGCACTGACTTCATTCATTCATCATTCAACAAATTACTCCTTAGCACCTTAAATGGGCCAGACATTGTTCTAGGCACTAGGGATACTGCAGTAAACAAGACAAGCAAGGTCTTTGTTCTCATGGAGCTTATGGTCTAGTGGAGGGGAAAGACAATAAAGAAGTAAACAAATAAAAAACATTCTGGGGAAGAATATTTAATGTTGTGTGGATATTTTCATATTTTATCAAATTAAAAAAGGTATGTATAGGAAGAAAATTACTATAAAATAAATGTAATATATTTATTATTTTATATTTACATATTGATTGTATAATATATAATGTTATATATTGTTATAATATATAAACATGCACACACAAAACACACACACACACACATATACCTAAGACTAAGAGGATATTTACCATAATATAATTAGTATTAATTTCTGGGTAGTGGGATTATGAGTGGCTTATTCCTTGTTTTTTTCTCTACTTTCCATATTCTCAACAATAAACCCACATTACTTTTACCATCAGAAAAAAGTACTAATAGATATATCTACATGTGTATATAGGTACACAGATGTCTGGAAGGATGCATACCAAACATTACTAGTAGTTAACTCGGTAGCAAAATATGGGGTGATTTTGACTTTTTTTCCCTGTACTTCTGTATTATTTAAATTGTTTATAATAAACTTCTATTTTTCAAAAATAATAAAGCAACTTTTTTTTAAAAGCATGAGTTTTGGGGTAGAAAATATGGTACCTTACTCTGATAGAATTTTGGTAATAAGAAATAGAAAAAAATCTACCATTCAGATACTTTAGAGCTTAAAAGTCCATTTACTTTTGGTTTTGTACAGAAATGCTTCCCTTATCATTCTTTAACAAATTTATCTCTAACGACCCTGCCCATGGTAACGTAATCCTCCTAATTCAATGGGAAAAGACCATGTACTGATTTATAACTCTACCAAGAAAGGGTTGGTATACACTTATGGGGATGATAAGTAATACCATAATATCCCTATCTATAAACTTTGAACAACAACTTTAGAGAATGTACAACGATTATATCCAAAGAAGACCCAATAGTTCAAGAAAGCAGAAATGTTCCACTGAGGGCCAGATTCTCACCCCAGATAAATCTCAAAATGTTGCATAGATACTTTCATTTCTGATCTGAGGCTTCTTACAACTTGTAGAGATTTCTGCTGCAAAATGAAGAAAGTTAAGCAGGAATTCACTATTCTCTGTCCAGAACCAAACTAAAAAAAATTTTTGTAAAAAATCTTACCTTTTTTCCACCTCTAAAAGAAAATTTTCATTGTTACCCAACTGACTGAAATGCAGCTTGGCAGCCTTTCTCTCACTTTCTCGTATGGCTCGGTCATCTAGAGGCAAAAACCGTGGTCTGAGCATGTTTCTTTTTGAAGTAAACAGTTATGGGTCAGAAAAGCATATTCACAGAGTAAAAACTAAAGATCAGTCTCATCTTTTGTTAGAGATGGGTCACAGAATAATGCTATTATGTTGTCACTGGAGCACTAGTAACTCAGGGAGACTACAGGGACACCATAGCAACAACTGCCACATAAGTGTAACTACCTCTGCAGCAAAGTACAGCTTGGGCAGCAAACAATCCAAATGGCCTAATCTTAAAGCTGAAAGTTACACCATTTCTGAAAGACTTTTCTTAGTTCCTCTATAATAACTTTCCCAGGGGCATGTAACATAGAAGTTTATATCAATAAGAAATGTATACTCGACAATAAAATTATAAAGAAATACAGACTAACTCATTTGAAGGAATATTTATTGTTCCTTGACAACTAAGCCCCAAAGAGTTGTTGTATTCGTCTTCTATTGCTAATTCAGTTACAAAGTTGGGGCACCTGGAAAAATAAGTCTCAACCTGGAAACTTTTTGTTGGGGAGGAAGTGGTGGTGAAACCATCAACCGAAGAAAACTAAAGCTGGAAGTAACTGATAAAATCATAGATTGTCATTCAATAAACAATAAAAGGACTCGTCATACATCCTGCCAAAACAAAAGAGTTACATAAATATTGACTAATAAACAAATATATCCTGCCAGTGCATACTCTGGGCCAACATCCAAAAGGTTAGGAGGCAGCTGGTTTAAAGTAAGATTCTGGGGCAAAGAACAGGGGAGGAGGGTCTCACCCAGTTTCTCCAGAGTTTGTAGCGTGTACACAGCAAAGAGCCTATAATCTGTATCTTTCCTGACAACTGGATTGAGTCTCAAATCTAGTTCTTTGAGGAAGGTTAAAGGCTGTAGGCGGGACACCTCCACTAAGGAAGGAATGTTGTTATAATATAAATTCAGGTCTTGGAGTGAATATAAATACTGGATGCCCTGCAAGGAAAAGACTACATTGTGAAACTGCACATTGGGAAGCACTAGGAATCTCACAGATAAAGATGGAAATACAACTATTACTTTCCATCCTTAAACAGTTACCTGAGACACCCATGAGAAAGGCAGGGTTGAAATTCCCATTTACTTGCCTGAGAATAAGAATGCTGCAGCCCATGGGCACTGGATGTGCTATACATTAAATAATTCATAGATATCATACATTTCCTCCTTTATAAGCTCTGACATCCAAATATCTGCGGTCAGTTCTCTACTTTTGTTGCCCCCCATCACTCTCCCAATCCAATCCTTCTCAGTGGTAGCCAGGCCAAGTCACTTTTGCACTTCTCTCACCCTTGCTATAACCACTCTCCTGACCCCAGGAGCACCTCAATTTAAAAGGGGAGGGAGGGAGGCAAAAGAAAGATGGTTCTGGGGAGAACGGCAGGGAAAAAAATTAAGTGTGTATGTATATGTTCTTATATCTCAAGACCTCACTTTTAGGGTGAATGGACCATATGGCAAAACAAAACAATGCGATCTCCAAGTCTTCCCTCCTGGACCAGTCAAGAGCCCCTTTTGTCCTTGTTTCCCCCTTCAGAGTTACTGCCACCCTACAAGCTCCCCATCCTCCAATCAGTCAGTTCTCCTTGGTAGAAATGTTCTGCCTTCTTCTGTTCTATTTCTGTGGACTTAGCAACCCCACCCCCCCTCCCCCCACTTCTCTAGCAACAGTACAATCAGAACTGGGACACTGGAGAAGAAAAGCCACAATTTTTCTCCTTTGCTAAAACTTACTATTGAAAATAATTGTTTAATTTTCATGTATTTGGCTAGTTAGGTGCTTGTGCCCAACACTAAATTTAAGGACAATATTTCAAAACATGTACATATATGTATAATCACATACTGTTAGTAGTAAAAATGGTTACCATAAAAGGAACTCTGTCATTGAGAGTTATTTCAGAAAGGTTAAATTATTTTCCATCATGTATTTATAAAATAATGTTTTTATTCTCCTCTCATTTAAAATTAACCTTTTTATAACTGCAGGAAGTTTAGAAAACTCAAAGATATATTCAAAACATTTCTGAATAGAACACTGTTTACAGTTGGATGCATTTCTTTCTGGCTTTTTTCAGTTCCACTAACTTCTACATTGTGAAAGGGTCAATGGTTGGGAATATTTATCAGTGCTTTTGGCCTCACTCTCAGGGCAGTACACCATTAGGACTGTCTTTAAATGTGTCTGATGTCCCAGCTCAAGTAATCTTTTAATGTCTCATTGTAAAAGTCAAGGAAACAATTCTTATCCTCCTCTCATGTTTCCCAGTTGGCATAAATTCATGTATTCCCCAACGCTACACTAGAACTAAACACAAAACATTTCTCCCCTGGGAAAATTAAGCAAAATGATTCAGAACTGCTAGAGATGAATACATGCAGATAAATCATAGATGCAAAAAAATTTGTAAAACTAACGTTTATTAAGTACTTCCTATATGCCAAACACTACAGGAGCCTTATATATGTAATATTTGATTACACGTGCTAATTTGATTAATCTTCACAACAGTTTTCAGCCAATTTACAGAAATGGAACAAAAGAGAGTAAAAAAGCAAATGACAGCAATGTTCACTCAATTTTTTTTAGTCTGAAAAGAGCAATCAGATAAAAATACATATGAGAAGAGGAGACCTAAATAACTCTGTACTAATACTTTCTGAAATTTGTGGGCCAAATACAAAGGGCTGTTATCAAAGAGTCTAAAGACCTAGTTCAACTTGGAATTTCTGCTTTTAGAATCCTAGTAGGAAATTTGATCTAGCTTGGATTTCTTCTTTTGGGGCCCTTAGTTTTAGACCTTGAGATTGGGTCTAATTTGTATTGTTGAACAAGTTTCCCCTAAGAAATGCAAAACTGGAGGAATAATCCAGATCATTAACCAATCCTGGATAGAATCTGTCTTTCACCTTCAGTCTTGCACAGAAGGGCTTTATCAAGACAGCCCCATAGCTGGGCAAAAAGGGAACAGTGGAAGAAATACCATTTGGGGGTCTATGCAAAGAAAATAAAACTTCCATCTCTGTGTGTGTGGGCATTTATATTTGTAGAGCTCTTTCTGTGTGTTTGCTAATCCTCACACTTTCTGCTTAAGCATGCTCCCACCTACTTTCCTAAACTGCCCTCTGCACCACCACCTCCTGGCATGGAAATTTTTGTTTTTAAGACCATCATCTCCTCCCCCTCCTAGAAAAAACTCACAGTAGCAACTTAGGCCATGCACCAACATCATCAGAATCCCCTGGGAATGCCCTGGACCCACCACAGATTTATTAACTTAGAGTCTCTCTCGGAATAGGGACTAAGACTCTGTACTTTTATTATTATTATATATTTATTTATTATTATTATTTTTTTTTGGCCATGCCGCATGGCTTGTAGAATCTTAGTTCCCTGACCAGGGATTGAACCTGAGCCCTCAGCAGTGAAAGCAGAGTCCTAATTGCTGGACCACCAGGGAATTCCCAAGAATCTGTACTTTTAACAGTGCTCCTCATAATTTTTTTAACACACATTAAAAATTGTACTATTGCCCTAAGCAGTGATAGTTTAATATAGTTTTCTCTCAGTATAAAAGGAATTTTTTCCCAATATCTTATAATAAAAAAATGTCAAACATAAAAGAATTTCACAGTGAATAGTAAAATTTAGTTTGGAAACATTTAAAAGGAAGATGCTATATTCCCCAGGCTGATATTATCTACCTTTTATTTCTTCCCATCAAAAAAATAAACTGACTGGTCATAGAATGTAGAACTTACCTTCAGGCTAGTGATCAAATTTCTTGATAAATCTAAGGATCGGAGACTTTTAAAATTTCTGAAGGCATCACCAATGGAATGGATTTTTCCAGCGTAAGATCCCTGCAATGAAAGAGACTCCACCAGTTCTGAAAAGAGATCATCAGTAGATATATTATGATCTCGGCTTGGATAAAGAGCAGAGTCACTGAAAACAGGCCTTCCTTCCTCCCGTATCTCATCTGTGAAAGATCCTACATTCAAGGCTCATAAGAAGATCAGATCATCCTTTTAAAAGCATCAGTATGGGGCTTCCCTGGTGGCGCAGTGGTTGAGAGTCCGCCTGACGATGCAGGGGACATGGGTCCGGGAAGATCCCACATGCCATGGAGCGGCTGGGCCCGTGAGCCATGGCCGCTGAGCCTGTGCATCCGGAGCCTGTGCATCCGGAGCCTGTGCTCCGCAACGGGAGAGGCCACAACAGTGAGAGGCCCGCGCAAAAAAAGCATCAATATGGTCTTACGCAGTGACGCCAAGCCTTGGTTTTACAGAACCCTTGAGTTCTCTAATTACCCTGAAGGATGTAGTAAAAGTCTCCAAAAGTTCTCAAAACAAACAAATTCAGCAATCCCACTGCGAGGATTTAGCCCTATAGATAATACTCACAACATTTTGCCAGGATATATAATGTAGACCAGAAGGATGTCAATCACAGGAAAGTTTTAGGAGGAAGGAAGGGAGGGAGGGAGGGAGGAAAAGGAGAAAAAGAAAACTGTCAAAGAGCCCATCAGGAGAAGAGTAGAACTAGATGGCCTAAGCAGCAGTTCATTGATACAATGGACAATGTACTAGATCTGTGACCTTGTACAAGTCACTTAACTTCTCTGTGCATCAGTTTCCTTATCTGTAAAATGGAGATAATAGTACTTACCTCACAAGATGTTGTAGGGATTAAATGAATATATATATATATGTGTGTATATAAAGATATATACATATATATGTGTATGTATACAAAACTTAGAATAGTGCCTGACACATGGTGCTATATACATGTTAATTATTGTTATGCAGTCATTAAAAAGAATGAGGTAGATTTGTAGATGCTCATATGGAAAGATCTCCAAGACATTAAGTGAGGGAAAAGTATGACTCTGTGTCTGGGTGTGTGATTGTGTTTTAAAGAATATATATGTGTGTGTGTGTGTAGGTATGTGGGTATATGTGTATATATATATATGTATATACACACATACATATGTACATGCATACATATATGTCAACTAGACTTCTAACAGCACTGAAAAGAGGAGAATCTCAAAACTGCCAATAGGAGCTCACTGGCAAGTGTGGCGGGCCAAAATGAGAACAGCAACCAAAACTGGAAGGAGTTTCTGCAGAATCCCATTTGCAGGTGACTGCCAGGGGATTGCATTGAAATAAGCTCTTAAGGTGCTGGAGCAGTCTGGAGCAGTCTAGGACCTATAAACTATAAAAAGTATGAAACTGAAGATCCCTTTCAAGGCAAGCCTCATCCCTGAGAGAAATCAGTGGGAGTAGAATCCACATTGAAGGGGATAGAGACAATAGGTTCAAAAGAAAGAGAAGGTCCAGATACAAGTCAGGGAGGGAGGCAGAGATGGCAGTTCTCCGCAAACTTAAAGCCCTATTTTTAGTACTTTGTGAACACAACAGAAGAGGGAGCTCCAAAACCTTGAAACTAGGAAAGCTATTCTGGCCCACTCTTCCCATCTAAAAGTATAGAAAACGTAATGCACTTTAACAAAGAGACACAGAAAAGGTTTACAGTCATATTTTATATGAGGTTATTAAAACAAAAAAGAAAAAAGAGCAGAATAGCATCCTTAAAGAATGAAAGCACTCCAAAAAGATACATCCACAAAACAAATGAAAATTTTAACTTAGTATTTCAAAACAAATTTCAAAAGCTAAAAGATGTCATAACAAAATATAACAGTTCTCAAAACATGCTCCCTAGACCCCTGGAGGTCCCTGAGACATGTACAGGGGTCCACAAAATCAAAACTATTTTTAAAAATTATTTTCATAATAATATTAGAACATTAATAGCTCTTTTTGCTGTGTTGACATTTGCACGTATGGTGTAAAAGCAAAAACTACTGAGGCCTTAGGATGAGTCAAGGCAGTGGCATCAAACTTCATTCTTAGTCATTGTATTCGTCACCATTGTATGCTTGCAGTTAAAAAAAAAAGCCACTTTCTCTTAAGAATGCCCTTGAAAAAGCAATAAAAATGGTTAATTTTCGTAAATCTTGACGCTTGAGTATGTCTTTTTTATATTGTGTGACCAAACAGGAAGTACGCATGAAGTACTTCTGCTTAATACTGAAGTATGGTGGGTGCCTTGAGGGAAAACACTTGTGTGGATTTTGAGATGCCAGCTTAACTAACACCCCCCCTTTTTTTTTTAGAACACCATTTTTACCTGAAAAATCTGACATACTATGGTTATTCAGACTTGAATAGTTGGCAGACATTTTCTTGAAAATAAAGTGAGGCTGTCACTTCAGGAAAACAAGTGACAGCAACTGTTGTCAATTATAACATATGAGCTTCCAAGCTGAAATTAGAATTTTGATAAACTTGTATTTGCCATCATAAACTTGATAGATTCCAAAACCTAAAGATATCTCTGATGAGATTTGTGATGATACTAACAAACATGATTTTTTAATGTTACAAAATGAACTTTGCCAGTATTTGGAAGACAGACATAACTCAGTGAGTTAATATTTTTCAAATGACGGATGCCTGATGTTATTACAAAATCATACACGGGTAAAAGATCTGTTTAAATGCAAAATTACCTGGGGAATTCCCTGGTGGTCCAGTGATTGAGTCCGCCTTCTAATTCAGGGGACGCAGGTTTGATACCTGGTCGGGGAACTAGGATCCCACGTGCCACGGGGCAACTAAGCCCTCGCCACAACTACTGAGCACGTGTACCTCAACTAGAGAGCCCGTGTGCCGCAAACTAAGGGGTCAAACGCTCTGCAGTCTGTGCATTGCAACTAGAGAGAAGCCTGTGTGCCACAAGGAAAGATCCTGTGTGCTGCAAGACCCGACGCAGCCAAAAATTAAAAAAAATAAAAATAAATGCAAGATTACCAATGGATTTTTTTTTTTTTTTTTGCGGTACGCGGGCCTCTCACTGTTGTGGCCTCTCCCGTTGCGGAGCACAGGCTCCGGATGCGCAGGCTCAGCGGCCATGGCTCATGGGCCCAACCGCTCCGTGGCATGTGGGATCCTCCCGGACCGGGGCACGAACCCGTGTCCCCTGCATCGGCAGGCGGACCCTCAACCACTGCACCACCAGGGAAGCCCCTGCAGTGATCATTTTGCAATGTATACAAACATCGAACCATTATACTGTATGCCTGAAACTAAGTTAATGTTATATGTCAATTATATCTCAATTAAAAGATTAAAAAAAATTTTTTTAAAGAATCAGTGGTTGCCAGAGGTTACATACTGTATGATTACAACTATATGACATTCTGAAAAAGGCAACAGGAAAAAGGTCAGTGGTTTCCAGGGGTTCAGTGGTGAGGAATGGAAGAATAGGTGGAGCACTGGGGACTTTTAGGGCAGTGAAACTGTTCTGTTGATACTGTAATGGTGGACACATGACTATACATTTGTCAAAACCCCCAGAACTGTACAACACAAAGAGTGAACCCTAATGTAAACTATCGACTTTAGTTAATAATAACGTATTATTATTGGTTCAACAACCATAACAAATGTACCATGTGAATGCAAGATATTAATAATAGGAAAACTGAGAGGGGATATGGGGGAGGTGTGATGGGGGGAAGAGTATATGGGAACTCTTTTATCCTTTCTTTCCTGTACAAACTGTGCCTCAGGATAACCAAATAGTTGGCATGAGGAAATATCTTTTTATATAAGTATTACAACTAACAAATACTAAAGAATTTTAAAATTATCATTTTGCAATCCCGAATGAATTAATGGATCCTAGGCAATCATATTCAATGATAATATCACAAAAAGAACACCAGATGTTATATACTTCCTGATGGAAGTATACACCACCACTTATGAAGTGGTCTTGCAAAAAAACCCAAAAAAACAGGGACTTCCCGGGTTGCGCAGTGGTTAAGAATCCGCCCGCCAGTGCAGGAGACACGGGTTCGATCCCTGGTCCTGGAAGATCCCACATGCTGAGGAGCAACTAAGCCCTTTCACCACAACTATTGAGCCTGTGCTCTAGAGCCCACGAGCCACAACTAACTGAGCCCGTGTGCTGCAACTACTGAAGCCCACGTGTCCAGAGCCCATGCTCTGCAACAAGGGAAGCCACTGCAGTGAGAAGCCCGCACACCTCAATGAAGAGTAGCCTCCCCTCACCACAACTAGAGAAAGCCTGTGCACAGCAATGAAGACCCAACGCAGCCAAAAATAAAATAAAAATCAAACCTGAATGTGATCAAGCCTTATCTAACTACCAATTCATAGGAAATACAAGGAACAGAGGTAAATGTTAAACATCCTAGGAATGTAGTGAGCAAAATCCAGATTGTAAGAAATTATTCAGGACATGACTAGTTTCTTCAAAAACAATAGAAAATACAAGAAAAATAATGGGAAGAACCTGTAGATCAACTAAGATTTAAGGTAAATATCAACCAATTGCAATAGACCTTACATAGATCCTGATTCCAAAAATTAAAAAAAAAAAGAAAAACTGTATAGGACAGTGGGGAAATTAGAAAACTAATTGGATATTTGATAATATTAAGAAATTACTGTTAAGTATTTTTAGGTTTTATATGTGATTTTTAAAAAAGAGTTCCAGGGACTTCCCTTGTGGTGCAGTGGTTAAGAATCTGCCTGGCAATGCAGGGTCCACGGGATCGAGCTCTGGTGGGGGAAGATCCTACATGCCGCGGAGCTACTGAGCCTGTGCTCTGGAGCCCCTGCTCTGCAACAAGAGAAGTCACCTCAATGAAGAGTAGCCCCCGCTTGCCATAACTAGAGAAAGCCCACGTGCAGCAACGAAGACTCAAAGCAGCCAAAAATAAGTTAATTAATTAAAAAGATTTACTGTTAAGCCATGGTAATTACAAAAGTCTGATATTGGTGCAGAAGTAGATAAACTGAACAATGGAACAGAACAGAAAACCCAGAAACAGACCCATATTTATAAAGTGACTTGGAATATAGCAGAGATAACACTACAAAATAGGTTCTGGGAAAACTGGCTATTAGCATAGAAAAGTACAATTATATTATATCACATATCATATATAAAAATAAACTCCAAATAGATTAGATTTTTTTTAAATTTGGAATCCATTGTTTCCAGATATCAAACGAAACAGATCATAGTTAATTAATTAATTAATTTATTTATTTTTTGGCTTCGTTGGGTCTTCATTGCTGCGCTCAGGCTTTCTCTAGTTGCGGGGAGCGGGGGCTACCCTTCATTGCGGTGCGCGGGCTTCTCATTGTGGTGGCTTCTCTTGTTGTGGAGCACGGGCTCTAGGTGTGTGGGCTTCAGTAGTTGTGGCGCACAGGCTTAGCTGCTCCGCGGCATGTGGGATCTTCCCCTACCAGGGCTTGGGCCCGTGTCCCCTGCATGAGCAGGCGGATTCTTAACCACTGAGCCACCAGGGAAGCCCCTGGATAGATTAGACATAATGTGAAAAGCAAAGTTGCAGAATTTTTAGAAAAAAAATGGAGGACCCTATTACATCAGTGTAGGGGAAAACTTCATAAATAAGACACAAAAATCACACATCATAAGGAAAAATAAACTTGACTACCTTAAGATGAAAAATTTCTGCATGACAAAGGATAAATATTTATTAGAAATTTTTAGTACAGAGAAATATAACAAAGAAAACAAACATACAGAAAAGGTCTATAATTGTACCACCAAGATTATCCCTTTGGATATTAAAAAGAAAGTAATGCTTATTACACAGCCAGAAAATTCTAACAGTACAGAAAAGTACAGAATAAAAGTAAAAGCCTCTCTCCCCCAAGGTGACCACAGTGATTTTATATAGAAGAATTTTAGAATGCATATACCAGCACATCCATTTAACTGAAAAGTATCCATGTTTTGGGAATTCCCTGGCCATCCAGGGGTTAGGACTCTGCTCGCTCACTGCCCAGGGCCTGGGTTCAATCCCTCGTTGGGGAATGAAGATGTGCAAGCCACGTGGCGGAAGGATAGAAAGAAAGAAAGAAAGAAGGAAGGAAGGGAGGAAAGAAAAGTATCCATGTTTTATTGGTAAGTAAAAAAAGCAACTTGCCAAATAGTATATATGCTCTATTCCTTAAAAAAATAAAAAAGGATACCTATGTATATATGTTTGTATAAGCAACAGAAAAGGAGAGGGAAGAATATTCTTTTACTTTAGATACTTTTGTTATCATTTGAATTGTCAGAATGAGCACAATTTTGTTATTCACATGTAATAAAAACAAGCTAACAAGCAAAAAAAAAAAATCCTGCCACATATTATTCTAGCTGGAAAATGGAAGGGGTATGTGCCCCCCCAAATCAAATTGAATAAATTTTTAAAAAAGAAGGAAAAAAGAAAAGAAAGGTACACCAGTATGTCAAGCCAATGATGCTTTTCTTAGATAACCTGTAAATTAGGGGAGCTCAAAGTATTAATAGTTTGGAAAAGAAAAACCTGAAATATCTACATCAATCTATCTATATGCACACCAAACCATTATCTTTGGGGTGGGGTGGAGGATTTCCAGAAGAAGGACCGATTAATACCCTCTTTGCTCACTCATGTAGTGTTTGACTGTTACCAGCATGTATTAATTTTGATAAATTTTAAATAACAAATAAGTTAAATAAAATAAAACCAAGTTATTGCATATCTCACAAATAAAAAGTACTAGAGGAAGAAAGGTAACTTTGTTACGGTTAGAGCGCAGGCTCTGGAATCAGAGTCCTGGGTTAATAAACTCTGGCTGCATTACTTACGGCTGTGCGGCTTCGGGCAAGAGTCTAAACCCAATTTTCCTCAACTGTAAAATAGGAACAGTAACAGCATCTGCTTCACAGGCTTGTTATGGGGATTAAATAATGCAGGGAAAGCATTTAACACAGGGCCTGCCATTACGATGCAGTGAATTTAGGAAGGCTAAAAGTTGAATCAGGAACGCTGATAATTTTCCCAACATTTCTACTCCTTAAAAACTTAGAAAGCAAGCTGTGTGAGTCAGACCCCAGGTCAGAGGTGGGGTCAGCAGTCATTCCGCCCGTTTTACCTCTAGGACGAAGTCAAGGTACTGATCTAAACGCCTCGAGAGATCAGCTGCTATTCCTTTTACATCAGACCCCTTTCTGAGTCTCATAAGGAGGCTACGCATCCAGATGGATCAAATGAATCGCCAAGTTCTCGAGGTGAAGACTGGACGAAGAGAGGGGCTGATGAAGGAACATCCTTTCCCATTTCACCCCAACCAGGAAAAGCCCTCCTGGGTCGTTAGTTTCCAAAACTGCCAAAATTAACGCCCTTTGTGGCTCCTCAATAGCACCCCGACCTCAAAAGCCCTTCTCACCGCGCTTCCCTTCTCCCGCCAATGCCCCTCTTGGGGCTCATTTTCCTTCCACTAGTTCATACTGTCCAGTTCTGTGTTCCTGGCCTCAGGGTCCGCGTAACCTTGTTTCTCCTTTTCCATTTTAGACTCGGCTTCTCTCCCTCAATTTCTCGCCCTCCGCCCCAGACTCCCCAGTTACTTCAGTTCCTTCACCTCTACTTCACTGTAACCCTTCCGCTTCAGTAAGCCCTCCTCCGCCTCAGAGATCGCTCCTCCACCGCCGTTCCCCGCCATCTACCTCATATTCCTCTGCCTCCCCCTGTTTTCTCCCCTCAGCCTCTAACCCCAAGCTCCCGATCCAGGCCCTCCCGGCCTGGCCCTACCGGATTGCTCCAGGGTCAGCGCCCCCAAGCGGCGGATGCCCTCCTCGTCCAGCTCCCACTGCTCCGCCATTCCCGCCCACCTGCCCCACTCCGCCGCTCACCTGTCACCGCCCGCGAGGCCGCCCGGCGCGCTCCAAGCCCCGCCCCACGCTTCCAGGCCCCGCCCTGCCCCGCGCGCCGCCGCGCTTCCGGGGGCCGTTATTGCCCGGGTCACGCTCCTGCCCACCCGCCTCAGGACCCTAGACCATGGTATGGAGCCCGCCCTGGCGGGAGCCCCAAAACCGCTAAAACTGCGAATGGGTGAGATGTGGCGGAGGATTAGGGCTGTGGGGTTAGGAACCTGACTCTGGGACACGGGGTGGATATAGCCCCAGCTTTGAAGGGTTTGGGGGCTAGTTCTGAGGAGTCAGAAGAGAGTTGAAGTGTTATATAGCTCTGAGGGTGTGGGGGACGCCAGGTCTGAAGGGTGGGAGTGTGCTTCTGACGCGGTGGTCTCCATATCTCTAGTTCTTGGGAATGTTGTCTCTGAGGCAAGGCGGTGGGCGGGAGAGTGACCGTGGTGGGTGTGGGGGGATCTGAAGGATTGGGTTGGAGGGCAGCTCTCTGAGGCATGATGGGAAGCTCCAGATATAAAACGTTGTCTCTGAGGAGTTGAGGTCCTGTCTTTTTTTTTTTTTTTTAAATTTTATTTATTTTTGGCTGTGTTGGGTGTTCGTTGCTGTGCGAGGGCTTTCTCTAGTTGCGGCAAGCGAGGGCCACTCTTCATCGCAGTGCGCGGGCCTCTCACTATCGCGGCCTCTCGTTGCGGAGCACAGGCTCCAGACGCGCAGGCTCAGTAGTTGTGGCTCACGGGCCTAGTTGCTCCGCGGCATGTGGGATCTTCCCAGACCAGGGCTCGAACCCGTGTCCCCTGCATCGGCAGGCGGATTCTTAACCACTGCACCACCAGGGAAGCCCGAGGTCCTGTCTTTAGAGCATGAGGCAGTTCTAGTTCTAGAAACTGATTTGAAAGGAGCTCCTCTGGGAGAGAGGGCTCAGCGTGGAAAAGAGAGATACCCTTTGGGATGCGGTCGGATGACTATGCTGGGGCTACCCCATTTCCTGCAGTCAATCTGGCAAGAAGCCTTTTGTCCTTCAAGTACTACAGGCCCCCAGCCTGTGACTGAGGGCTCTTCCCAGGCCGGGGTAGTTCTGCACTAACCATCTCCTGAGCAGTCTTTGGGAAGAAAACTCTGGAAAGCATAACCACATCCTTAACCCCAACCCTCCCTCCAGCAGGCTTCTCTTGAGAGCCCACCTGTGGATGGGCCATGTACCTGTAAGAAGGAGGCAAACTCTGTGGCAAGACCTCTTGCCATACCCTATCTTTAAAGAGGAACTGAGACCAGAACTGTGGCTCACCTTCAAGGAGCAGGTTTTATTTGGCACCCAAAATATGCACACTTGGGACACTTTCACTGAGCTCTCAACCAGCCTGTCACCTTTAAGGAAAATAGAAAGCAAAATCAAGAGTCCTTGCATATTTATGCTTTCTGGTCTAGGTGGGGTCCTTAGTTACCCTCAGCTTGTCATGTTCAGCCTTACCTATGTTTAGAAAGGCCAGGACTTAAAAGCTTTGATTAGCTCACTAGATTGGCTTTTCCAGCTCTGCTTCTGTGAGTCGTGACACCATTACAGTTTGTAATCTTTCTCTTCATGTCCCTTTTAATTCTTCTAGCCTCAAACGAGCCATGTATAATTGTTTTTCTTTATATCTGAATATATCAACAAGGCTTGTTAGAAGAGAACCCCACCCCCTTCTTTATTGCATGCATTTATTTTCCTAACTCAGCTGTCAAAATAGGAGATGCAGATTTCTGTTGGAGAAGTGGGCTTTTCCTGCCTTGAGAAACCACCTCTTATTTTAACGTTTTTTCCCCCCACCAACATTTTAATACAAATTTTGAAACATTCAGAAATTTTGGGAGAATTTTACGGTGAAACTATATACCCACCACCTAGATTCTACAATGAACATTTTGCTGTAATTGTTTAATTACATATCCTCTATCCATCCTTCTATCAATTCATCTTAGCTTTTGATAAATTTTAAAATAAGTTACAAATATTGGTACATTGCACCCCAATCACTTCAGCATGCATAATGTTTACCTAGAATTTTTAACCTAAAACCATCAGTTATTTTTTTACCAGCAAAACAGGTTTGTTTGGGAGCAGTAAAGAACTGCAACTCAGGACATGCAACCAGGGTGAACCACATGCAAGTCGGGTAAAGCAAAAGAGGAAACTCTTTTATAGGGAGAAGGGGAAGTTGGGAGGGGCTGTTATAAACCAAAAAATCCATTGGAGGAAACTGGGAGTTTGAAGTATAGTGACTTTTCATTGGCTGAGTTGTGCCAGGCAAGGAGAAAATCTTTCTTCCTCCTGCTGGCCAATAGTAAGGTAGTATCACCTCCTGCTGGAGCTTTGAGTTATGTCTCTTCCGTTGGATCTTTTATTGACCTTGAGTGGCATGTGTGTGAGAGCTCCCTCTTCTGGCCTCCTGACTCCATTTTAGTGAGGCTTCCCTTTATTTTCACAAATTCAGTATTGTTTTATGGTTCTTTTTTAGGTAAAATGTTACATACTATTTACAACTCTAAATTTTTTATAAGAGTAGTGCTCCTTGAGTGTTTTTTTTGTCTATTAATATAATTTATTATAACAATAGGCCACATGATCATCTCTAGTGACCAGAATATGGTTTGGTTTTTTTTTTACATCTTTATTGGAGTATAATTGCTTTACAATGGTGTGTTAGTTTCTGCTTTACTTGAGTGTTTTTTTTTTTTAAGGTCTGATACAGATTGTTTGTATGTTTGATGGCTTTCTGCTTTTTTATAGTGTTGATAAGTTAGGTCATCTTGAAGCAAAATGGACAATTTGTTTATGAATAGATAACCTTCAACTTTTAACAATGAACTGAGGAAGGTTAATGATCTTTGCTGCTTTGTATATATAAAAAGGAACCCACAGCATTCAGCCATCCTGCCATGGCCTTAATAATGTAATGTCTCTGCAGGTATGATTCCAAAAGAGCCCTGACATAGTCAGTGGGGAGGGGAGCACCTCATCATAACTCTTTCAAAAAGAGCTTTATTAAGATATAATTCACATACCTTTCAATTTACTATTTTAAAGTGTACTATTCAGTGGTTTTTAGTATGGTCACAGAGCTGTGCAGCCATCACCACAATCAATTTTAGAACATTTCCATCATCCCAAAGAGAAATTCCATACGTATTACTAGTCATTTTCCATTTCCCCTCCAACCTCCCCAGCCCTAGGCAACCACTAATCTATTCTCTCTCTCTCTAAATTTGCCTATTCTGCACATTACATATAGATGGAATAATATGTGGTCTTTAGCATCTGGCTTCTTTCACTTTGCATAATGTTTCAAGGTTTCGTCTATGTTCTAACATGTATCAGTACTTCATTCCTTTTTATTGACAAATAGCATTGCATTGTATGAATACATTACAGTTTGTTTACTAGTTCATCAGCTGATGGACATTTTGGTTGTTTCTACTTTTGGGCTATTATAAATAATTCTTCTATGAATGCCTGCAGATTTTGCTTGCAAATTTGCCTGCAAATTTTGTTTGGTCATAGGTTTTCATTCCTCTTGCACTTATCTCTGGAAGTGGATTTGCGAACCATGTAAGAACTCTGTGTTTAATGTTTTGAGGAACCACTGAACTGTTTTGCAGAGCAGCTGCACCATTTTACACTCCCATCAGCAGTGTATGAGATTTCTAATTTCTCCAGTCTTTGTCAACACTTGTTATTATCTTTTTTTTTTTTTTTTTTTGCGCTACGCGGGCCTCTCACTGTTGTGGCCTCTCCCGTTGTGGAGCACAGACTCTGGACGCGCAGGCTCAGCGGCATGGCTCACAGGCCTAGCCGCTCCGCGGCATGTGGGATCTTCCCGGACCGGGGCATGAACCCGTGTCCCCTGCATTGGCAGGCGGACTCTCAACCACTGTGCCACCAGGAAAGCCCATTATCTATTATTTTGATTCAGGTCATCCTAGTGGGTGTTAAATGGTATCTCATTGTGAGTTTTGCTTTGCATTTCCCTAATGACTAATGAGGCTAAGTATGTTTTCATGTGCTATTGGCCATTTGTGAATCTTCTTTGAAGAAATGTCTATTTAGATTCTTAACCCACTTTTAAATTTGGTTATTTGTCTTTCTATTATTGAGTAGTAAATGTTCTTTTTACATAGTCTAAGTACAGATTCTTTATCAGATAGATGATTTGTTCCATTATATGTGTTGTCTTTTTACTTTCTGATGATGTCTTTTGAAGCACAAATGTTTTTACTTTTGATGAAGTTTTATTTATTTATTGGTTTGTTTATTTATTTATTTCACTTTTGCTTTTTGTATCTTATCTAAGAAGGCATTGCATAATCCAAGGTCATGAAGATTTTGTTTTCTTTTAAGGGTTTTGTATCTTTACCTCTTATTTTTAGGTTTATGATCCATTTGGTGTTAATTTTTTGTATGGTGTGGGGTAGGAATCCAACTTTTTTTTTTTTTTTTTTTGCATGTGGATGTCCAGTTGTTCCAGCACCAGTTTTTGAAAAGGCTCTTCTTTACCCATTGTCTTTTCTTGGCTCTCTTGTCAAAATTAATTAACCATAAATGCAATGGTTTATTTCTGGACTCTTAATTCCATTTCAGTTATTCAAATGTCTGTCCTTGTGCAGTAGCACACCATCTTGATTACTGTAGTATGTTTTTGCTTTGTTTTTTTTGTTTGTTCTTGTAGTATGTTTTGAAAGTGTGAAGTGTGAATCCTCAAATTTCATTCTCCTTTTTCAAGATTGTTTTGATTATTCTGGGTCCCTTGTATTTCCATATGAATTTTAACATCAGCTTGTCAATTTTTGCAAAAGAAAAAAAAGCAGTTGGAATTTTCATAGGGATTGTGTTCAATTGTACAATAGATCAATTTGAAGAGTATTGCTACCATAACAGTATTGTCTTCTGAATTCTTAATTACTTTGTTCTTTTTGATACTATTGTGAATGGAATTGTTTTCTTAATTTCATTTTTGTGTTGTTCATTGCTAGTGTATAAAAATACAGTTGATTTTTTATATTGATCTGTACCCTTCAACCTTCTTGAACTCATTTCTAATAATTTAATAGTGAATTCCTCAGGATTTTCTTTATGCAAGATCACATCATCTACAAATAGAAATAATTTTACTTCTTCCTTTCCAATATGGATGCTTTTTATTTCCTTTTATTGCATAGATCTCTTTTCATTTTCCCTTTAGGAGGAGCCTGGTATGCCTCATGAATCAGCAGAGGATTTGTTTCATTTCAATGTCGGGGGCTGGCATTTCTCAGTTCCCAGAAGCAAACTCGCTCAGTTCCCAGACTCCCTGTTATGGAAGGAGGCTTCAGCGTTGACCTCTTCGGAAAGCCAGAGGCTGTTCATTGACAGAGATGGTTCCACATTCAGGCATGTGCATTATTACCTCTACACCTCCAAACTCTCCTTCTCCAGTTGTGCAGAACTGAACTTGCTCTATGAGCAAGCACTGGCTTTGCAGCTGATGCCTTTGCTGCAGGTAAGATACTCTTGTCTTCCAGGAGTGGTGATCAGTAACATAGGCCTTACATCACTAAAATATTGTGTCCTTTTATATATTCGTTGCTGAGATGATCCTCTTAATGAGGAAGTGTGATGAGTTAGATAAGGTAATAAACGGTACACTAGAAATGCATGTTCTGAATAAAGGATTTCATCCTGACTGTGCCTTATCTATGCCAGCAGCCACCACAGACCCAGGATAGGACTTTCCACGGCCTGAAAGGGTGTTCTTGACTCTTGGAAATCCTAGCTTAAGCTTCTTCTTTCTTTTGTTGTTGAATTTTAAAAGGTGGAAACACTAGAAATTGTAGGATTTTCTACATACACTGTGTCTGAGATTTAAAATCTAAAAGACTTGTCAAGAACATTACTTCTCGGGACTTCCCTGGTGGCCCAGTGGTTAAGAATCCTCCTGCCAATGCAGGGGACATGTGTTCGATCCCTGTTCCGGGAAGATCCCACATGCCGCGGAGCAACTAAGCCTGTGTGCCACAACTGCTGAGCCTGCGCTCTAGAGCCCGAGAGCCACAACTACTGAGCCCATGTGCCTAGAGCCCGTGCTTCAGAACAAGAGAAGCCACCACAATGAGAAGCCTACTCGCCGCAACTAGAGAAAGCCCGTGCGCAGCAACGAAGACCCAATGCAGCCAAAAAATAATTAATTAATTAATTTTTAAAAAAAGGACATCACTTCTCACTGTGCCTGTTAGGTACACAGTGTTCACTTACAGCAAAGTAAAACGTCCTCCAAACTGCAGAATCTTTCATTTGTCTTCACTTCTCTGTTTTCCAAGACTTCTTTTCTCGGTGTAAGAGCTTTAAATACTTTTACTTTTAAACCATCATAGTGTCACTGAAGAACATTACCTTCTTTCCTAATTTTTCTCCAGACTACAGAAATCATTTCTGTGGTTTATCTTAATTAGTTTATTCTTAGTTTTTGAACAATGATATTTTTTTAACCTGGAAGAACTAAATATTATGACTGGGAAGGACCATTGGCCATGCTCCATGTTAATCCTACTGTCTGGACAAGGTGTTGTTTATTCTGTCTTCACGAGCGCTGACTGACAAGCCACAGTGCAGCTCAGTGCACTACGAACTATGCCTCTCCAACACCTCAAAGAAGAGAATTGAGGTAGACCATGCATATCTGGGTCATATGGGAATGAGAACATTTCATAATGCATGTTTTTATGGACACTGTTTACAAAATCAGTGTTTTCTCTTAAAAGGTATTATACATTTGTAAATCAAAATCTTTAACATACTCCAGTGCAAGTTGTCGTATATTCTTTTCTTTTTATTTTTTTTAAAGTTACCTACCTGAAATAAAAATTTTTTCAACTATCCCAGGAACTGAGTACTAGAATTGCTTACAATTGGCTTCTAAATCACTTAAACAGCCCAGATTGTCAAGATGGCTGCTGATTTTTGTGGGGGGGCGGTTGCACCACACGGCTTGTTTACCGACCAGGGATCGAACCTGGGCCTCTGGCAGTGGAAACGCGGAGTCCTTACCACTGGACTGCCAGGGAATTCCCAAGATTGCTAATGATTCTATACCAAAGCACCATTTTGTGGGGAAAAGGAGGGAGTCACTTGCAGAAAATCAAAGAGATCAAGGCAATTTTTTGAAGAACAATTTTAAAGAGCACAAGCCTATTATACAGTTTATCAGCCCTTTAATTCCTTTGATGTCCTTACTTCCCAAATTGAAACAAAATATATTTGGGAAGCAACTTCTAAATGGGAGATAACAACTCAGAAGCCAATGAATTGGTCCAATTCCAAAGTTCCAAGTTGTGTGAGCAGTAGTATTTGAGGAATCATATGGATCTGCCTCCCTAAAACAGACCAAAAAATAAGTGCTTATGTTTTGGAAATCGTGCTCTAAATAAACATTTAGGCCGGCCCAGCTGAAGTGGTATTTATTCATTGAAGCAGGGTGTAAATATAGCTGGAGAATCAACAGCAATCTCAAGCAAATCAACAGCCTCACTCGTTTCCATCGCTTTCCCCACTCCTAAGGCCTGTCCACATACTCAGGTTCTTGCCTAAATGTACAAACATTTTGCTTGGAGAAAATGGAGTTTGCCAGTTCTCGTCTAAAGACGCTTCTCAGGCAGCCCACCTTAATGCATTCAGCCAGTATTTATTGAAAGCACTGTGGTTACCAGGCATTATTCCTATGGGCTTTAAGGAAAACATAGGATGATCCAATAAAAATATAATATAAACCACATATGTGAGCCACGTGTGTAATTTAAATTTTTCTAGTAGCCACATTAAAAAAAAAACAAGTGAAATTAATTTTAATAATATATTTTATTTAACCCAGTATATTTAAATACTGTCATTTCAATATGTAATGAATATTTTAAAATTAATATATTTTACATTCTTTTTATGTACTAAGTCTTCAAAATCTGATGTGTATTTTACACTTAAAGCACATCTCAGATTCAGACTATCACATTTCAAGTACTCAATAGCCATATATGGCTAATGGCTACCATATTGGACAGCACATATCTAAATTGTTCTAACCTGTTAGTGCTGCTCACTGTAGAGTCCTTCAGATTTAGCCCCTAGCAATAAAAATGGGACTTTGCCTCCCACTAACTAAAGTTCCCATGCACGCAACAGGAGGCATATCCTACACAGGATTATCTATAATATAGTAAACTTTGTTGGAAAGCCATATAGGAGCCAACAAGTAGAATGAGATGGGAAGCTTCTGGAGGACAGGTGCCTGAGCTCACACTGCTGCTCTGCTCTCTACCCTTCCTCATCCCCTCACATCCCTACCCTTTATCTCTCCCGTCCCCCAGCCCTGTCCACCTGCCCACCCCACCTCCCCCTGGCCTGTAGCTTTGGCCTTCAAAGGGCACGCTCAATACCTATTATTGTCTTGATTCTAAGTGTAACATTTATTGTGTATTGAGCACTAATCACAGGCCAAGCACTGGAGATATAGGCATAAACCATACAGCCATACAAGGTCAGATAGAGGTGTGTGCTATGAAGAATAGAGCAGTGTTTCCTGTGTAATAGTGAAGGAGGATGGCATTTCTGTATTCTAGAACTTCTTGGGGTTTCAGAATGTGTTTATATGATTTTCTTTTTGTATGTATAGTTTTTATTCTGTCAGTCACTGCCCTCATAGTACTGGAATTTAGTTGAAAGAATAAAGCATTTACATCTAATCTGCTTGTTTTGTAATGTACTGATGTGTAGTATGTGGTAAGGAGATAGCAAGTGACTGAGGCCAGCTACTCCTTTAGAAAGAGTGGTCAGGGCTGGCCTCATTGACAAAGCAACATTTGAGCAGAAGACCGAATGAAAAAGGGACAAGTCATGCAGACGTCTGGGAAAGAGCTTTGAGGCATAAGGAACAACAAACACAAATGCCCTGAGGTTAAACGAGTGACTTGGGAGAGGCAGACTCAGCAGCCATTGTCAGGTGCAATGAGAAGTAAGGAGATGCCAGGACTTCCCTGGTGGTCTAGTGGTTAAGACTCCGCGCTTCCAGTGCAGGGGGTGTGGGTTCAACCCCTGGCCGGGGAACTAAGATTCCACATGCCATTCAGTGTGGGAAAAAAACAAAAAAAGTAGGGAGATGCCAGAAACAGATAAGGTCAGAGGAGGCTATGGACCAGATCTTGCAGAGTCTCACAGGTGACACTGAAGACCCAGGATTTATTCTAAATGTTATAGGCACCTCTCGGAGATGTTTAAAGAAAGAAGAAAAATTATCAAATTTAACATTTTAAAAGATCATTAGACCTTGGGTTAAGCAGTGTTTTCTCAGGTACAACATCAAAAGCACAAGCAACAAAGGAAAAAATAGATGAATTTTGAATTTCATCAAAATTTTAAAATTTTGTGCTTCAAAGGACACCATCAAGAAAGTAAAAAGACCACACACAGAATGGAACAAAATATTTGCAAATCACATATCTGATAAGGGACATGTATCCAGAATATATAAAGAACACTTACAACTAAACAACAGAAAGACAATCAAATATTAAAGTGAGCAAAGGATTTGAGTAGACATTTCTCCAAAGAAGATATACAAATGGGCAATAAGCACATGAAAAATGCTCAATATCATTAGCCATCAAAGAAATGCAAATCAAAACCATGATGAATTACCACTTCACATCCACTAGAATGCCTCTCATCAAAAAGACAGTAACCGGTGTTGGCAAAGATATGGAGAAACTGGAACCTTCATACATTGCTGATGGGAATGTAAATTTGTGCAACCTCTTTGGAAAACAGTCTGGCAGTTCCTCAAAAAGTTAAACATATCATTATGACCCAGCAGTTCCACTCCCACATATATACCCAAGAGAAATTAAAACCTACAGGATGTCCACACAAACACTTGTAGACAAATGTTCATAGCAGCATTATTCATAATAGCCAAAAAGTGGAAACAACCTGTATGTTCATCAGCTGATAAATGGACAAACAAAATGATATATCCATACAATGGATTATTATTTGTCAATAAAAAGGAATGAAGTACTGATACACGTAACAACAAAGATGAACTTTGAAATGTTATGCTAAGTGAAAGAAGTCAGACACAAAAGACTATATACTGTATGATTCCATTTATATAAAATGTGCAGAATACACAAAGTTAATAGGGACAGAAAGTAGATTAGTGGTTGCCTAAGGCCAAGGTATGGGGTGAGAAGGATAGGGTGAGCAAAAATAGGCAATGGACTGTAAATGGGTACAGGGTTTCTTTTTATCATGTTAAAATAGATTGTGATGATGGTTGCACAACTCTGTAAACATACTTAAAATCATTGAATTGTATAAGTGCGTAAATTTTATCATTTATATATAATATAAAACTTATTCACATTAGATATAATATGAAATATATTTCAATAGAGCTATAAAAACATCATTAACTTCTGGCTTGACATTAGACCTGGAGTCAGCAAACTATTTACATCCCATGGACCAAATCCAGCCTACTACCTTTTTTGTACAACCTGTGAGCTAAGAATTGCTTTTACAGTTTTAGATGGTTGAAAAAAATCAAAAGAAAATATTTTGTGGCACATAAAAATTATATGAAATTCAGATTTCAGTGTTCATTAACAAACTTTTATTGGAACACACCAAGCTTATTTGTTTATATATTGTCTATAGCTGTTCTCAAGCCACAATACAGAGTTGAATAGTTGCAACAGGGACTATATTCTCAAAGCCTAAAATATTTACTATCTGGCCTTTTACAGAAAAAATTTTGTTGACCCCTGGCCTAGACTCTACTGGGGCAAGGGAGGAGCAGGAAGACAAGTTAGGAGGCTCCTGAAGCATTCAAATGAAAGATAGTGATGGTTTGGCCTAAGGTGGTAATGGTAGATTTAGAAGTGTTCAAATTCTGTATATGTCTTGATGACAGAACTGATAGGGTTTGCTGATGAATTGGAGGTAGAGTGAGAGAGAATGGATAACTCCTCTGTTTGTATCCTGGGCAATCAGGTGAAAGATGTATTCTGAGGTGCAGGCTCAGAGGGAAAAATGAGGAGTTTGGATTTGAATGTATTAAGTTTGAGAGGCAAGAAAATGGTGTTTGTTAAACATCCAAGTGGTGATGGGGAGGAGGCAGCCAGGTGTATATGTGTGGAATTCATGGAAGCAGTCAGGTCTAGAGACATAAATTTGGAGTCATCAAAGTTGGTATGTAAATCCATGAGCCTGGATGCTTAGGAATGTCATATCTTGTTCACAGGGGAGATATAAACTAGTCATTACAGGTCTGTACATTAATGTCACAGTGCTTCCTAGGACCGTCTGTAATTTGGGAAGTCCCCTTTGTGTAACTGTAAGCTGCTCCAAGCCTCTCATGCTATCAGCTTGGTTGGGAGTCATAGCTGCTACGGCAGAGTGTGAGATTTTTCTTCAGGGTAACTCACAAGGGTTCAAGGTTCATGGCAGACTGTTGATTCCCTTTCACTTGCCCCCTTGAAGTCCACTGAGGACTTAGTACGTTGACAGTATATGCTGCTTGCGTTTCCTTTTTCATTGCCTTCTGAGGACTTCTAAGTTTGGAAACTTAAATCGTTCCACCTGTGAGTGTTCGGCTACCAGCAAGCAACCCAAAAACGCCTGCATTCCTTGTGCTCAAGGGAGCCAGAGAGTTTTTATGTTGATCACACAAATGATGCTTTTAAGAAAACAGACCACGGACGAGTCTCACATTTCCTATTACTCATGATGTGAAGACAGATTACCACTGTGATCTTGTAAAGGAAGATTATGTAAACAGCAGATATTTATCCCAACAGTGTAGCTCATCTGTGGATATGGGTAAGTGGACAGCTCAAGTGTAAATGCCTTGACATGGCATCAGGGCTCCTCACAGGACAGCCCATCTGCTTGTCCTGACTCATATCCCAACACATATACATACCTACATGCATGCATGGGCACATACGCATGCACATATGCGCGCGCACACACACACACACACACCCCTCAGTGTTCAGGCATGTCACTGAGCACCCTAAATGCTTTCTCTCCACACCTTTTCACTTGCTGTTCCCTCTTTCTAGAATGCTTCCCCTTCAAGATTTAGCCTAAATGAGGCCCACTGGAAGACTAGCCTGACATTTCCAGGTAGAGTTTTGCCTCTCTGCTCTCAGATCAGTGCTAATTCTGTTGAGACCATGTATTCATAATGTCTTTCTCCCTCACTAGCTTGTATTCTTTTCATGTTCACATTCCCAGCATCTCAGTACTGGGCCTGTAACAGGTGTTTAATAAATATCTTCTGAGAGAACATTGAATGATATACCCAAGATGACCTGTGAAGGCTGAATCTACTTCAGGGTGAGGGGGCTGGAGCTGGCAGTGGAGGGGCAGGTTTGAGACGATGATACGTGTGTCTTATTTGGCTTGTTTGGCTGATAGCAGCTGTTCTGAATATCCTTTTGTTCTACCGGCCTTGCTTCCTTTGAGCTTCCAAGTGGTGCTGGCCCTCCTTGTCTTTACAAAGCAGTTGGAGATTTGCAATCTCCCCCAAGCTCTCTTACCATCACATTCCTTCCAACAGTCCACATCAGAGCATAAGGCATCTCTGAGCACTGCTGCTGCTTTGGAAAACCTCCGTTAAGTCCCAAGGCTCTGCCAGTAGGGCATTTGTCAGCCATCTTTTGGCAACCACATACACACACACACACACACACACACACACACACACACACACACACTTGCCCCTGTGCCATCAGTCTTATGTTCCATCTGATTGACATATTTTTTCACTATTATCTAGGCCGAAAGCAATATCAGTTATCCTTGTGCTAGCGAGTAGCCATTTGAATTCAGGTCTGTATTTCCCTAAAGAAATCCTCCCTGTAATAACTTTCTGGGCCATAATATATAAAGAGTAAAAGTACTAGAAGTAATATTCAGGCAGAAAAAAAGGGAATTGAAGTCCACAGAAGACCAGCCACATGCTCTGTGGCAACTTCAGTCAGCAAAGCCAAAGGACAGCTGGAAGCATGGGCTCTCTGAAGTGCTCTTCACTCATTCATTCATTCATTCCACAAAAATATATTGAGATCCCACAGACACTATTGTGGGTGCTGCAAATACAGCAGAGAACAAAACAGGCAGGGTCCTCCTGGCCTTGGAGATTATATCTATTAGAGGAGACTGGCAGACAGTAAATAAATAAGTAGGTGTTATTGAGACCAACAAGGCATGTTGAAGGGGTTAAGGGATGCTTCCCATGGATTCTTACAGCACCCAAATGGCTTCCCATGAGAAGAAGCCCTTGTATTTCTAGAAATCAGAGCAAGGATTGGCTGAGAAAGTTTAGAAAAAAACCTAGTTGAGGCTCCTGGGCCTAATGCTTCCAGCATGTCTTGAGTGGCAGGAATTGCGATCTTTGTAGATTTACTTGTTTGTGTGTTTTTGTTTTTTTTTTTTCCTTTTCAAGATTTGTCAAGCACACCTTTTTTGGGGGAAAATGGTACTGCTTACACTTTACATTAGTGGAAGTAGCAGGAAATGGAGATTTCATTTCTATAAATTAGATCATTCTTCCCTCAACTAGCACATCTCTCAAGCTAGTTGGACTCTCATTACTGACCCGCCCCAAAGGACACACCTGGGTACCAAAGAGCACCTCCAAATAGTGCATCTAGGTCCATCCTCAAACAGGTTGTTCTCCCAGGTAGGGATTTCCCTCCCCCAACATGTCGCCTCCCCAGTGGCTGATTTAGAGTTGTTCAAGGGCACCACTGTTTCTTCCACTGAGAATCTCGGGATTTGAATCTGCAGATAAAGTAAATGGCAGGTTCAGGTTCCAGTGATTCGGTTAGCTTAGGATAGGCTTGGAATGATATGCTGTCTCTTGCAAGCTCTCCCTAGTTTCACTTCCTTTTCATGCTACTTCACCCAATGTCTTTCAATCCATTACCGATCAGACCCAAGCTGAGCCCTTTCTTCCTGTCATCCTGTCTCCATCTCCTTCATCCCTGTCTTTCACCCCATTAGATCTTCCCTCTGGACTCCAGCTCCCAAGTTGGAATTGCTGCCTCCACTGTCCTCTGAACTCTCTGGTCTCTGCCCATTGTAATCCTAAGCTGGCTTTTCCTATGGTTTTGGATTCTCACCATCTTTCTCAGTTTTTATGAGTGCAGTCTGCTTCTCTGCCAGCTCCTTTTGGCTCCCCCATGTCTCATTTTGCTTTTCATTCCAGAGGACTCAGCCCTCCAGCCCTCCATTTTTATGCATTCTTTCATTCAACACAGCGGTTCTGAGCACTTACTACATACTAGGCTCTAGACTAGAAGCTGGGGTTGCATCAATCCAGTCCTTTTTCCAGGAGCCTCAGTAGAGGGGGACGGACAGGGCTGAAACCAAGCCAGAAGCTGAGATAGAAAAGTTTGCAGGGGTCTGTGGGGACAGAGGGGGAGGATGAACCACTCTGGCTGGGGGAGGCTCCAGGCTCTTCAGGCAGGGAAGGGAGGAGAGAGGTATTTTGGGAAGAGGGAACAGCATACATAAAGTTGAGGAGGTATCACTGAACATGGTGTGTCTTTGGAGTTTTATGCAGTTAATGTCACAGATGATGGGGTGGAGACAGAAAGAATGGTGGCAGGTGAAGCTGGAAAGGTAGTTTGAGATTTGACCACTAAAAGGAAGGAAACTAACATAATATTTCCTTTAATCCTTACAACATCTTCCAGATTTTACTGTCTCCACTTTGCATGTGAGGAGCCTGAGGCTTGCAGAGGTTAAGTGACAAATGGGAGGCAGCTGGTTAAGAAAAGTGGTTAAGAGCACAGGCTCTAGCATCCTGAGTTCCAGTCCTAGCATCTCCACTTACTTGGGGCACTGAGTACTCTTTCTTTTCCTGGATCTTTTTTCCTATTTGCTAAAAGAGAGTGATAGTACTAGAGCCTACTTTGTGAGTGGGGGGACGTTATGAGGATTCAGTTTAAAAGTGCCTGAGCAGTAAATGTTAGCTCTTAAGTGTCAGAGTCAAGACTGAAACCCCAGTCTGTCTGAGTTCAAGGCCCTTGTATTGCTCGTGTATACCCTGCTCCTGGTTCTTGATTGTGAAGGAGCTTACGTGCACTGCTAAAGAGAATTTGGACTTGATCCCATAGGTAATGGGGAGCACTGAAGATTTTTAGGATGGGGAGTGGTTTGGACTCATTTTCCTGTTTGAAAAATCACTGAGTGGAGAGGGCCTGGGGACAAGGAGACCAGGACTGGGGGAACGGAGAGGAGAGAAGGGGTGGTGCCAAGAGCAGAAGATGGAGTCCTAGGACTTGCTGGCTGACTGGGTGGAGATAGTGTGAATATCATTCAAATCACAGTCCCTGCTTTGAATCCTTCAATGGCTTCTCTTAACCAGGGTATAGACTCCTCATCCCAGCTGACAGCTCTTCACTCTCTGGCTCTTATTTACTGCTCTGAATTCACCTCACACACTCCCTCAACCTCCATACACCTTAAACAAAGCCACATTCAAGGCAGAGAAGCAGGTGGCTGAGCATATATCCCTACCTACTGTCCCCCTGACCCTGTCCTGTCCCTTCTGTGCACAGTCACCATTTTCCTTTCTTTGCCTCACAGCACAAATACTGCCAGGCTATTATCCCTCACCTTAACTCAATAATCCTGCCCACCCACTGATACAGAATCTGTTCCAGCCTCTCAGTAACCTTGCTGGCACCTCATTTTTATTCCTCTTTGCCCAAGACCAACTACTCCCTCATACGGAAATCAACCTCTCACTGATTTTCCTCCTGAGAACGGCTACAGTTTGACATAGAAGCTAAAGTCGTGTGCAGTCTTGAGCAAAGAGAGACAAGAAAGCTTGGGTCCCCTTCCAATGCTGTCGAAAGAAATCCCAAAGTTCCTGGAGGTCCTGAAACTTCATAACTGATGCTGCCTCTTATCTCAGTATATGTAAACTGTGGGATCCAGGCACAGTATCTGACTGGCCCTAGTGTTGTACAAGTATTTCTCGAATGAATGAATGACAGACTCACTTCTGCTGTTTCACGCGTGCACTGTTCTCCTCCATTGTCAGTGCCAACAGGAAAGCACTCCACATGACCCTGCCATTGTCCAGTCCTTCCACAAATCCATCAGCCCCCCAAAGTGGGGAAGATTACCCGCTCTGGTCCTCTCCTTTTACAGACCTTAAGCAGTTATGAGGGTGCATTTTATAGCCATGGCCACCAGAGGGCTCTTCTCAAAGCTCAGGATTCCCTTGAGCAGCTTCACAAGAGCTTCACCTGTGTAGCCAAGCAGGTTCTTTTATTAGTTTCATACTGCATCTGAGGTGTTCTGTCCATTCTGAGGCTCTTAGAGAAAGAACTGGTCATGTGGTGCCTTTAGAGGACTACTTTTCCAGCTATTTCCAAAAATTTCTTGGGAAAATACTATTTTCTTCTAAGGAAGGGACAGAAAAAATGGGCTTGATGTTATGGTAATCTGCGCCCTGTGCAGGACTTTTTAGGGAGGGTAGGTCCCTGAATGTGGGCAGCATGAAGACTCTACTCTGGGCTTCAGCCCAACCTAGCTGGAGTGCTCCATTCCAGCCTCAGCCCACCCCTGGTCACCTGCTCCTTCAAGTGGAGAAGCTGGACTTGGAAGACTGCTTGGGCAACTCACAAATCCTTTGACTGCAACTGTTTCATCAGCAAAGTGGGAATGCAAACACCACATCTATCTCACAGAGCTGTGTCAGGGTAAATGAGCAAATGTAGGTAAAAGTGCTTTGAAAAGTGTGATGCTCAGTGCCACCTCCATTTCCCTACTTAAATAAATCACATTCCAGGATTAGGATGAGCACAAACAATAAGCAGATCACAATTATAACAGGTCAAAAGGGTTTCTGAACTCTTGAGGAGAACTGATAGCAGAAAATCTCAAGTTTTTAATTATTAAATATAAATTACTCTTAAGATTGCATAAGATAAATTTCTATCAATCAAAATTATAATCCAGAAAAAATTGTTTCAAAATCAGAAAAGAAATAGTCATTGATATTTTGAATATCAGCATATCATCTTATAGATGTACATTTTTACATTTTTGTAAGTGACTATTTCAAAACATTTTACCAAAGTAAGTCACAAACTATTTTTCCTGGTATTTTACCCTAGAATTGGTAGATAGTTACTTGGTTTAAAATTTTCAAAGCAATAATCTTCTTTATCTCACAGACTCTAGATAATCTGAAGGAAGGGAAATACCATCTACGTGTGAGGCCTGCAGACATACCTGTTGCTGAGAGAGCATCTTTGAACTACTGGCGAACATGGAAGTGTATCAGCAAACCCTCAGAATTTCCTATAAAAAGCCCAGCCTTCACAGGTATAACCACAGGCTGACCTTTTCTGAAGCCCAGACCAGCTTCCCTTCTCACTCTAACAGAAGTGGCTTCAATCCAGAGAGTGCCCTGACTTCTGAACTAGTTCTGGATGATTCCTCTACCTTCCTGTCATCTCCTTTGAGCTTGTACCTGCCACATGCCCTCTCCATGACTTCTTACTCACTGGAACTAAACATCCTTCTCCATGTTCATTCCCCTGCATGCTGGTTTCACTTGGGCAAGGCTGGGCTGCATTCCACCCCGTCCTATTGGTCAGGGCACTCCACCATACTTTCAAGTCACCTCTAACCACCACACAAGGAATGTCCCCAAATGATCACTGTCTGGTGGGTGCCTTGCAGCATAGATACACCTACCTGGGACACCAGAATAGCCATTCATGATTATTGATGGGTTTTGAGCTTTCGGGAGAGTCAAAAGGATCTATTTTATCTGTAGGTCATCTATTTTATCTGTGGTTGGTTAGATCAATTCAAAAAAAACAAATAGGTAACCAGTGTGAATTTAATGACTGACTATATAAGCCAAAATTTCACATGTCCCACTGCCCTTCACTGCAGAAAAACTAGATTTCCATGCCCTGCTCCCCACCACACTTCTGCCAAACCTAGGGTTACATCTGAAAAGAGTGAGTGAGAAGAAGGAGGTATCTGGCAGGGACCATCTCTGGGGTGATCTCTTCAGCTTCCTCTGGGGCCCCTGGGTCAGTGACAGCCCTGCCCACTTCTGAGAGCCCTGGCCTCTGGGAGGTGGTGACACCCCTCTGCATGTTCTCCTCCAGGCCTACATGATAAGGCACCTTTGGGACTTATGGATACACCACTGTTAGACACAGAAGAGGACGTGCACTACTGCTTCCTGCCCCTAGACCTAGTGGCCAAGTATCCAAGCCTGGTAACTGAAGACAATCTGCTATGGCTGGCTAAGACCGTGGCCCTCATCGAGTGCGAGTGCAGCGAGTTCCGCTTCATTGGTGATTGCTCTATCTGGGGGGTTGGGGGAGGGAGAGTGGGGGGAGGGGGGTGGGGGTGGCAGCAGGCTGATAGGACCCATCCACCCCTCCTAACCCCACACCACTTGGAGGCCCAGCTTGGGGCTTAGGGCCTCAGGAGCTTCCCTGGGCAGAGCTAGTGGAAGCGTGACAGAGCCTTCCTGGAAGCAAATGGATTCCCAGCATTAGACTCCCACTAGCCTCAGGGCTATTTTATTCCCTGTTCATTTTGGAATGGCCTGGGTGTAAAGGGGCACTGGAAACTAGCTGCAGTGGTGTCACGGGCCACAGGAGTTGGTGTAAAGGGCAAGACCCTGAGCTGGACTCCAAACTACTTACCTCTCTGCCTTTATGTATCCAACTGGGCTCTAGACCTCAGTTCCTCTCACCATAAAATGAGGGAATAGGGTTGTTTCAAAGGATGGTCCCTTCCTCCTCTCACTTCCACTAAACTCAGGATAAAAGGGAAGAAGGGTGGATGGTGAAATGTTCCCCAGAATCATTGTAGAATTGTCCACCTGAGCTAGTGGCCTAAGGAGGGATGAGATCTTCAAGCCTGGACAGAAGAGAGCGTCCCTCTTCCACCAGGACAGGTTCTGGTGGGGTGTGAACTGAACTGATTCCAAGATGCTGCTGCTGCCTGTATGAATAGGGCAGGAAATACCCAAATTGTACTAGGGACCAAATGCCTGGAACCCCAGCCTTTCATAGTCACAGTCACCTGGAATGTTGTCTATAATGTGCTTCTGAATCTCCAAGTTGATTCACACAGGACAGTAGCATTGGCTCCATCTCTGCCTCCCACACTGCAGACCAAATGCCTGGAACCCCAACCTTTCATAGTCACAGTCACCTGGAAAGTTGTCTATAATGTGCTTCTGAATCTCCAAGTTGATTCACACAGGACAGTAGCATTGGCTCCATCTCTGCCTCCCACACTGCAGTCCAGGCAGGGAAAAACTGCAAGAGCCACCTGCCAACCCAGGCTCAGCCAGGGCCTTCCTCTCTAAGTGGCAAGACAACTCCCTCTTTTGGAATGACCTGCTCTTGGGTCAAGACTCACAGGGTAAGTCTCAGGGCCAGTGTGTGCTCACCAGGAAGACCTGGCTTGGGAGCCCCAGGCCAGCCAATGGGAAGCCACACCCACGGACTCAGACACAGGAAAACAAAGTAATTTGGGGTTTTTCACCTTGAAAACCACAGACTGAAAGCTAATCTAACCAGGTATGTTTAGAAATTGTTTTGGAACAAGGAGCCCCTAGGATAAGTTGTAGCACCAAAAACCTGCCAAAACCTGGACCTGCAATTAGATCAGAAATAACCTTGTTAACCCATTTTGTTTCCTTTTGTTTTTCAAGTGAATTTTCTCCGCTCACAGAAGATTTTACTACCAGATAATTTCTCCAACATAGATGTGTTAGAAGCAGAAGTGGAAATTCTGGAAATCCCTGAGCTCAGTGAAGCTGTGAGGTTGTACCGAATGAACATGGGTATGTCACCAGGGGAACCTTGGCCTCCCCTTGACATCCTGGGGCAGTCTGGGCTTTAGCCAGAAAAGCCAAAAACAAACATCTTCCCTCCCACAACCACTCTGGGCTTTGGGTGGTAGTGAGAGAAGCGGGTGTTCTGGCTGACTTAGAATCTGAGAAGACAAATTTCAGTCTGAAACCCAGTGTGCCCTCTGTCTGCTCAGTCTTGCCACTGACCTGTAGGTAGCTCAGCCCAGCCTGGGTGGGGAAACCGGGCCAGAGTGTCCAGGGGAGGGAAGTTGGGCCTGAGGCCGGGCTTCCCAAGGTCAGGGGAGGTCTGCCCTCCTTGTGGATGTGTCAAGCAACTGGGAACTTGTAACTAACCCCTACCTGCCACTCCCATCCTTCCTCTTCCAGGCATAGCTGGAGGGCGTGGGAAATTCCCCATAGGACTTCAGTTATCCCCCACACACCCCAGTTCCTTTCTCCCCCCTACTTTAAATCCCTGGCTGCTGTGCCTGTTTCTGCCTGCTCCTGACACTTCCTGACCCTGGTCCAGGCCTTCAAGTTCCCGGCCCAACCTCATTCCAATTTGCTCCTCATATTTTTTATTTGCCTTTCACCATCCCATTTCCCAAATCCTGCATGTCTATGGACGCTACTGTGCATGTTGCAGGAGCTAGCTACCTTAGTGTGGCCTCAGCTGGCATTCTGAGAATATATAGAACTGTCTTGCACATGTGAAGTTTGGCCTGCATGTCACCAGATACTTATTCCATGGGAATCAGACTTTCCCTACTTTTAGGCCAGCTCTCCCAGACTCCTCCCCAGGCAAGTGGAGTCCTATCCTATTTGGGGGTAGTGGCATCCTGCTGCAGGTCTCAGGAGCCTGTCTTGGGATCTTACAACCCACTTCAAAGGGTGTAAGTTCAAATCTCTCCCCCAAAGACTTCTGTTCCTTCAGAGAACATGGGTCAGAGAGATGAGTAGACCGGTGCATGCTGCACAAGAGCTATGTTAAGTTGGAAGGGAAGCATGCCTGTGGACAGGCTCTGTAAGCCATAAAGCAGCCCCCAAACACAAAGCATGTTTTTTGTCTTTTATAAAGCACCATAACTAAGGGAAACAGCTCTCGTAGCCTTGGAGGTAGAGGCGCTCTCAAATCTCAGCTCTGCCCCACCTAGCTTTGGTATTTGGGGCAAGGTTCTTAACTGGCCTCTCAGGACACAGTTTCCTCATCTATGATAAGAGGAGAGTACTACCCCTCTTGTAGGATTGGAGATGACCCATGAAAATCACCTGGCAGCTTGCCACTGGCCCAGTGTTGCCACTGGAACAGGGTCCTGTAGACTGTGCATTGTGCCCACTGCAGGAGAACAAGGTTTCACCCATAAGCCCGCAATTCAAATATCCAACCTGAAAGTAACACTACACAGTGTGTCTCCGGGGAAAATTCTGCCCAAGAGTGATAGGGACTGTGAATCCGGGAAGCCTGTAATGCACATTAGGTTCAATGCTGTGGTTGTCATTCTTTACCCATGGATAATTAGAGCAGAGTTTGGAACTAAGGGAAATTCCTGCAGAGGCTGGGGCCAGATGGCTGTTATTCTGAAATTCAAATGTTAGTGATAACAGCTAATTAATCTACCCCCCATACCCACCCCGCCTCTCAACAAATAGTTTTGACCTCTAAACCTGACTGAATATAAGAAAAACTATACTGATTTCGAGCGGATCCATATTTGGCTGTGCAAGGAAATAAGCTCCCTCAAAGTCTCTTTAGTTACTGATTTAAGGCAGCAGTAGGAAGCAAGACCCAAAGCTTCCAGTACAGTTATGACCATGAGGGATCTAGGAGTCACCCCTTTCTCTCTGGCACAGGTGGCTGTTCCCGGACCTCCTGTCCTCCTCCAAGCCCTGGGAAGGGGGGCCGTGCAGCAGGCCTAGAGTCTGTGAAGCCACTGTACATGATGACCCTGGGTCTGCTTGTCAAGTACCCAGACTCCGCACTAGGACAGCTCCGCATCGAGAGCACTCTGGATGGAAGTAGACTGTACATCACTGGGAACGGGGTCCTCTTCCAGCACGTTAAGTAAGGCCCTCCTCAGAGCACAGCTTGGTCCCACTCAGGCTGAGCTTTACCTTTCTTGAGGAACCAACCTGGGGCCCTGCCCATGAGCCAGAGATTGTGTCCTTGGGGACAAAATGATCATTTTAGCCACTCCCACTACCCACACCAGCACCACCAAATTTGGGCCTCGGAGGAGAGGCCTGGTGCCAAGGTATAAGGTTCCCAAGGTTCAAAGGTCTCACACTGTTTCATATTTCCATCCTCTGTGATCTATTGCTCTGGTTCTAGCCCGGTGCTAGGTCTGAGGTGACCAGGCCAATCACAACACTTAGGATGCTGGATAGTCCCCCTCCTTCAAAGGTCCTCCCCACAACCCTTGGGAGGCTCACTGACACACAGAAAGAGCCAGGGGTGAGCCCCCCCCAAGAAGCAAGGCAAGGCAGTCTTCCTGGAGGAGGTGATACCTGGCCTCTGCCTTATGGGATGAGCTCAGAATGTTCCCTTTAGTGCAGGGGCATGGATTCTAATCCTGTTTTTTTAATTAATTTAATCAATTCGTTAATTAATTAATTAATTTATGGCTGCGTTGGGTCTTTGTTGCTGTGCACGGGCTTTCTCTAGTTGTGGCGAGAGGGGGCTACTCTTCGTTGCAGTACATGGGCTTCTCATTGCAGTGGCTTCTCTTGTTGTGGAGCACCTGCTCTATGCACGCGGGCCTCAGCAGTTGTGGTGCACGGGCTTCAGTAGTTGTGGCTCGTGGGCTCTAGAGCACAGGCTCAGTAGTTGTGATGCATGGGCTTAGTTGCTCCGCGACATGTGGGATCTTCCCGGAACAGCACTCGAACCCATGTCCCCTGCATTGGCAGGCGGGTTCTTAACCACTGCACCACCAGGGAAGCCCCTAATCCTGTTTTTTTTGGGTTTTTTTAGATATTTGCCATGTATTTCTTCTTAGGTCTTTTTTTTAAAATTAATTAATTAATTTATATATATATATATTTAACATCTTTATTGGGGTATAATTGCTTTACAATGGTGTGTTAGTTTCTGCTTTATAACAAAGTGAATCAGTTATACATATACATATGTTCCCATATCTCTTCCCTCTTGTGTCTCCCTCCCTCCCACCCTCCCTATCCCACCCCTCCAGGCAGTCACAAAGCACCGAGCCGATATCCCTGTGCCATGCGGCTGCTTCCCACTAGCTATCTACCTTAAGTTTGTTAGTGTATATGTGTCCATGCCTCTCTCTCGCCCTGTCACAGCTCACCCTTCCCCCTCCCCATATCCTCAAGTCCGTTCTCCAGTAGGTCTGTGTCTTTATTCCTGTCTTACCCCTAGGTTCTTCATGACATTATTTTTTTTTTCTTAAATTCCATATATATGTGTTAGCATACGGTATTTGTCTTTTTCTTTCTGACTTACTTCACTCTGTATGTCTTACTTCACCCTGTCTAGGTCTATCCACCTCATTACAAATAGCTCAATTTCGTTTCTTTTTATGCCTGAGTAATATATATTTTTTCTTTTTGGCTGTGTTGGGTCTTCGTTTCTGTGCGAGGGCTTTCTCTAGCGGCGGCAAGCAGGGGCCACTCTTCATCGCAGTGCGCGGGCCTCTCACTATCGCGGCCTCTCTTGTTGCGGAGCACAGGCTCCAGACGCGCAGGCTCAGTAGTTGTAGCTCATGGGCCTAGTTGCTCCGCGGCATGTGGGACCTTCCCAGACCAGGGCTCGAACCCATGTCCCCTGCATTGACAGGCAGATTCTCAACCACTGCGCCACCAGGGAAGCCCCCTAATCCTGTTTTATAGAAAGGTAAACAGGTTCCGAGTAGGGCAACTCTCTTAGGCTCACAAAATACACTGGTACCAAAACTAAAGATAGAAGTGGGTTTTCCTGAGCACCTGGGGAGAGGGTCAGCCAACCCCAAACACCGTCTTACCCCAAAACTGTCATTTGTGGCCCACACCATCCATTTCTCCCGGAGATGTCCCACCCCTGATGTCACAGGGCACAGAGGGCAAAGACAAGTGCCTTTGGAGGTGGGGGGTTTCCTGGGCATACAAGGTATCAGTAATCTCCCAAACCGTGACAGGCTGCCACATAGTGACTGAGATGTCTTGGGCAGATATTTATGGGGGCAAAAATGGAGTGACTGGGCCCTGGCCTGGATTCTGGAACCTGAGACAGGGCTTGGAGGCTTGCAATTAGTCAATTTAGAGGGCTTTGCTGAAATAGGTCAAGCTCAGCTGCAAAAGGGTGAGCCTATATGTCCAAGTATACCCCCTCTATGAGACGTCATCAGAAACCAGTTAAGGAAATGATGTTAGTGGCCACAGGCTTGAGTTAGTGTAAGGGCAAGACATTCTAGACATGGAAGGTTGACAGGCTGTACTCCCTTGGGGTACAGTGCTGAAGCTCTCTGTGACAGACCTTTCCTCTGGGCAGGAACTGGCTGGGGACTTGCCAGCTGCCCCTGACTGAGACCATTTCTGAGGTGTACGAGCTCTGTGCCTTCCTGGACAAGAGGGACATCACCTATGAGCCAATGAAAGTGGCTCTGAAGACTCATCTGGAGCCGAGGACTCTGGCACCCATGGATGTGCTCAGTAAATAAAGAAGCTTCTCAGTTTGAATTCAACATCAGAGGAGGGTCTAGGGGATCACAGAGGAAAGATAAGGCTGGCTAGAACCAGGAACTGTAGATGGAACAGAAAAGGAAAGCTAGACTAACATCTGTGGGTTTCACCTAAAAGGAAACTTTCCTGTTAGGTGACCCCTCCCCACCCCAAGCCCACAGGTAGCCTCAAGTAGTCCAGGCTGAGCTGTGCAGACTGACCCAGTTGGGGAGCCACATGGGACCCCAAGGGCATGCCTGCTCTGGCTCTGGGAGCCGATGCTATGCCCATTTGGTCCTCGCAGCCATCCAGGGAAGAATGATCCCTGGGTCCATTTAACAAAAAAAGCAGAGGCTCAGGGAGGTAACTTGCTTATATTACTAGATCATGGTCAAGCTGGGATTTAAATCTGAGTCTAAAGCCAGTGTTGTTTCACCAGCTGCCTATAACTGTTTCCTAACAAAAAGTGTTTTAGATCAATTTATGCTATATTACTATCATTCAGCAACATTCAGTACTTATTTGAGCACCTACCATATACCAGGACAGTAGATAACACTAGAGGTACAGAAGAGAGCAAAACAGACCCAGTTTCTATCTTCATGAGGTTCACAATCTATATACCTCTTGGTTATATCATCTATTTATATACCCTTCATTCATTACAAAGCTCATTAGAAACTGGTTCTTAAGACAGAACAAAGCCTAAATCTAGTCACCCCAGGAAAAGGGTCATGAGTTCATCTTCCCAGAATAAAGCCCCATTCTCCAGACATGCCTCAAGGCTTGGTCTCTATAGAAGTGATAGTGATTTGATGAGACGCTGGCTCTATGATATTTGCCAAACCATAAGCACAAACATACAGAGGGACTCCTAGCTCCGGTCTGAGTGGCCATGTGGAAAATTACACACCCAGCCAGAAACCAGAAGCAGTTAGCAAGGTAGGTAGAAAAGTACATTAGCCAAGCTTTCTTGGGAGAGGTGGGCCAGGGGAAGAACAGCAGTGCCCTTGGGGTTGGTGGCCCTCCCCTAACCCAGAGTCACCAGCTGACCCTCCAAGCTGCTATTGACACCCAGGAAACCATATGGTGAGCCACAGGGAAGGCCTGAGGAGCAGAAAAGGTTGATGTCAGGGATTTCTGCTGCTTCTCAGACTAGGCAACAGAATATGACTGATGAAGATATTGTGTCTTAACATGTAATGGACAAAATGCCCTACCTAATTTCCCTTTTGGCCACGTGATGTGTTCCCTCTCATTGATTTCCTTAGATGAGGAGTGGACGGCAGAAATCACTGTGTATTCCCCTCAACAGATCGTCAAAGTTTATGTTGGAAGCCACTGGTATGCAACCACCTTGCAGACCCTGCTGAAGGTACTGCTGGCCTGAGGCTGCCCTCGTCTCCTTTTGGCTTCTGCGGCTGAGAAGATTCTGTCACCTGACCCGTACACAGCCTTCAGCACCTGATTAAAACAAGGACCTTCCCTCTGCTCCATGGCCCAAAGTGCTTTTATTCTATGAGCAGCATTCTGGGAAGGCTTTAGGAGTTTGGGTAGGGATGAGGCCAGTCTGAGGGGCCTGGACTGAGCAGAACATAGGGTGAGGTTCCAGATGCCTCAAGAGAGTGGTCTAGGAGCCAGCAAAACTTGAAGCAGAGATGATGTGCTTCTCCCTAGATGCTCTGCTCCTCATTATGGCTCCTTGTGGCCAACAAGATAAGGAGATGGAAATCCCAAAGCCTCTGCTCTAGAATGGTTAGGAAAACAAAGAGAAGGCTGACCTGCCCCTTAATAAGGATGTAGCCCTTTAACAGACTAACAAGAGTCTGGTGTCCAACCCTTTGCAGTATCCAGAACTGCTGTCCAACCCTCAGAGAGTGTACTGGATCACATATGGACAGACCCTGCTGATCCACGGGGATGGCCAAATGTTTCGACACATTCTCAACTTCCTGAGACTTGGAAAACTATTTTTACCATCTGAATTTAAGTGAGTGAAGGAAGGAAATCATATAATGAAACCCTATCCCTCTTCAAGACGGAAATTTGAGTTTGTAGCCTTCAGGGAGATTATATTATTTCCAACATGTGAACTGCTGTTCAAGGCAGCAGCTCTGGAGGCTTATAACCCCACCCACACTCCCACCCCAGATGCCCAGTGCGACATCTTGTCATTTGCAGGGAATGGCCCCTCCTCTGCCAGGAGGTGGAGGAATACCACATCCCATCCCTCTCAGAAGCCCTTATCCAATGTGAGGCATACAAGTAAGGAAACTGCTCCTGACACCATGTTCTAAAGTTTGAACCTTTATATTCCTCTTGGGAATCCTGTCCTAAGTCTCACCTCCCAGTAGGACCTGTTCTCCTTAGAGGTAAGGGGGTGGAACAGGCCCAGGATTGGGCAGGGACCTAAGCAAAACCCTTTAAAGCCCCTTCTCCCCTGCTGTCTAGAGTTAACTCCCAGCCAGAGGGCAGACCTGGTCAATGGACTAGTGGAAGCTTCTGCTTACTAACCAAACCCTCTTGGAGTCTGCAGGTCATGGATCCAGGAGAAAGAATCTGGAAATGAAGTTTTTCCCATCAGAAGGCTGCATGTGGTGACAGAAGGGCCAGGGTCACTGGTGGAGTTCAGTAGAGATGCCAAAGAAGTAAGTCCCAGCATTCTTTGGTTTGGTGTTATCCTGAAAGAGCACCAGCACAGGGCTCAGAGGGCAGACCGCTACTGAGGGGTATGGCAAATTGAAAGAGCCGGGCCTACATGGCTCCTGGCACAGTGACTGGTTTCTGAACCTGGAGGGAGACACCAGGAAATGCTGGCTGCCTGTGGCCTGGGATGTTGATATGTCCCTTTGGTGTGTGAAAGGACCCTGGGCTGGTACCACCCCCACTCAGACTGAGCAAATATCAAATGTAAGACCCATGTGGGGGATGGGATTGTTCTGGGTAAGCAAGTGAAGTCTTAGAGACCCAGCTTATGAGATCTTGGGTAAGGCTTCGATGTGGAAGCACAAAATGCCCAGAGCTGCTGTGCCCTCCCTCTCCAGACCACAGCTTGCATACCTATGGAGTTCCAAGACTGCAGTGACAGGACTCCACGGAACAAGGCCAAGGGGACCCTGGCCAGGTCCAGCCAGATAGAGGAGGCTGAGCAGTACTTCCAGACAATCCAGGTGTCCCTATGCCGAGGTGCCAAGAGGGCGGGTAATCCCAGCACATACTCACACTGTCCTGGTCTATGTGCCAACCCTAGACACTGGGGAGCCCACCCTGAGAGTCCTCCCAAGAAGAAGTGTACCACAGTCAACCTCACACAGAAATCTGAAAGCAAAGACCCTCCTGTCACCCCCATGCAAAAACTCATCTCCCTGGTAAGGGAATGGGACATGGTCAATTGCAAACAATGGGAATTCCAGCCACTGCCAGGCCCCCCGAGCAGCTCTTTGGAGGAAGCCACCCTGAAGCTCCCCTCAGGAGGTGAGGCTGTTTCCCAGCCCAGCACCTCAGCTTCCTGGAAAGGCCATTACACAGCCTCAGAGAAGGACCCAGGCCCACAGGCAGGGGCTGGAGCTGGAACCAAAGACAAGGAGCCAGAGCCAACCTTTAAGCCATACTTCCCCATGAAAAGAGCTGTCACCTTGAAGGACTGGGGCAAGCAGAGCCCAAAGGAGAGAGGTGAGTCCTGTCCCATCCTTGACCTAATTCTCATTTACAACAGAGAAGGCAAACCTTGGCCAAGACCACAGAGCGAGTCAGTGATTAAGGGGGACTAGAGCTCTGCACTCACTGATGCCAAGCAGAAGACCCAGAAATGACAGGCACACTGGCATGACTTGGAGGCTTGAGAAACTACTTGAGGCATATGGGAGGAAGTGCCTATAAAGTGATAGGAGCACAGAGAAGGGTTGGGGGCTGAGGAGTCAGCAGGGGAAAGAAGGAGAAGCCTTGGGTGCTTGAGGAAACACAAATCATGCGTCTAGCAGCTGGAGACCAGGCTTCACATGAAGTGATAAAGAGATAAGGCTGAAGACATAAGGAAATCAGGACAGGTCTTGTGGGTCAGGTTCAGGACCTAGCAGTTTGTTCTGATCCTAAGGGGAGCGGACAGCCACTGAAGCATTCTAAATAAGGAAGCAAGCAGTCAGGTGTGCATTTAGAAAGTTTGTTCCAGGGCAGAGGAAATGCAGCAGCAGGAGGATACGTGTTAGAAATGCCAAGATCATTCTAGATGAAACAAGTTAGGCAGTTGGAAGAAGCAGGAAAGTATCAGGCCAAGGAGGGGGCAGGTTTCTGGTTTGGGTGATTGCAAGGGGGTGGATGGTTACTGAGGTAGGAAGGACAAGAGAAGTAGGACTTGGGGAAGATGACACATTGCATGTGAGGTACTGATGGACATCCAAGGGGAGAAGTCCAGAAGACAGGAGGGTATATGGGGACTGGGCTGAATAGACAGGTGTGTGTGTGGTGGGGAAGTGTGGAGCAGCCCAGGGAAGTGAGCTGAGAACTGCTATGACGGACTGTTTCCTCTGCTCCTTCAAAGTCCTTCCTACAGTATTCTGTCATTTTCCCTTTTAGTGGCTCAGGCCCTGCTTGGAGGGGTCTCCTTGGGCCCTACCTGTGAGCCCCAAGTTGGTTTCTCAAGCATATTTTTTTAAATTTATTTTTGGCTGCGCTGGTCTTTGTTGCTGCACACGAGCTTTCTCTAGTCGTGGCAAGCTGGGGCTACTCTTAATTGCAGTGTGCAGGCTTTCTCATTGTGGTGGCTTCTCTTGTTGTGGAGCATGGGCTCTAGGACCATGGGCTTCAGGAGTTGCAGCACGCGGGCTCAGTAGTTGTGGCTTGAGGGCTCTAGAGCACAGACTTAGTAGTTGTGGCGCACAGGCTTAGCTGCTCCGCAGCATGTGGGATCTTCCCGGAACAGGGATCGAACCCATGTCCCCTGCATGCGCAGGCGGATTCTTTTCTTTTTTTTAATAAATTTATTTATTTATTTTTGGCTGCGTTGGGTCTTTGTTACTGTGCACGGGCTTTCTCTAGTTGTAGCGAGCGGGGGCTACTCTTCATTGCAGTGGCTGGGCTTATTGCGGTGGCTTCTGTTGTTGCGGAGCATGGGCTCTAGGTACGTGGGCTTCAGTAGTTGTGGCTCGAGGGCTCTAGAGCGCAGGCGCAGTAGTTGTGGCACGCGGGCTTAGTTGCTCTGCAGCACATGGGATCTTCCTGGAGCAGGAATCAAACCTATGTCCCCTGCATTGGCAGGCAGATTCTTAACCACTGTGCCACCAGGGAAGTCCCTCAAGCGTATTCGTCAAAATGGATATGCATCAGCAACTCCCCACAAAAGCTCCTCTCATAATTTTACTAAGATTTCCAGTCCCCAGCTGGGTTATTATCAGCTCTATTTACTACCAGTCCTAGTTCAACAAAGGATTTGGAAATTTCCTTGGAGTTCTGAAATTCAGGATTTGGCTTGCAGTGATTCAAGGGCAATGTAGAGAGGAGAGCCAGAACATGCCCCTGCCAGCCCAGGGTACCACTTCTGAGAAGCTGGAGGCAAAGGCTCGTGACTGACTGTACTGGTCTGTTGCCAGAGGTCTCCTCCCTGCTTGGGCTCTGAGGTGGCTTAAGGAGAGCCCTCTCCCCGTGTTGTTTTCACAGAAAGTCCTGCCCCTGAGCAGTCTGTGCCTGAGGCCAGTGAGGTGGACAGCACAGGGGTCATCCTCAAAGTGACCCACCCCCCTGTGGTGGGTAGTGATGGCTCCTGCATGTTCTTTGAGGACAGCATCATCTATACCACACAGATGGACAACCTCACACACATGCCACCCACAGCCAGCCCCCAGCCCCGAGGTAAGGCTCTGGAGCCATGCCTGGCCCTGCACTTCCTTGCGGAGATGCCTGAGCCCTCACCCAGGGTACTTCAGGGATACAGTCTCCCTTGGAAGCCCTACACCTCTCCCTTACTCCGGGCTGGCTCTAAGGCTCTAGCCGTGGCAGATGTGGCCACATCCACTCTCTCCTCCACAGAGGTGACTTTCCTGAGTTTCTCTCTGTCCTGGGAAGAGATGTTTTACGCACAGAAATGTCACTGCTTCCTGACTGACATCATTCTGGATTCCATCAGGCAAAAGGACCCCAAAGCCATCACAGCCAAGGTGGTCTCCCTGGCCAACCGGCTGTGGGTATGTGTGATAGGCCTCAGGCCTTGTTCCTTCTCCACTTTCCCTTGCCTCCACGGTAAGTAGGCAAGGCAAGAGGAAGCAAGCCAAGATACAGGGTCAGGGGAGTAAGGGGAAGAGATCAGGGGCAGAAGGGCAGGGACAGGGAGACAGGGCAGCAGCATCTGGGCCAAGCCTTGGCCAAGAGGCAGTTTGAACTGATAGTATCCTCTGACCTCTGCAGCTCCTGCAGGCCCAGGGAAGCCCCTGCTCTGCATCCCACTCTGAGGGGCTGGGAGCAAATGTGTGTCACACTGCTGCCCCCAGCCCTGCCTGACTGTGGGCTCTTCTGGCAGACTCTGAACATCAGCCCCAAGCAGTTTGTGGTGGACTTGCTGGCCATCACTGGCTTCAAGGATGACCGGTACACCCAGGAACATCTGTACAGCTGGGTGGAGGTGAGGGCTTCCTGCACCCCACTGGGAATGGCGACCCTCCAGATGCCTCAGATGGACACTGTCTTGCTGCATGAGGGCCAGGCCAGTGCTGCCCAGAAGGCAAGACAGGCAACTAAACCTCTAGTCTCTGGTCCCAGGGAGGAAGGAACAATGGATGAAATTAACCTGTCTAGAGTGGTCAAAAAGCAGTATTCAGGCCACTGGTTTTTGTAGTTTTCCTCCCATTTTACCAATTTAGCCTTCATCACTAACAACCCTGACTATACTCAGGGAAGCACATTCTACGAGCTCAAGGTTTTGGGGTGCTGAAATCCGAGAAACTACTGGGAGTCAGATAGATGTTTTCAATGACTGATACCAACTTCACCTACTCAGCCATGATGTCAGTACTTCTCTACATTCCTTTTACACTTAAGCTGCTTTAAAGCAGTTTTTACAAAGAAAAGGAAAATGTTCAATAAGGGCAAAGGAATGACTCAGGTTTTTTGTTTTTTGATTCCTTAAAATAATTTTAGGATTCACATTTTTATTTTAACATTGTAGGTGAAAAAGATTTAGCTAATTTTTCATTAATCTGGCATTTCTGTAATCAAGTACATTACTATAACATCTTTCACTATAAACACAAAAGTGCCAAGTTACTATCCTCTGTCTAGTCTATTGAGTGGAAAGTGAAATCAGCATCTACGACTAGAAAGTGGAAAACCAGTGGCAGGAAACATGCACTTTTGGCCCTTTATTCATTCTGTTGTGTTCCCTGGTAGCCACTCGAAACCACAGGTCTGTGAGACGCCTTTAGGCAGAAGTGAGCTCAACAGCATCAAGTAGCCTTGCCTTGACCCTGCCCCCACCCAGATAGGAGGACCCCATCCACATAGCCAGGAAGTCAGGAATAAGACCAGCCTTTTCCTTCCAGCTCACGCTGCCTTTTGCCAGGAAATATGGCCGCTGTGTGGACCTGCTCATCCAGAGGGGCCTGTCAAGGTCTGTCTCTTACTCTCTCCTGAGCAAGTATTTACAAGATGGCTAAGGTGCCCAGAGAAGCTGCCCCACAAACACCCCATCCCATCGCCAAGGTTCATTTTAACCGGGGATGTCCCCAGAATGTGTGTGCCCGTCCAAGGGTGTGTTAGTTTATTTTTTATTATAAACAATAAATCACAAGTCAAGGGTCTGGACTCAGTCTCTGAGACACCAAAGACCTTACAACCAGTGAAATAATCTTAAACTGAAATCTATTCAAAAAGCTTTGAATCAATATAACCAAACTGACCCAGGAAAGAAGGGCCTGGGCCTAGGGAGCCAGGGCAGGCAAGAGTAAGAGTCCAACAGGGATGAGCTTGGCTTTGAGACCAGGGGTTGGGAAGCAGTGGCTAGGAACCCACCTGTATTCCTACTGAGGGGTGGGGCAGCCCAGTCACTAGATGTCCCACCAGCCTACAGCATAGAAACAAACACCCACCCTCTGTTCTGGGTGGGAACAACTGGGGTGGGAGCTGGAGATGGGGAGAGAAAAAGGGGACATGAGGCCAGGGGCCCAGAATCAGGGTGCTCATTTAGGCTCTGCAACCAGCATCCCCTGGAGAGGTCCCTGCTGATCTGTCCAATGACACAGACATCAGAAAGGGTAGTCGACAGGGCTGTGCATGTGGGCTGGAAGCGACCCAGGTGCCACCCATGGCCTGGTCATAGCAGATCTTGAGAGAGGTGATGTTCCTTGGATCTAGCAACTCCTGGATCCACGGCCCACCTTCAAGCCCAGGCTCAGACCTGTGGTGCAAAGCTAGGCACGAACATGTATTTCCCTGGCTCGGGGTCCAGGTGGTGTCTCTGAGGAATGGCTCTGACCTACCACCCCCATTTCCACCTAAAAGCAAGGCAGCCATAGGCCCAGGCAGGGCTGAGAAAGGGCTGGTGGGTATAAGGCTAAATGGAACTCACATAGGACAAGTCCTCCAGGCCCCTGCCCAGGGCCTGCCCTGACACACAGCTGCTGTCCGAGCCACTGGAGCCACTGGCTGACGGGCACTGGGAGGAGACCTCTGAGTCCTCAGGAACTAGTAAGGGAGACTGGGTGAGCTGTCAGCAGAGGAGGCCCAGACCCCAAGCCATGACCTCCTGCCTCTGGCCAAGCCCAGACCTACTCAAAGATGGCTGGCTGCCCAGCTCAGCTTCAGTCTCCAGTGCTGCTTCCTCTGGGAAGCCGGTGGAATACAGGGGCCAGCGGAAGCCCAGAACAGCTGGGTCTCTGTACAGATGCAGGTTGAGGGACCCCAGTACAGAGCAAGAAGCAGGATCTCCAGAAAGGGAGCTTGAGGCCCCCAGGTAAGGGCTGTCATAGTCAAATGGGGCCACAGCAATGGAGGCCCTAGAGCGAACTTCTGTATGAGAAAGAGGGTCAGGTTGGGACAGGCCAGAGCCCAGGTGGGCCAAGGTCCTGAGGTGAGCGCAGGCTAGGGCTGACAGAGGTCCATGTTGCCACCTGTGCAGCTCTCCTCACCCCAACCCCCTGCAGCCTGCCTGCTACCTTGGCACTTCAGGATATAGTTGATGGTGCGGTCGTTGATAGCTTCTTTGCTGGGGGCGATGTCCTGGAAGGCCTTGTTCCCCACACCCAAGGACACCATCTCAGCCATGCGCACCTCTGGGTGGAGAGTGGACATCTGGACATGAGTCCAGCCCTTTATCACTCTTTCCCCTTATATTAGTCTCTCCTGTACACCCATAGCCTGCAGATTGTCCTGTGCACTGAGCCCTTCCCAACAATCCCATGAGGTGTCATAATTCTCTTCTTAAAGATGAGGTCTCTGACACTCAGAGGTTAATACTGTGTGCACAGTCTGAGACTGACTGCAGGACTGCCTGACTTTGGAGTTCTTTCCCCTGTGCTGGCTGCTGCTGAGGGACTTTTCCACCCTCCCAAGTATTTCCAGGTCCCTAGGCCCTCCTTGGGGCCCCTCTGGGACAATGTAAGCTCTCCAAGGAGGGGAGTGTGGGGTGAAATGGGGCAGGGACCCACCCTTGTTGTGGACAGCCTGCCTCCAGAGCAGGCGGGAGATGTCAGCTGTCCAAGCCTGCTTCGTGGCCAAGCTGGCAGCTTGTAGCACAAAGGTGTCCCTGGCCTTGCGACGGCGAAACCAGACCTCAAAGCGCAGGTTGCTATCCCCAGAGCACTCAGTGAGGCCAAGGTCTGCCATCTGTGTGGCCAGGAAAGGAGCTTAGTGAGGCACTGGGGGTGCAGGGAGCAGAGGGAGGGGTTGGGTGGGCCTACCTTGAAGGAGCGCTTGTAGGCAAATGTGTCGATGCCTTTGGGTCCTCGGCGAGGCTTGCTGAAAAGCAACAGCTCCTCAAAGAGGAAAACACGACGCAGGGACTTGTGGCGCCCAGAGCACACCGTGAACTCATCCTGTCGGACCAACTGCCCCTGTTCCTTGAGGTTGACCTGCCAAGTTGGGGCCCAGTGGGTTCCCAGCCTCTTCTAACCCCCTCCCTTCACACCCACTGCCCCTGCCCACCACAGCCTGCGATGACTCACGTCACAGCCCTGGATGGCATCCATGGCTAGCAAGTCATTGCCGTGTCGCAGCTGGAAGCGCACAAGGCTCTGGGCAGCCCGCAGGGCACTCAGCTCTGGCACGGTTCCCCCGCAGGCCCGTACCAGCTCTTGCAGCAGCAGTGTGTACTTGCTCATGCGCTGGATGGGCTTCAGCAGATAGGAGGCCAAGTCCAAGTGGTCCCCCAGTGCTTGCTGCTTGTCCTGCCAGGTGCGTCAGAGACCGTCAGGGAGCTTCAGGTTACCTGCTCCATCCCCCCTTCCACTAGTCTCAGGCTCACCTACCCTGAAAAAGATGTGACCGTAGCTGGTCATCAGGGCATCGGAGCATGGTTTATTCTTGCTGTAGAGTGCGTACATCCCAAACTGCACCCTCTGCAAAGATACACAGCTTGCTCTGGTACAAATGGGCCAGCATCCAAGGGGGCCAAACCACTCTCAGTTTGGGAGGATCAAAATGCCTAAAGGTCCCAAGGAGGCCTCCCCACACAGAGCCAATGTGCCCTGCTTTGAATGATGGGTGATCTGGCAAGAGACACTGTGTGGAGAGGGGCTTGCCCTCAGGCCCTCTGGGGAAGAAGTCCCGCATACAGCTTTGCTGCTCCCACAGCTCTGAGGGCAGTGCTCTAATCTCACCTCACCTCAGACTACACCTTCCCTTGCTCACTACACTATGCTACACTGACTTCTCTCTTCCTTGACCACTGGGCCTCTTTCCTGCCCAGGGCTTTGCACTTGATCTTTCCTCTGGGTGGAATGCTCTGACTGCAGCCCCTCCCTCTGGCCTTAGCTCAAACATCAGCTCCTCTAAGCGGCCTCTCTAATTGCTCTCTCTAAAGGGGATACCTCTGCCTTGCTGCTAACTCACAATCACCTATCTATCCCATTTTTCCCCCCTAACCTCAACTATAACATGGAATTATCTTTTTTACTTTTATGTCTCCTCTGCTAAACTAAGAGCACCCTGAAAAACGGACCGCTTGGTCCTGGTCATAGCTGTACCCATCACAGGGCCTGACCCCAAGCACGTGCCCAGTAGCTCTCTGTTGAATGTGGCAGAATCAGCCAGGGCCTGTACGGCCTGAGGAGCTTACATGGCGCAGGAAAGCATAGGCCACCCGGGGTGGGTGCTGGGTACAGGCCTCCAGCTCACGCAAGAAGAAATGGCGGTGGAAGTCCCGCAGCTTCTCCAGGTTGCCAAAGAGGTGGGCGCGCTGGCCACGGAGGCCCTGGGGCACATCAGGGCGATCCAGCTCGGGGAAGTAGTTCTCCATGGTATAGTCAAGAGCACGGACATACTCCCGCTCTGTAGCCACCATCTCCGCCAGCACCAGATGGAGTCTACCAGGTAGGTGGAATCAGGACCCAAGACATCTGCCCTGCCACACTGCCCTCCCCGCCCTGCTCACTGCCTACCTGTTGGGACTCCTGGGTTCAGAGCCACCTGGCGGAGGCATGGTGGGGCATGACCCTGACTGGGCACCAACTCCAGCCTCTGGTCTGTGGCAGGCAGCCACAATGGCCTCATGGTGGCAGTGGTGGGCAGATTCTCTGAGACTCAGTCCCAGATTCCGATCAAGGCTGTATGCCTTCCTCAGGGGAGGGGAAGGAGATACAGCCAGTACCCGGCTGACACACAAGCTAGCTGTGCTACCTGTCAGTGATGGCTTCACAGCAGCTTCCGACTTCTGGTCCAGGGCCAGCCAGGTGTCCTGGCACCGCGCCCAGGCCCAGCGGCACTCCTGGCGGATACCCTCAGATCCCAGCCCTGTGGCTAGAGCCCACATCTTTCGGAAGTGGGCAGGAGGCAAGTCAGGATGCTTGGTCCAATGCAACTGCAGCCGTTGCAGCACAACCCCTGGGCGTTCCTGTTCCAGCTCTGCCAACACCCGCTGCCCCTCCTCAGCCCACATCAAGGCCTGCAACACCAAAGCCAGATAGGCATTGAGGAAGGATCCCACCAAGACTGCTGAGCCTTCTCCTCTACCTCCCCCCATCCCCACAGAATGTTGGCCCCAGGCTGCATCCTCAGTGGTAGGATTTTGGGGTCAGACTGAAGGCAAGAAAAGAAAACAGGCAAGGTATACAACGAAGCCCAAGCTGTCGTAGAGCCGAGCAGCCGCCCCTCTGGCTTCACTGACCGCCTGGAGCCAGGGGTGGGACCCCTCACCCACCTGCCTGAAGAGCTGCAACAGCCTCTCAGCATCCGCCAGCCGCTGCCGCCGCTGGGCTAAAGCCCTACAGAAGTCAGTCAGCTGGGCTTGCAGGGTCAGAAAGCGGGCCCCAGCGGGGCCCAGTTCAGCCGCATCCCAGCCAACCAGTGGCTGCAGAAGTTTCTCCCCTTGCCTGACCTGCTCCTGGAGACAGAGACTGGGCTCACCAAGCCGGGGCCTGGTAGTGCAGCCCGCGAGCCCTGGTCTTTTCCACAGATGTCTACATGTCCTCATCAGTCACTTCTGTGAAGACCTTCCCTCCACCCCCAACCCATTCCCCTCTCTCTCCGTGCTCAATGAACAAGTAACTAAACTCACCTGGGCAATTCGGTCCAGGTCTCCAAAAGGGCCTTGGGCCTGAAGCAGCATGTCCAATGAGGGTTCCCTTGGCTCCTCAAGTGCTGGCCAACCCACCTGCTGTAGCCACACTTCAATCTGGAGGAGTACAAAGAAAGAAAAGAGAGCTGCTGTGGGGTGGGGGTGATGCTTGAGACGAAAGGTGACGCCCACCTGGGCAGATAGTTCTCACCTGGTGCAGCTCGCCCTCCTGGGCCTCCAGCATCTGGACCAACTCCAGTGCTTGTACTCGCTGGTTACTCTGCAGGGTCAGTTGGTGCAGCAATCCATCCACACGACCATACAGCTCCTCAACCTCGTCCACTGCAGGCCTGGTGCATGGTACATGTCTTAGCGCCCCTGCTGAGTGCCTAGCTCCACTCCACCCTGTCCTAGGACCACAATCCTGGCTGGTTCTGAGCCAGCCACTGAGTCCTTGGCATGGGATATGGTGGGCTGGGGTAAGATTTGGGCTTGCACCTACCTGTAGTCTGGGCTCAGGGTCACCTCTGGAACCTCCTGCTTCAGCCATGCCAGCTCCAAGGCTCCCTGGCACTGTAGCCATGCCAACTGAGGTGAGTCTAGCACATGCTGCATCAGGACCCGTGCCTGCTGCAGCAGCCGACCAACTTCCTGTGATTAAGGGCAACAGGCAGTGGAAGTGTGCATGGGAGAAGAGGAAGAAGATAGGGAGCATTGAGGGAGGTGCTGAAAGGAGACACTCACCCCAGACTCCATGGGCTGGGGCACAGCCTTCATGCTCTCAATGGCCCCCTGGAGCAGGGCACAAAGCACCTGGCAGCTCTGCTGTAGGGTTTCCAGACGCTGTGAGCAGAGGTAGGCATGACCAGGGCAGTGCACAGTGCTAGTCCCAGGCATCTTGGATCCCAGGCCACTGCACTGCTCAAGCCAGCCCAGGGGAGCCTCCTCTGCTGGCCAGATTGCCTGCCTACCCACCCTATGCCCCACCCAGTGCACTGACCATCCGGAAGCCCAGCCAGGCCTGGTGGCAGTAAGGCAGGCCTCCTCCTAGTGAAGTGGGCAACCCCGAGGTGGAGATGTGGGTCAGCAGGCTCTGATCAGAGGACAGCTGCTCTAACTGCAGAAAAAGAAGATGTAGTGGACTCAGGCCTGGTGGGGAAGTGCCCCACCTCCACCCTGGCCAAATGGCTCAGTCCCTACCTGCAGCCCTGAAGGCACCTCCTGAGGCATCTTTCCTATTAGCAGCACCTGGTGCACCGACCCTGGGGCTGCTTCCTGCAAGGAATCTGAGCTCAGCCCTGCTCCTAACCCTATAAAAAGGGTTGTGGGGGGGAAGAGGAGAGCTATAATCCTGTACTCACTTGCAGCTGGCTGAGCCCCCAGAAGAGGGAAGAGATTGGGGAACAAATTCGGGCGTCCACTAACACGGTCAGTCCCAGGGCCTGTACTTTGGGCCTAAAGGAGCAGGCTTTGGTTCAGTATCTGTTTCCACAACCCTGCCATCCCCTTGCTCAGGTTCTGTCCCCCAACCTCCACCCCGCAACCTGGGGATGCTTCGCAGGTAGAGCAGGAGGCGGATGAGTTCATGGCTGCTGCACTTGGGGTGAAGCCAGGCCGGGTTATGGGCACTCAGGAGCAGCACTGCCCTGCCTTCTACATCCCGAGTGCCTGTGCAGAGAAGGCAGTGAACACCTGCACAATCAAGTCACCCCACCTCTTCTGCCTCTAGTGTCTCCCAGTTACCTGGCAGGGCAGCCAGGCCACTGGCAAGCAGCTCCCAGGCGAGGTCTTGGGCCAGGAGGCAGTCAGTGGACTTAAGGAGCCTGGATCCGTTGGGGTCTTGGGAAGGAAAATGGCTTGGGTCTACATTGGGCCATTTACCCAGAGACCCCTACGTGAACTTGGGCTTTAGCCTGAGTAGAGTCAGAGGCCTCCCCACATCCAGGTACCCTCACTCCCTTCCAAGACTTTCCTTCCTTACCTGCCTCCAGTAGCTCTGATGATGTCTCAGATAAAAGATCCCCGAGGTTCACAGGGTCACTGTCCAACCCTTCAGGGTCCAAGCGGATTGGCATTGCCCTGCCTGAAACTGAGTCCCCTGCCAAGCCTCCTCCTTGGCTGTCATTCTCACCCTGTGCCAGACTAAGGTGGGAGAACATTGGGCATAGGAGGATCTCCATTCCAGAGGAGGCTGGTTCCTCCCGCTGGACTAAGGAACCTCCTAATATACCCCTCTGGCCATCCCCCGACCCATCTGCAACCTTCTGTCCTGGAGTTGACTGAAGCTCACTAGGCAGAGGGCTGCCCTGTAGCCCTTCCCCCTGGGCTGCCCCTGCTGGTGGGCTCGGAGGATTGGGGTCCTGCATCTGGAGAGCAGCTTCCCCCTCATCCCAGGCATCTCTGAAACTGCACACAGCAAACCTCCAGTCGGTGGCGTGGCCCTGGGAGGCTGACGACTCATCCCCCTCCTCCAGGGGCCCTTCCATCACCCCTTCCTTAAGGGTGGGCCTACTCCCGGCAAGTGGCAGAGGAGCTAAGCCCTCGGTGTGAACTGAGGCCTCAGCTCATCCAGGAAACAGGTTGAAGATGGTCGGGTAGGGCTGAGCAGGTGATGCAGGTAGAAGGCACTAGGCCGTAGGAGGTGCCAGTCTTGGTGCTCGGCTGTGCCAGTCTTGGTGCTCGGCTCAGGGAGCGCAGTCAGTGCCGCAGTTCAGGCCTGAGGAGCGGGGAGAAGAGCCGGTGTCTCTCCCTCCAGCTCACGGCTCGCGGTTCCACGCTCACTTGGGCCTTCGCCGTGAGCGCCCCAAGCTCGAACGCGCACTTGCCGCCACGCTGGGCGGGCCTACGCAGGTGGGACGCTCACGGGGTGGGCGGAGCGCTGCCTCGTGCTCGCGCTCCCGTGGGCCCAGCCGACCCTGGCGCCCCCCTCCCCCCGCCACCCGGGGACTCGCGCGCCCGCTCCCTCGCTCGCCCGCCCGCCGCGCTCACGCCCGGGGTACGCGCCGAGGGGAACCCCGAACCCGGGAGGCCAGGCAGCCAGAGCCCTCGAACGTACCACACCGCCGCCTCGACGGCGGGTACGGCGCGGCGCCTGGCGTTGACGGGCGCCGCCTCCTGGCCGCGGGGGCGGGAACGACCGCGGCAGAGGACCGCGCGCCACGCCGCACCGCCTCCTGGGGGCCGGAGGACGCAGCCACAGCCCACCCGCCAGGCCCGACGGCAGCCGCCTGAGCCGGCCGGAAAGCGCGAAAACGCGGGCTCTCGCAGCGCCCCCGGCCCATCCACCCCCTCGTCCCCCGCGGGCCCGGACGCCTCAGCTTCACCGCCCTCCCCCGCGCCGCCGCCCAAGACCCCTCTGACTCTGACTTGGCTTCTCAGTTCGCCGGTTGGGGCAGCGACCAACGGCCTTCCCACCGCGCCTGCTCAGCGCGCCGGAAGCGCTCCTCCGCTGGGGAAGGCGGCGTAGGTGCGCGAGGGTGAGTGAGCAAGGGCTTCGCCTGGGGCTGAGGGAAGGGGCTTGCAGGTGGCGGCGTAGGGGAGGGGGGCGCTTCTGCTCTTGAGTGCACGCAGGATGCGGGGAGCCCTACCACAGCCTCCCTCAGCAAGACAAGGAGCACTCGTTCCTGTCAGCTGGGAGAAGAAAAGTGTGGGCCCAAGGGCCCAGGAGGCCTCTAGGAAGACACCCTAAACCCAGGCCAGCTGCTTGGTGCTGCTGGCAGCCAATAGGGGTATCTTCATGGAGGGTGGGAGGGAGGGGCCCTTCCGTTGCAGACCCCATCTTCCTTCCAGTCCTCAGTCCCAGGCACCAAGAGCCAGGTTCTATTATCCCATGATGGGCTGCTGTTTGGGTTAGAGAGAAGGAGGAGGCAGGGAGGGGCTCTGTGGTGGGAGCTGACCCAGACCTGCCAGGAATCCACCAATCCGCCAGGCCCAGCCCCACCACTCGCTTGCGCTTGCGTTCCTGCACTTCTTTCATATACACTGCCTCCCCAGCCCCACACCCCTCCCACAAAATCCCACCGAGGAGGCTGAGACTGAGGTCAGGATTCTGGAACCAGAGGACCAGCTCTGCTCTTCCACTTACCTGATGGGTGAGCTCCAGCAACTCAGTTGTCTTTGAGCCTCATCTTTCTCACCTGTAAAAAAAAAAAAGGAAGAAAAAAGAAAAGAAAGTCATTCTTTCCTCCTGGGATTGCCCCGAGAAATAGGAAAGATCCTGTATGTCGAAGGTCCCCTTGCTGTCAGCTCTTGGGCGGTGTTCGTGTCCTGCCCCTCATTTCATCCTCAGTTGGGGGACCCTGAACTGGTGAAGTCACTTGGACAGTTGACCCGTGAGATCTCTCCCAGCTCTGAGGTGTGAAGTCCCTTTGGTGCATGTGGGCCTGCTGTACCATAACATGCTTAGGCCCTTGGTTCCTTGTGGGGAGAGGGCAGTGGGTACAGTGGCTTCCCTGGCTCTAAGGTAGTCACCTCCTTCATGAGCCCAGGGAAGCTGCCAGAGGAGGGAACCTGGGCATCAGAAGCAGGCACAGAGGGAACAATAGCCATCCTCCCCTCCCCACCATCGCAGCTGCCACGTCAGCACCAAGTCCAGGTTCTCAGAGCAGCTGCCCAGGAGCCTTCTTCATGAGGGCATCTGGCTGTGAGTGAGGAGCCTTGGAGTTGTCCTGCTCCATCCCCAACCCCCAGCAGGCCCTCTCATCCCACCCTCCTCTAGCTTCAGTGAGCATCAGGACCAACCTTGGCTCCCTCCCCAGCTGTCCTAGAGCCGCCCCACTGAGTCACTGCCTCCAGCTCCCTCCCTCCCCTTCTGCTGCCCACTGTCTGCCCACCCCCACCCACCAGCCAGGCCCCCTGTGAGCCCTAAGAGCTGGTTGGACCTGCTGGCAGGCACATGTACCCCTCCAGTGCTAAGAGAGACCTCAAGCCACAGGCCATAACTGACCCCAGCACCCCTGAGCGCAGGCAGACAGACTGATTCAGCAGCAGGGCCAGGCCTTGGTTTATTCACTGTACATAGAGTGTATGCTGTAAGCTTTGCGAAGACAGACTGTGTTTTATCCACGTCTATACTTCTAGCACCTAGCACAGGGCCTGGAATAAATGTTGAGGGGTGCCTGAGACTGGTCGCACTACCCCTGTCCTCCTGAGGTTCCCCATTTATGAGCCAGGTGTAAACCAGAGTCGCAAATGGAGACAGATTCAGAGGCTCGGTCTGAAAGGGATGCAGAAGAGGCAAAGAGCTGCAGAATGCACAGCCCCAGGATGGCAAAGATACAGATAGAAATGGGGACAAACTGAGCCTAGTGGGGAGCACTGGGGGCTGGGCCTGGAGCCAGCCTGTGCCAATGACCACAGCAGGCTCTGTGGGCTGAGCTTGCAGGACTGAACAATGACTCATGGGGCCCATCTCTGTGGCTCTCCTGGCAGCAAAATCTACTCACAGCAGCCTTTTCCACTGAGATCATAAAATGGGGATAGGCCTCCCTCCCCTGCCCCTTCCCCAGCCTTCCCTCAGCTTTGCATTTCTTACCAACATGACTCAACCAAAAATGAAGTGGGAGCTCTGTGCCTCAAGGAGCCTAGTGATAAGAGATCCACAATCATTGCCCTCATTCCATCCCAAACCTTGCATACCCTTTTTAGTACTGCCCCAGACAGTTAAGTTGACAGATACCCTAAACCCTCCAGATCTCTCTCACCTCTGGCCTGAATAACTCCAGACTCCTTAGTGTGGTCTTCAAGACCTTCTAGAGGCATCACAGCCTTCCTGACCAGCTCTTACACAGGCCTGGAAAACTCATCTGATCACAAGTCTTGTCTCAAACTGTCTCCTGTACCTGGTATGCCCATGTCCATCTCGCCAGGTCAAAATCCTTCCTCCTTCAAGGCACTGGAGGCCACTTCTGCCATCCTGCCTAGTCAGGTGGTGACTTGCTTGCTCTCCTGCATCCCAGGTGCCTGCCTCCTCCCGGCTGTGCTCACCTGCTTTCTTACCCTCAGTCTGCTCATCTCTGACCAACCCTATTTGCCTGGAAGTCCCCCCTTTCTTTTACCCAGCTCCAGGCCCAGGAGCCCCTCTGCACCCCCCTCCCCTACACCATCAGTTGTCTGATGATGGGGATTTTATTTCTAAACCTTTCTAATCTCATAATTTTTGAAGGATGTGGTGTCTGGACCACCTTCCTCTGGAGACCTGGTTAAGATTACAAATGGCTGGGCTCCCGTAGACCTGCTGAGTCAGAACCTTTGGGGTAGGCCCAGGAATCTGTGTTTGACAAGCTCCCAGTGATACTGAGGTCTGAGAATGACTGCCTGCCCTCTTCAGCACAAGCACCTTCACATCCCTGGGCTGCTGGAGGAGCCTCCCAACAGGTCTTCCATTTCTAGCCTTTCCTCCTACCAGCCCTTCCTCCACGTGGGGTTTCACACATCCTCCACCTGGCACCAGCTACATTCGAGCTCCCTAATGCGCATCACTGCCCACACTCCCCAGATCATAATTCTCCAGACTGGCTTTCTGCCACCTCCAAAACTCAGTGGGGTTACCCCACCCAAGCCTTTGTGTCCCTGGCTGGTCTGTCCCCAGCACATCACCCACTGCTCCTTGCTTTTCACCATGTGTGCTCCAGATATCTTTTATTCACGCTGCTCTTCCCACCTAGAATGCACCCATGCAATTTTGCCCATGTTGTCAGAGCCCCTCCACACACACACACACTCATGCTCCTCCCAAAGCCCTCCCAGATTTCCTCAAGGCCTCATATGTTCCTTGGCTTGTAATGTGACACCAATGATGACAAACATAATCCCTTACCATGGGCCAGGCTGTGTACTAGGTTTTTCCATTTCATCAGCTAATCCAGACAGCAACCTTATGAAGTAAGTATGATTGTTACCTCATTTTAGAGATGAAGACACTGAGGCTCAGAGAGAATATGTGACATACCTAAGATAACATAGCCAGTGAGTGAGAGCTGGGACTAACCAGCTGGGCCTTAACACTGCCAACTATAAGCAGTGTGAGGGCAAAGCCTAAAAGTCACTCTTCCTTCTCTTCACACCTTCCCCAGGCGTGACACAGAAAAAATGTTGACTAAATTTGTAACCTTTGCAGTGTGTTGGGTCCTTCAGATCTGTAAAGATTACGCACAGGGTGGTGATTACCTAGGGCTAGGCAGAGGGTGAGGAGTGACGGCTGATGGTAGTTTCTTTTGGGGACAATGAAAACATTCTAAACTAAGGCTGTGGTGAGGGTTGCACAACTCTGTGAATATGTTAAAGACCACTGAACTGTACATTTTAAGTGGGTGAATTTTATGGTGTGTGTGTTAGGTGTCAATACAGATAGATACTTTTTTTTTTTTTTTTTAATTCTCCAGCACAGTGGAAATTGAATCTGGGTCTGCTGTTATCAGGGATTTCTGTCCCTAAATGTTTCTGGACCCCACAGTATCCAATTTGTGTCAGAAACACTCAAGGTAACCAGCTCCCTTGAGATTGTCCTCCCACCCGCCAGGTGCAGAACACTTCTGTTCATTTGTCCTACACCTCCCTCCAGGTGTTTAAGGAAGGCTTGTCCGGTCCCGGTGTGTGGTGGCTGCATCTTTGGGCACCTTGGCACCTGACCTCTGGGGTCTCTTTTCCTACAGGTTGTTCCCATTTTGTGGACTCCCAGTTCTGTGACCCTGTGCCCATACAGCAATCCCCCGGACTGCAGGCATCCTGTAAGGTGACGTATTGGGAAGGAATGGGAGAGGAGGGAGGGAGGGAGGGCCATAGGGCCTAACAGTCCTTCCCAGGACCCCAGGACCCCCCTCCCCATTCTCTATCCAGGAAGCCCTGGGGCAGGGAGTTGGCAGTTTCCATCTCCCTCACCACCTGCCCTCTTGCCTCCTGCCCACACCCCAGAACCCCCAGACACATGGACACAGGACACGCATCCATCCAAGAGATGTTTAATGTATCTTAGGTTCAAAGTACAAAATACAGGGCAGGCGCTAACCCCAGGAAAGTCACCTGCCACCCAGTCAGCCCCTTACCACTGCAGCCAGACATCCCAGCCCCAGAGCAGTGGAGCAGTGGCCCTGGGATACCTGGCTCCTTTCCTGTTTGGGGAATAACAAGGTGACAATGTGGGTGGGAGCCCAGAGACCATCGTCTCCCCTCCTCATAAAACCCAGACCCAAGGATCTGAAAGGTCCAAACTTGGACACAGAGCAGCAGATCCCTCAGAGTAACCCTGGCTAAGAAGCAGCCCTCTTGTGAACCCTGGCCCAGCCCTGTGGCCATAGTCCTGGAAAAGGAGGAACTATTGCCCCAGTGACTGGCAGCAAAGGGAAGGAAATAAAGCAAGGAGTGGAGACAGATTCCCACTGCCCTAGACAAATTGATTATGGGTAGCTGACCCAACAGGGCAGCAAAGCCTGCTGCACCTCCCACCCCATACCCTCTGAGGTCCAGCCCCTCGTGGAACCTTCTGCCAGGGTCCTGTCCTTGCACTGGCGCTAGGGAGGAGATGGAGGGCAGGAAAGGCCAGTGTCAGCTGAGGAATGATGCCCTTGCTTTGGGGGCAAGAACATCTGCGTAGAGTCACCCCATGAGGACCCTCTGGGGAAGGGGCATCAACTACCTGCATCTCTGGGCCTTGCCCCTAGAAGCTCTGGACTGGGTCTTGAGCCAGGGTAAGGGCCTTACTGAAAGGGAAAGTGGCAGGAGTTAGAAGCAGGGAGGGTGGTGAAAAAGGTCCCTGTGAGGACCAGCCCAGGAGACCCTTCTGACCTGCCCCAAGGGAGCCCAGTTGCTACTTCAGTCCAGGCCCCTCTAGCCCCATGTCAGGTTGAGTGGGCTCCTCTGCCCATTGTGCAGGGAAGGTTTCCACAGGGGCTCGGCCCCCTGCTCCTCCTCGAGTCCCTGGGCTACAGCCGGCCACCTCTGTTGAACTGGATGCACCAGTGGGAGTTGGCGGTGCCTGGGCTGAGATGAGTGTGGTCCTCGTGTCCCATGAGGGGCTGCAGCTCCTGCTGCTGGGGGATGTCAGCGCTGCTCTCGCTGTGAGAGCGGCCAGCCTTGGCCAGGCTCGTGGGAAAGGCAAAGCTAGGGCGTAGATCAGAAGGCAGGTTGAGAGGGGCCTGGGGCTCTTCAGTGACCAGTGAGCGGGGAGGCAGGCGGGTCATAGGTGGGGCCTGGGTACAGGGCGGGGATGCCAGGCTCTCCAGGGACGAGATGCTTTGGTTCCAGCCTGTCTGCATGTCCACGGGCACAATCTTGGTGGTCTCTGAGGACACGTAGACTGCCAGGTCCCCCTGCCCACTCTTCCAGGGCAGCTCCTTCTCTGCACAGGTTGGGGAAGGGGGTATGATGCGTGGGCTTGGACACACCTCAAGGCTCCCTGGGGACAGAGTACACATGCACTCATTACCAATCCAGTGGAATCTTTCTCAAGTATAAGCACACTTTCAATAAATCAGTTCACTCCACAGTTGCCACATAACACCCACGTGTGCAGTTTTTTGATGCATGCCTTGCCGCGTGGAAGCGCCACAGCTGGTTTTGCTCCCCATAGTATGCCCAGCACCGAGCACAGGGCTGGGCACATAGCAGTTGCTCAACAAATACCTATTGAACAAGTGAAAATAACTAAAGCAAGAGAAAGCGGGATCAAGGCAAGAAAAAACCCATCTACGATCAGCCCTCACCCAACTTGCAGTGCTAGTCTTAAACCACATCCTGCCAAGCCCCATCCCAGGGTGAGACAGCAGCGGAGTGAGGAAGATCTTGAGGCTTGGCCACTGGGCTCCTTGCCTGAGTTCCCACCACAGCCCTTTGGTGCGACAGAGTCCAGGAGTGTGAGCTCATGTGAACCTAACAACAGGCTAAAGCTGTGCCGGCGAGGGGGATGCCAGAGCACAGGGGACCTGAGAATCCCAGAACTGCTGGCAGCCAGCATGGAAGGCCTGGCCGCTGCATTACAGGAAGTCTGAGGTTCTGAAAGAGGAAACCTGGGAAAGAGCAGCCCTCTGGCCACCTACCACCCCTTGTTCTCCAAAGTCAAGCTCAATGCCTTGTGTATAATAGGTGCTCAGTATGTGTCTGCTCATTGATAAAGTCCTGAGCACTCCAAAACTCTTGACTGAGTATGTTATGAAATGTATTAATTCTGTGATTGAAAGTAAAACTACCTCTCTTGAAAGACTTGGGATGCTGGATTGAATTTTAACAACAACAAAAACTAAACGAAAAACTTCAGTGTTGGGCTTCCGTGGTGGCGCAGTGGTTAAGGATCCACCTGCCAATGCAGGGGACATGGGTTCGAGCCCTGGCCCGGGAAGATCCCACATGCCACGGAGCAGCTAAGCCCGTGCGCCACAACTACTGAGCCTGAGCTCTAGAGCCCGCGAGCCACAACTACTGAGCCCACGTGCCACAACTACTGAAGCCTATGCGCCTAGAGCCCGTGCTCCGCAACAAGAGAAGCCACGGCAATGAGAAGCCCGCGCACTGCAACGAAGAGTAGCCCCCGCTCACCACAACTAGAGAAAGCCTGTGCACAGCAACGAAGACCCAACACAGCCAAAAATTAATTAATTAATTAATTAATTAAAAAAAAAAACTTCAGTGTTCACCTTTAGAGGATGCTGGGGAACTAACTGTTGGTATGAAAACTGATAAATAAAATGAAAAATTCAAGCATTTATCCATTCTTCCCTATGTGAACTGTACCTCAAAGTAACTAAGTAATTGATGAAGGGAAGTTTTTTTTATAGAAGAATTACTGTTAATCAATGCAGATGAAAAAAGAGACATAGACTATCACCACTGTGCAGCCCCTAATGAAATGCTGGATCTGGCAGTGATCACCAGTGGCTGCCAAGACTCTCTGATGAAAAGTTGACAGGGAACTTGATAATGGACGGATCAAGCCAACAACAGCTAAATCCAGTTATCAACGTTAACCTCACAAAAAGAGAGACACCCAGATGCTTCCTGGTGTGATGAATGCAATAGGAGGTACAGCATCACCACCTATGAAGTATGCTTACCAGATCTGATCTGGATTTAATTATTGGTTTAGAGGAAATATAAGGGTCAGTGAAACATATTAAATGATGCTTTGGGGATGCAATCAGCAAAATCCAGACAAGGAAAGACTGGGGGACAAAGAATCAGGTTATTTCAATAAATCCAGTGGAAGAAAAAAAGGTATTGGTGGGGGGAACCTATAAATCAGGGTTTTTCAGACTTGACATTATTGACAGGTTGGAAGAGATACTTTGTTGTAGGGGGGCTGTCCTGTGCATGGTAGGATGTTTACCAGCATCCCTGGCCTCTACCCACTCACTGCAGAGGTAGCCCTCCAGCTGTGACCACCCAAGATGTCTCCAGACAATCCCCTAGAGGGCAAAATCCCTCCACCACTACCCTCTTAAGAATCACCGCTGTAGATTAAAAGAGACTTATCAACAGATTTCATGGGTGGGTCTTGTCTGGATTTTTATTTGAACAAACCTACTGTAAAAAAATATTAAGATAATCAGGGAAACTTGAACACTGACTGGATATCTGATAACAAAGATTTTGGATATGATAATGGTATTGTGGTTATATTTTTAAGAAGAATCTTTATCTTTTAGAGATACATGCTGAAGTATTTTTTGATAAAGTGATAATGATATTTGAGATTTGCTTCAAAAGAATCCAGTGAAGAGAGGGGCATAGTGAGGGGTATGGATGAAATAAGATTGGTTAGGAGTAGATAATTATTGAAGCTGGCTGGTAGATAGATGGGAAGTTTATTTTACTATTCTGTCTATTGTATATTTTGAAATTTTCTATAATATGTTTTTTAAAAGACACCTAGGGTGCTTGAGCCAACTCAGGCTCCTCTCTCAGGTCAGGCTGCCACCCTCAACGGGTCTGTACCTGAGGGCTGGTGTGCTGAGCATGGGTCACAACGGAGCCTGGTGTTAGGTTTGCTTGTCACCTCGTGTTTCTCGCCAGAGAGTAAAGGGAGGCGGCACGGCAGTAAAAAGGCTTTGGGCTTTGAATCGGGTGGGTCAGGTTCAAATTCTGGTTCTGCTGGCTCTGGACAAGTCCCAAATTCCTTTGAGCTCAGTTTCCCAATCTTGGTTGTTGTGAGGATTGAATCAGATCATGTATGTCAGGTGTCTGACATAAAGGAGATGCCCAGTAAATGCTGGTTGGTGAATAAATGAGCGAATAGGAAGAGGTATTGTCTGGAGTAGGGCCATCAGTGAAGGGGGAGGAAACCAGCTGCACAGTTCCAGAGGGAGGTAGGCGGGAGGAAGCCATTACCTGAAACTTTGCCCTCTTGGAGAACCTCACTGGTAGCCCGAGCCACAAAGATGATCCCTTCATCGTCCTCCTTCTCTGTCTCCGAACTGTCGCTGTCCTCCTCCTCCTCAGACTCTACGGTTAATATCACAGCAGCTGGAGAGGGACAAGAGCCGAGTGGGGTTGGCCACCAGCAGCTGCCTCTGGGTACCGCACAACCCCAAGCCGGACCCCCTGTCCACCCAGGTAGAGCCCGCAGTTGGCAGGGACACCTGCTTTGTCCTGTGGCTGTTACAGCACTGGCCTGTGGAGTTGGGTGTTTGAGAGGAAGGGAGGTGGGGCTGCAGAGCTGAAGGAGGCAACAGGGAAAGCCAAGTCCTCAGAGGAAACCATAAGGAGAGTCACACTTTCCAGCTCCCCCATCATCTCTCAGCCCCAGATCCCATCGTCAACTGGAAGCACAAACATCTGGAGGGCTGGAAGACCCATCAGTGTGCAGCTCATCCAAACTCCTGGTTTTATAGACGGGGACACCAGGGTTCACCCATCCTTCAAGGCCCAGACCAAGCTCCCCCTTTTATGACACCTTCTCCAAGTCCTCAAGGCCTGTAACCTGTAGTTAGCTATCTGATGTCACAGATGTCTAATAACTGCTTAGATATGTTCAGCTTTGAAATCAAGTATGCCCATCTAGTCCCTGAGGGGAAGAGCCCCAGTTTATGGTATTGAATGCTGTACAGAGGAGGTCCTTCAGGCTTCTGGCTGATGGGCCCCTGCCCTTTCCCTCCCTATCCCATCCTCAACTCCACCCCACTCCCTGCTTGCCTGTGTCCTGGAAGCCCAGGTCTCGAGGAGGTTTCCCATTTGTAGCCTCCGTGTTAGCCATGCCATCCTTCTAAGGACCAAAAAACAAAAAACCCTAAGCCTCTGACCCTGGCTCCAAACTCCAACCCTGTCGTCTGGTGGGGTCAACAGGACAGGTCTTCCTGATGCAGCAGGGAAGGGAATCTGTCAATCCCAATGGTTCTACCATCCCTTGACCCCACCCCCACCCCCACCCCCGCAAGTGTGGAGTCTGACATGCCCCAGCAAGGACACTCAGTACGTCAGCTTGGGCTGAATAAGGAGCTCATGGAGTCCCCCCAACGAGGAATCTGCCTTTCTCCTGCCCATTTCACCTCTGGTAGGTGGTCCTGCTGCCTCCCAGCATGTGACCACATGGACAAGAGGCTGATCTCCTTCTGAAGCCCTTGCCTTCCCCTTCTGGGGCTCCAGGAAGATGCAAAAGGGAACCCAAGCTGCTGCAGCCCCCAAGTCCTGGAGAATTATGCATCTAGGGGGGCCCCCTAGGCTGGATTCCAATACTTGGGAGCTCAAAACTGCGTGCCGTCAGCCTGCAGCTGCAGACAGGAATCCCAGAGAAAGCACATGCCTTCTTGCGGCCGGCCTTGCGGGGTCGTGGCTTGCTCTTGGTGAAGCAGATGTTGTGCTTGGTGGACTTAAAGGACTCCAGCCGCCGCTTCATGTTCTGCTGGAAGACCTCCTTGTCCTGGCGCTCCTGCGCATCCTCAGAGATGAAGTGGCGGCTGCAGCTGGCTTTGTACTGACAATGACAGCCCCGCCCTGCCGTGAGGCTGGGTGTCCTGGCCTCCCACAGGGACCCCAGGCCACAGCCCCATGTTCACCATAGCTCCTGCTGGCCCACTGTTGCCAGAACTAGCCATGGATTGAAAAAACAAAACAAAAAATACAGTAGGGACCCAGCCAGACTCTATACTCTCTATATGCTCAGTTCACTGGGGGAAAACTTTCCTTTATCCCAGAACCTGTTTCCTCAAATTTGGCTTTCCGTATTCCCTACTGCCCTCTCCCAGTTCTCTCTGATCTGACGTGACAAGAGGCAGGGGACCCTGTGTCTTGTCCCTCAGGGCTACTGTGAGGCCAAGGGGGGCATTTCCTTCTTTGCACCTCTGTTTATCTGAGCCTGGTCCACATGCCTGGCCCATTTGCCTCCTTTTAACTACACAGGACTCTCTGTCCAGCTGGAACTCTCCAGCTAGCCAGTTCTCCAGCCACCACCGTGACTCCGCAGGCTGCACTTTGAACTTCCATGACTCCCTCTCTTGATACCTTCGACCCCCTCAGTCCCACGATACCTGAATTGGTGTCCAGTTCAGGACCACCCCCATCTCCTCTTTCCAACTCTTTCTCATAAAGACCAAGCCCACTACACACTCACTTAGACTGTCTCCACCTCTGCCCTTGACTGCCGAGAGGCCTTTTCATTACCTGGTGGTAACCCCCCAAAGTACTGCCCGCATGTTCCCAATCATTTGTCTTGCCTCACATCCCCAGTCTGGTCCCTTTCCTTTGCCTCATATTTCATGCTTCCCTGAGCTGGATCTAAGAGCCCCCTTTAAGTCTCCTCCCAGCTGCCCTCTTCTACACGCTCACACAGAGGTGCCCCTCTCTCCTGGGCATGCGGGGGCCCAGCTCCTTCACAGGGCTTCTCACTCCCCAACCCAGGCCTCCGCTTTGCTTAGCTCACTCCCTGCCTCCAGCAGTTCCCTGCTCTGCTCCCTCCTCCCTCCCGGTCCTCCACTCCTGCATCTTCAATCCTTCCATCGACACTGGCCCCCCTCCCTCTGCTTTTAAGCATGCTCCTGCCCTTACCTCCTTGAAAAAGGCCTTTCCATTGATACCATTGCCTCGCTTTTGCTGCCAGACTTTTACACTTACATTCTGATACTTCCCCTAGTACCCATTCCTTGACTATCAGAGAAACAGCTCCATGTACATGTATAGCTGATTCACTTTGTTATAAAGCAGAAACTAACACACCATTATAAAGCAATTATACTCCAATAAAGATGTTAAAAAAAAAATTAAAAAAAGAAATGCAAACTAAAAAAAAAAATACAGCTCCAGGGGGGTTTGCCTGATTGCAACTTCAGTGTGCTGCTTTCTCCCTGGTCAGCAGTGCCATGGCCTCTGGTTAGGCAACATCTGTGCAACGTCCAGCCCTCCTTATGCCCCAGGCCTCCGAGACACCATCTGCTACTGCCCCTCCAAGGGCTCCTCCTCTCTCCTCCGCTGGCTCCCCTTCCTTTTCTTACATGTGCATTCCTCAGTGTTGTCCTTGGCCCCCCTCTCTCCCCTGTAAATGCCCTCCCCAGTGAAAGTGTCCTCTCTCAGCGCCAGCTAGCCCAGGGATACATCTGTGTTTCCCAAACATCAGCCATCAGACCAGCTACATGTGAATCCCCTCAGGGGACTTATTAAGAGCAGATTCCTCATCCCATTGCACACTATAGGATCAGACTCTCCAGGAGAAGCCAGGAATATGTATTCTAGCAAGCTCCCTGGGAGATTCTGATGTAGCCAGGCCAGGAAATCTCTGATACAGATTGCTTCCAAATCTTTACCTCCAGCCCGTATCTCTCTCCTAAACTATAATCTTATGTTTCTAACCGCATACTAGATACTTCTGTCTCTCTCTGATGATATTTCTGTGAAGAACATGAGGAATTATGGTGTTCTGGCATAACTAAGTGGATTTAGAACTGGTTGAGTAACCATACCCAAAAAATTCTTGATCAAGGTCAGTCTGGAGGAAAGTCTTTAGTAGCATGCCACAGGGCTCTGTCCTCAGCTCTATCCTGTTCAACATTTGTATGTTGATTTTGATGACTACAAAGTTAACAGGCTTAGCAAATTTTCCTATGATGTGAATCTGAGGAGATATTTGGTGGCAGACATGGGATCCAAACAATGGAATGATGGGCTAAATCAAATAAGATGACATTTAACAGGGATAAGCACAATCTTAATCCAGTTTTTTTTTTTAATTGACTTCACAAGAACTGGTTGGACTGAACCATTGACCAATCTTACACACACACATCCACAGACAGTCAGTCATTATGTACTTCCTGATGTAATACAATAAGAAATACACAGCACACCTATCGAATGTTCCTGAATACAACCGGGCCTCCAGATTTAACTACCAAAAAATACAGTATGTAGAGGAACGTGTTAAACACCACCACTGGAATACAATCAGAATCTGTAAAATGGAACATTCTCTGAGATAATGGATCCAGTTTCTTCAGTAAGTAAATAATGAGAAAAAAAGGAAGACAAAACTATCACCGATTTTTTTAAAAAAATAGAGACATGTTTACTAAATGCAAACTGTGGACTTTATTTGGATCCTGACTTGAACAAACCAGCTGGAAAAAGGTATTTATTGACCACTGGCTGGATATTTGAGGTGAGAAGGAATCACTGTTATTTGTTGTAAGTGATAAGGGTACTATGGCTTTTTTTTTTAAAGAATTCTTGCCACCTAGAGATACATATGGAAATAGTTAGAGATGATATGATGTCTGGAGTTTGCTGTAAGATAATAAAGTGTAGCTGGGGCGTAGGGGGGACAGAATGTAACAGAATTGACCATGCATTGAAAATTACTGGAGGTGAGTGGTGGTTAAATGAGTTATTCTCTCTAGTTTTCTGAACGACAGAAATTTTCCGTAAGAAAAAAGTAAACAAAACCAAAAAACAAACAAACAAAAAACCCCACAGGTTGGATGCAACAGGGTTTAATAGTCATTAACTGAGGAAGACATGGTGGGTTGCCTGACTGTAAGGACAATATGGGGCCTCAGGGTGGTGAGCCAAAGCTGGAGGGATTCTGGGCTGTGGGAAGAGAATGGCAAGTTCCAGAACTAGAAAGGTGAAAGAGCCCCTGTGCCAAACCCAGGCCACAGCAGTGAAAGCTCAGAGTCCTAACCACTAGACTACCAGAGAACTCCAAGAGTTCTCATTTCTGATGACTAAAGAAGACACACCAAGGACAGGAGCTGCTGGCCTGAGGGCAAGGAGGCCTGTGTGGGAGGAAGACATTTTGAAACCTTTGCAGACTTACTCTGCAGAGCTGCAGAGAGTCAAATCAGGACCAGTGGGAGAAAATTAAAGGAAACCAATCTGTCTCAGCGGTAGAAACAGCCTTGACTGTTAAAGCTGCCAAGAATGGTAACAGCTGGCTTCTCATTTCAAAAAGGTTCAGGGTAATGGCTTGCTGCCCCCTTGTGGGGTTGCAACAGATTCCTTCCTGTATGGGTTGGGCCTTTCCGACCCCAAAGCTTCCTGACCTGCATTGGACTAAACTCACATTACCTAAAACAGATGTCTGCCTCCCCCAGGTTAAGGTGGTCCTGCAGGCGGCTTCCTCAGCACTCCTGTTCTGTGACCCCATCAAGCCCTCTGTATCTCCTGCTCTCCCCTTCCTGGCTGATCACACAGTTCTTTGTGCTCCTCTCCCTTCCGACCACCCAGGTCTAATCCACAGTGGTTCACTCCAGCTTCCCAACTGGCTCTCCCAGCCTCTCAACTCACCCCCTCCAGTTTGATCTGCCCTCTGCTACCAGAGAAGACATTCTTAAACAGCTCTTGTAACAGGCCAACCTTTCTCAAAACAAAAAGAAAAAACTAAGGGTTATAACCAACAAGATGAAGCCCACACTCCTCAACTGGGCATCCACAGCTCTCCACAAGCTGGTGCCAGCTGCCTCTTGAGCCTTCCATTGTGGCCTCCCCAGACAATGCTCCCCCTCAGAACTCTGCCCTGCCTGTTCTCACCCTGTAGCGAGGTTTGTAAAGGCCTCCACAGAGCAGGTGGTGCATCACAGCATCCTCACGGTCCCGGCCGCTGCGTACTGTGTCAATCACCTGCAGATCCAGACATGCTCCACTGCCACTCTCCCTCCTGCAGGAGGGAGGAGACACGTGTGCTAGGGACGGGCCAGGAGGCACAGGCCAGGGGAAGGGCAGAAGCAAAGGTGCTCACAAATCTTGCCCAGAAGGGATTCAGAGAGAGGGCGCAATAGAGAGGAGCTTGAGGAAGGGGAAGGGGGCTCAAGGACTTACAGCAGGTTGGTGACAGAGGTCTCTGCCACAGAATTGCGGCTGGGCATAGAGGGCAGAGTGAGCCCGGTGGAGGACAAGACGTGGCCTCCCTGCAGGGGCCAAGTCAGAGGTCAAAATGGCAATCAGATGAAAGGTGGCCCAGACAATCAGAGGGTAATAAAAAGAATAACAATGGTTAACACACTTTGCTCTTTGGAAGTTCCAGGGACTGTGCTAGGCACTTTTTATACTGATTCTACAAAACTCTGACAGAGGTACTTTTACTCGTGCTTTCTTAACAGTTGAAACTGAGGCTCCGAGAGGACAAGTGACTTACCCAAGGTCACAAGCGTGAGATGATAAGAACTGAACCACATCTCCTGACTCCAGAGTCCAGCTGTTTCCCACCTTCCTGTACTGCCTGCTAGACTCTACATGTCAGCATCAGGCCAGGCCCGTTCCTGCAGCTGCCACTTCACAAGACTATGGAGTCTGCTGGGAATTCCCAGCTCCCTGCTCAGGGCCTGCCTGCTTGTCACCGCTTCCTGCCTTGCCCTGCTGGCCACCTGCCCACCCACCATTGTCTGCCGGCCCACCTGGTCCACGAAGCTGATGGCATCCCGGATGTTGAGTCTGTAGTACACATCCCAAATCTGGTCCCGGATGCGGTAGGCTGACCGCCGCATCAACAGCTGACTCAGGTACTTCTTATCAAACTGCTCCCACCTACAGAGGATGCCAGGCCCGGTCCTGAGTGCCATCCCCAAGGCCTGGGCGGCTGGCCCTTCCTCAGACAGGGCAGGGGCACCGCCAGCGCTGGGCCTATGTCTCTTGGTGTGGGCATCAGTCAGGGAGAATCTTGAAGCTGGTCCCTGCCCTTATGGAACTGACAGTGTTGTAGGAAAGCCTGACATTAATGAAGTTATTACATATAACTGTAAAATTACAACCATGGTAAGAACTATAAAGGATAATTATAGAGTATGATAGGGATTTGTCCTAGTCAGGGAGGCCAGGGAAACCTCCCTAAGGACTTGATGCCTGTGGTAAGATCTGAAGGATGAATAGAGGTTAAGTAGGTGAGAGGGAGGCAAAGGAATGTTCTAGTAGAAAGAACAACATGTGCACAGGTCCCAGTGGCCAGGGCCGGGGGAGCATGGTGGGTTCTGAGTTTCGAAAACAGGGTTCATTTCATTGGCAGACAGATAGTCAAAGACACAGCTGAGCACAATGCGGCTGGTGTCTGGAGGTGCCAGACCATGCAGGGCAGAGCTGCGCAGGCCTCACTGGGGAGCCTTGTCTTATCCTGAGAGTACTGGGACACCAGTACTGCCAGTACTGCCCGAAGGGCTTCAGGAAGAAGTTGCCCAGCCTGAGCCTGACTGTGTCCCTCCTCAGAAGTGTGCACATCCCCCATGCTGCCCTGGCTGGTGAGGCTGCCGCTGCTGAAGGAGCCTCGGGGCAGCTCCCTCACCTGTCCCTCCAGTAGTGATAGCCATGGTGCCCCACAACGTCCTCCACTGCAGCCAGAATGTGGTCAAAAGTCTAGAAGGGGGGTGGGTAGGGGGACCGGATCAGGACTCTGCTCAAAATAGGAGAAGGGAGAGAGGGACAGGCGGAGGGATGGGGTTCTGGTACCCACGTGCTCATGCAGCTCCTGGTTCAGGGTAGGTTTGTGATGCTCACTCCTCTTCACCTTCAGCCACTTGACCAGTGGCTTGATGGTCAGGCCCTACGGACAGGCAGCCAGTGAGCCCTGCCCTGTCCAGTTCCCTGCTGCCTTTCCCTCCTCATAGTTAGGCTTCAGCTTCTGTATCCCCACCTCACTGCACTCAAGGTCTGGGAAGTCAGGCCCCCCTGCCTCCCACAAGAGGAAGAGGAGCCCCTCTCCCATAGGCTCTAAGCCTCCCCCAGGGCCTGCCAGACCCTCTCCCCATCCAGCCTCGTGGGCGCTCCCACCTGCACAATGACTGTGAAGAAGACCACCACAATAGTGGTGGCTACAAAGTAGTCCTTGGCAGGGATCTTGGTCCTGTCCAGGAGGATGACGAGAGCGAAGGCCACAGCCCCCCGCAGGCCCCCATAGGACATCACCACCTGGTCAATCTTGTCCAGAGGGACCAGCCGGAACTGATTCAACACCCACGTCTGCAGGACTACGCCTGCAGCAGGAGGGAGGCCAGTGGGAGCAGGGTGTTGGAGGGCACGCCTGCAGCAGGAGGGAGGCCAGTGGGAGCAGGGTGTTGGAGGGCACGCCTACAGCAGGAGGAAGGCCAGTGGGAGCAGGGTGTTGGAGGGCACGCCTGCAGCAGGAGTGGAGGGCACTGGGCGTGGATGGCACCAAGTATCTGGGCTAAGGTCTGACAAGGGCTGGGAGGGGTGAGCAATAAGGGGAGGCTTAGAAATTGTTGACAAGGATGTGGACTCAGACTGGGAGATGAGCTGGGAGGGTGGGCAGGAAGGAGGGTGGGAAAGCAGAGGGTGCCGGCAATACCGAGGGCTCGGAAGAACAGGATGAAGAAGAGGGTGCCCAGCACCAGCCCAGAGTCCCAGGCCCACTTGGAAGAGTCCACGGCCGAGATGCCAAGCAGCATGAAGATGATGGTCTCAGCGCAGCTGGCTAGAGTCTTCATTGTGTACTTGACAGCTGTGCGGGACTTATGGGAGATGTTGGCCTCCACGTACTTCTTACAGCCCAGGCCACACATAGTCACCCTGGGAGAGGAATGGAGAGTCAGGGCGAGTGAGGAGGGGCCACAGGAAGCACAGCCCTTGGGGTTTGAGCATGCACAGGAGAGGGTGTTGCCCATCACAGGATGTCAGATTCTCAGAGCCAAAGCCCAGGGAGGCATGGAGACCATCCAAGGGTAGGTAGTGGTGGTCCTGGGATAAAAGGGTCCGAATCTCCAGGCTTCCCTCTCGGTGCCTTCTGGAGGGGGAAGGTGGGAGAAACATGCTCTGACTAGCGCACTGTGTGAGGCACCTTTTAGAGTTCTGTGGCCACCAGAGCCAGTAGCACCAGGCCTCAAAGTCCACTTCCAGCTCAGCCTACACCCCAGAGAGCACTTTAAGCAGAGGAATTTTGGGTTCTGGGGTGCCCAGGACAGCCCTAGAGGCAGGTCCTGGAATGTTACCTGAGGCTTAGTATCTCCCCAGGGGAGTCTGAAGCTCCCACTCCCACAAGGGCTCAGGGAGACCTATGGACTCCTCCGGGTCCTGCTTCTGTCCATGTGAGGGCGACCATCTCCAGTGCCCCCTCCCAGCTGCCTGCCTGCAAGGCCCCCAGGACTCACGCAAGAATGGCGGAGAGCGAGGCCATTTCAGCAGTAAGGTAGGCTGCGTAGGCGAGGAGGAAGACCAGCAGAGGCTCGATGATGCGGACCCGCTTGGTGAAGCGTGTGGTCAGGGCCAGGAGGAAGGCAAAGACTAAGCCCACGGCTGCCCCGCCCAGACTGACCACAAACAAGGAGGCTGGGGGAGGAGTGGGTTGTCAGCATGACCCCTGGCCCGGACCCCACCAGGGCTGACAAGACTGCTGCCTGGCAGGGAGTGGAGGATGATGCCCACTGTGCATGCCCACTGTGCTCCCCAGGGGTCAGGGTCCCAGAGCTAGGATTCCAGGAAAGGCCCTCCTTCTCAGGTTCTCAGGGCCCTATTTCTCCATACATGAGGGAAGGGAATGAGGCAACCCGAGCAGCGTCCTCTGTCCTGACGCGGTGGGGGGCAGGGGCTCAGCAACCCAGGGGAGGCAGACCTCCAGTGCCCGCCAAGAGGGAGGAAATACTGACCGACTCCCTTCAGGTAGTCAGTGGCCTGCACGTTGGCAGAGCCCATCTCCACAAAAGAGTTGCAGACCTTGTACAGCACCTAAGCGAGAAGAGGAGCATCAGGAGCGGCGGGGGGAGGTGGCAGCCTGGACTGCGTGGAGACGGCGAGGCAGGGCCCGGGGAGGAGTGGGGCCTGGTCAGAGCATGGCAGCCTGGGGTCAAGGAACGGCAGCGAGCCGAGTGCTCTCACCACAGTAACTGCATCGTTGAGCAGGGACTCGCCGAAGACGATGATAAAGAGGGTCTCGTTGACGTGCACCTCCTCAAAGACAGCCAGCACGGCCACGGGGTCCACTGCTGAGATGAGGCTCCCGAACAGCAGGAAGTCCAGCAAGCCAGCCTGCACCCTAGGGGCTTTCGAGGGACAGATGAGGGACAGCAAGTGGTGAGGTACTGAATTGCCTACAGCAGTCCCTGTGACAAGCCCAGACTCCAGCCCCACTGTTAAAACAAGTAGCCCCAGAGAGGACCTGGGACGGTGAAGAGAACGTCGGCCTGCAGGTCAGGAGACCTTAGGTCTTGAGCCTAAGGCCTGCCTTTGCCACTTACCAGCTCTGTGATGCTGGCACTGTCATTGTCACATGACTTCTCATAGGCCATGCCTCCTCATGTGCCTGCCTAACAGTACTGCTGCAAAAATCACACAGGAGCTGGCTACGAGAGCTCTATGTAACCTGGAAAGCTAAGGTGGCACTGACAGCAAGAACGGCAGCAACAGTAATAATAACCACCAGCAGGTGGAAATCGGCTGCTGACTGGCTTTATTCGGGAGAACGAAAGAGAGTGCTTTCTCCCACACCGGTGGTTCTCAGGCTAAGGAATTCGACACGTCTGAATTATCAACATTCAGGGTTGAATGGATTTGGGGGCCAGGGAATGAGGAAGAAGGGAGCAGGACAGGGCAGCCTGAAGGCAAAGAGCCTCAGGAAAACAGACTTCTCCTGCTTACTTTGGACCTGATACCGAATGAGTTTAAGGGCCTCTATTTCCTCATCCATTAAAGTGGGACAAATTATAACCCCAGCAAGGTTGCTATGAAGAGCCAGTGGGATGAGTAAAGAGAGAACACCCAGTGTAGTGTCTTGCATTCTGTGGATGTATAATATGTATTTATTAAAAATAATAATAAAAACAGAAAAACACCCTGATGTGACCTGGGCAGAGCCCTCACAGGAAAGGTGAGCTGTGCCTCAGGGGAGCCAGGCTGGCAAGTGGCAGTATGGTATCAGGGCAGGAGGCAGCCAGAGTCCCAGCCTTGGCAGCCCACACACAGCTGGGAGCCAGGCCCCTACTCAGCTGTCATCTGCAGAAGCCCAGACTCATCTGGCAGGGACCTAAATGAAGGCTGAAGGCCCATCTGGAGCATTGCCTCACACTCCAGTTGGGAGGGACCTAAGATGGAGCTCTCAGGGCATGGCTGTCATCAACACAGGATCTTCAGAGCTGGAGGAGAAGGGAGTTGGGTGATGAGGCTGGCATAGCCTCCCGCTACCAGTCCAGGTCTTAAGGTCACTCACCCACAAGTCCAGCCTGCTGCAGGCCCCAGAGGGCAGCACCTGTCGTGAAGGCATTCCAGAGTGTGCCCACCACAGCGTAGGTGAGGATGGCGCCCAGGTTGTCAAAGAATAGCCGGCTAGGCATGAAATAGCCCGAGTCCAGCACGATAGGAGGCAACAGGAAGAGGAAGAAGGTGCCTGGCTCCAGCTGGTATTCAGCTTTCTTGGCCACAGCCAAGACAATGCCCCCCAGCACCAGTCCCAGCAAAATCAGCAGGCAGCTCTCAGGGACCAGAGACGTCACCTTCCGAGACAAGTGAAACACTACAATGCAAGAAGAGGGCAAGAGGTATCAGCTTATGGGATGCGTGCGCGCGCGCGCGCACACACACACACACACGCACACACACACACACACACACACACACTGGCCTACACACACACACACACACAGTGGCCTATGACCTCCCAGTCTTAGAAGTTTATTCAAGGTCGAGACCCCTGACACTGGGACCAAGGAAGAAGAAACGTTCAGGACTGCTAGAATCTCCAGCCTCCAGGGCTTCAAATCCCCCACTGCAGCCAAAGTTGTCTGTTTCTTGGTGCTCCTGTCATGGTAACCTAGACCTTTGCTTACTTTTTCCACCTCTGGAAATGCCCCCTCCTCTCTACTCTCATCCTTGAAGGACCTCACCTTTCTCTGGTCTCCCTTATCCATTGCCATTATTTGAATCTCAGCAAATACTAGGTATATTTTTATGCATAACACAGCTGTAAAAATCAGGACCTCTGGAGTCAGCCTGCCTGGGTTTAAAGCCTAGCTCTTCCATTTACTAGTTCTGTGACCTTGGAGCAAATAACTTCACCTCTTTGACTTTCAGTTTTCCCATCAGTAAAATGGGGATAAAAACAGTAATGATCTCATAGGATTGTTGTGAGGTTTAAGTAAGGCAGTCTACTCAAAAGCACTTAGCCCAGTGGTTTACAGTAAGCACTCTATAAATGTTACCTATTATTATATTATTGTGCCCTTCCTCTCGAGCTAGACCATAATGCATAACATACCTCCTAGGAGCACTGTAGACCTCCTAGCCCAATGTGCTTTTCATTATATAGGCTCACTAAGGACTCAGTAGTTTAAAAAGCATTAAGTTTAGCAGTCAGAGATCCAGTTCTTCTGGCTCCATTCCTTCCTAATTGTGTGATCTCAGGCAAATTATTTAATTTACCTGAATTTCAATTTCTTCTCCTGTAATATGGGAAAAGATACCCATCACACAGGGTGAGGATAAAATGATATAGTGTGAATTTTCCTAGCAGAATGTCAGACACATAATAGGATCTCAGCAAATGTTAATTCAATATGACTCTGGGAGAAAATAATGACAGATCTGTCCCTAGGAAAGAAGAGGAGGTTTTCTAGTGCTATTGCCACTCCTACCTTTGCCTCCTAATATAAACTGTTTTGGCTTTCCCTTGGGACCTGAGACCAGATGAGCACCTCTCCCCAGACAATCCCTAGAGTGGTGGGTAGTGAGGGAAGCCTCTGCGTTAGGCTGTGTGAGACCCAATGCCAAGACAGTGCCCTTTGGAAGCTGTACCCAGAGAGCCTAGGGCAGTGCCTGGCACATGGTGGGATCTACATAAATATTTGGTGAATAAAAGGAAAAAAAAAATCTGGTAATGAAGCTGGGGGAAGGTATCTCTGAACATTCTACCCATCTCCCCTGCCCCCATTCCCAAGGATTTTGTTTTGTTTTGTTTTGTTTGATGAGAAAAAGGCTCTCTTCTACCTCCATAGGAGATGTCATCCAAGCTAGAAAAAGCACTATGATTTATGGGGGAAGCTACAGTCATTGCTGTAAACCCTAAATAAGACAGGAACTCTCCAACTGGCAGACTTCTCAGCAAACCCAATTCTTGGCTCCCAAATCTGAGGCTCCTCCCACCTTGCTCTCATTGCTGCCAGGCCCTAAGGTGAGCTCAGCCATAGCTCTTCCCACACTCATCCCTACCTTTGGTCCCCCTTTCCTCTCCTTCAGGGACTTTATTCCATCCTTATCTCCAGAGCATGTATTAATCCCAGTAAAAACCCTTCACAAAAGCTGTTCTCTGACAGCACTAGGCTCCCTGAGGGCATTTCAAGCCCCATTTTCCATTATTAATGGGCTGCCACAGCAGAGTGGAGAGTTCTTCTGTTCCTGCCCAGCCCCCACCCCCAGCTGTGTCCCTTGGGGGAGAAGGGGGCAAATCCTAGACTGTGTGATTCCTACATGAAGACTGTATTGGTGAGACTGGAGTACAGGCTGTGCCTGCATAGATGGGGAGTGAGTAGCAACGGCTCAGCTATAATTAGTCACCCCCACAGCAGAGCCTGCACAACAGGGAGAGGGAGGAGGGTCTGTGGTGGGAGGAGGGACCACTGGCTGCTCAGAAGTGGGGAGGAAGGGGCAGAGGCAAGGAAAAGCAGCTCTATTCAAGGAAAGGAGTCTGAAGCACAACCTTTATTGTGCAGACTGAAGGAGACTGGATGTATGAAAGCATCTAGTGCAGGCAGTGCAGAGTATAAAGCCCCAATAAATGGAAGTTTCTTATATCCTGAGGTGGGAAGAAGGTAGACCTGAATTGGGGCGGGGGGCACAGCTAGGCACAAGAAGGGGGCACCTTTAGGGGAGCAGAGGGGGGATAGAGGAAAAGTGGCAGTTTAGTATCCCAAGAGAATGGACACTTGGCGGTGGCCTCCAGGGAAGGCTGCTTCCTCAGAACCAGGATGCCTGGGTTTGTAGGAGAACACCATCCCCTCAATGTCCCCACACGTCTTCACTGCTGACAGAAGCTTTTAGGAGGCTGGGGATTGGTGGAGGAGAGCCCAGATCAAAGAGCTTACTTCAAGGAGAAGAGAGGAAAGGGCAAAGGAATCCAGGGATGGGGCTGGAGAGAGCTGGGGCAGCCCTTTGAGAAGGCAAATCCTCAGGGCTCCCACTCGAGGAGAAGGGGAGGAGGGAGATCAACAAGAGGAGGCGCAGAAACAATGTGAGAGCCTGGATTTGTGGAATCGGAAGCTAGGTCGGGGCACTCTGCAAGAAGCCGGCCCGGATCTGGGGACTAGGGGTTGGGGGCGGGTCCAATGACGGCCGCCGGCCCTGGCGCACGCACACACGCACTCACCGATTTTAGCCAGGCTGGCCACCAGGATCCAGAGGGCTACCAGGTAGGGCGCCTCCACCTCGTGCCACTGCCAGCGGAAGAGCGCCAACCCTGGGGGAGGCTCACCCGGCGACCCCGGCTCCTGGGTGGGCTCTTCGGTTGCTCCCGCCCCCGCCAGGGGCAGCCAGAGCAGCGGCAGTGCGGCGCGCAGCATCCTGCCGCCTGCCTAGCAGCCCTCCCGGCACCGCACGGCCGCCGGCCCCGCGTCGCAGCAGCCGCCGCCGCCGCCTACCGGCCGCCCCCGCGTCACAGGCACGTGGGGCCCGCTCCCCCCAATCCCGGCTCCGATACCCCCAAGCCAGGTCAGGACTCCGAGACCCTGCCCCGGGCGTCCGTGAGTGCGGACGCCTGCCCCTCCGCTCTAAACCAGTCCCGACTCTGGAAATTCCCCAGTGCAGCCCTTCCCCAAGTCCTGCAACCTATTCCTTCAAGCGCGCTCCCCCAAACTCTCCCAAAACCTCCCCCGACCCGGATTCAGAGCTGTGAGCGGCCACAGCCCTCCAGGGGCACCTCTGCATTCCACCAGCCGGTGGCGACGGTGGCGACGGCCAGCCGCTGGAGTGACCGGGGTCTGCGGGGGGGCGGGGTCCAGGCGGGAGGAGCGCGGCCCCGCCACCGAGAGTGCTGTCAGGAGCCAGCAGCCGGTCCCCGATACCGAGACCGCGGGCTCCGGCGCTGCCGGGTGCAGACTGGAGGGGCCCCCTTCGGGTCCCCGCCCAGACCAGAGCTGCGCACGCGCACTGGGCCCGTTTTAGAAAGCCGTGAGGGACAACTGTCCCCATCGTCCCCAGAAATCCCAAGGCCCAGATTGGACCCAGCTCATTCCAGGCTGAATAGGAGGCTGTTCCTCTTCATTTACCAAACCGAGGGACAGCCGGCCTCCCTTTCCCTTAAACTACAGTGAATGCTTCTCACCTTTTCCATGAGACAATGAAGGAAACGTATCTTCTTCCCTAAACTATGGAAACCCCAGTCTATCGATTCCCTTCAAACTAAGAGGGATCCACCCAACCTCTTCCCCAAACCTGAGGGGGCATTCGGCTTATCTTGCCCCAAACTGAAAAGGACCGTTTCCACTTTTCATTCAAGCTGAAGGGCAACCCATCCCCGTTCTTCCCTAAAATTGAGGGTAACGTTCTACCTCGCCGCCAAACTGAGTCATCCCATCCTTTTCCCAGAATTAGGGGCACCCTTACCTCTTTTTCCTCCAACTAAAGGTAAATGATCCCACCTCTTCCTTCGAATTGAGTGTAATCTATTTTCACTTCTTGCTCTAAACTGAAAGGGACCCATCTACCTGCTTTCTCCAAATGAGGGAAGCCCATCCACTTCATCCCTCAGCTGAAGGAATCAGGACCTTCTCGCCCCTAAACTGAGGGGGACCTGACGGGCCACGATCCGAAGAAACTTGCACCCCACCTTGCCCTAAAGAGAGCGCAGCCTCACCGCCCCCAAGCCCAAAGAAAGCCTCCCCGTGCTCCGCGCGCTCTCGAAGTGGGTGAGGGGCGCGCGAGCTCGGGTTTTCCCCCAGACTAGCCAGTGAACTAACATGACCGTGATCACGCCCTCTGAGTGGCTGGCTGCAGTCTCCACCACCGGCAGCGGTTGCCCACCCCTAGCCTCCGGAGACTACTATTGGCTCCACCCCCTTCCTCCGCCCCGCCTCCGCCTGGCTCCGCCCCTCTTCTTCGGCGTCCGGCCCGGTCCCGCCCAGACTGCGAGCTAGTTGAGGAGACGCCGCGGCGCGGCCGGGACCCGCCCGGAGGCGCACTGAGCGAGCCACTAGCGGAGCCATGGCCGGCCAGGAAGACCGCGGGGACGGGGAGCCGGTATCAGTGGTGACCGTGCGGGTGCAGTACCTAGAGGACACCGACCCTTTCGCATGTGCCAACTTCCCGGAGCCGCGCCGGGCCCCCACCTGCAGCCTGGACGGGGCGCTGCCCCTGAGCGCGCAGATACCCGCGCTGCACCACCTGCTGGGGGCGCCGCTCAAGGTAAGGGGAGCCGGAGAAAGGTTGGGGGCGACCGAGGGTTCAGGGTCAGCGCCATGAAAGCCTTTGGGAGCCCCTCGAGGAGAGGCTGGAGCGGGTGCGCTCCTCCGGGAAAGTTTTGGGCTGGGGACCCAAGGTACACGTTGCCCGGCTTGTTGGGGAACGCCTCTCAAGTTGAGGGAAGCTGAAGAAGGGAGGATGGGAGCTTGTACTCTGCGGCACCCAGGCTGGCCCTCGAAATGAGGCCCACCTGGGGAGGCGCTCGGGGTCCGCTCGCTGCCAGTCGGCCTGGTTAACTGCTCTGGATAGGGTGGCGTGGGTGTTTGCGCGGTAGCGGACTTAGGAGACGGAGCTGGGGATAGAACAGCTTTCACCTGCTTCAGGTCAGGTGGGGGTGGGACCACGAGGAGGGCGGGCCCGGGGCGGGCCGCTGGAGGTGTCTGGAGGCTGGATTGGGTCCAGCCGGACGGAGTGTTGTCTCTGCCTGGTGAGGCCCGGCTGGGGAGTGCCGGTGGAGAAGAGTCTTCACGGGCTGAGGGGAGTTCCCGGGAAGCGGCCTGGCCCGGGACACCCCGAGCGCGGGAGGCTGCACTGGTGGAAGAGCCCTTTGAGTCACCGCCCCCACCATCTCGTACAGCTGCCGCCGCCGGCCGGGAAGCTGGAAGGGAGGGAGCGGGCCGGGCTAATTTTAAACCGCCGGCCCGCCCTCTTTTGCCTGCACCCCAGAACCGACTCGTGCACAGTGCCGGGAGAGGCCCTTTTCCAGATGGCCCGCCCTACCTCCCCTCCTGCTCGCTGCGCTCAGTCCCCCGCAGGCAGCCTTTTCCGGCGCACTCGCAGGCACCCGGTTTCCGGGCCAGAACTCTGGGAGGCACACAATCACCTCCCGGGGTGCCCCGCCAGCCAGGCAGCACCAAGTGGTGAGGAAGAGAAGAGAGTTGGTGGAGATGCCCTCCCCTGATCCCAGGCTTAACTGGGCGCCGAGTTGCGCAAACTTGCCCCCCGGGCCTGGGGTCTCCCCTGGAATGTGCCCCAGGCGCCAGGCCCCCAGCTTACATTCCTAGCGCTGCGGGCCTGCCCCGCCTCCGAGCGCGGGCGGGAGAAGTGCTGAGACTATTGGCCTGGGGAGTGGCGCGTATGAGCAAAGCCCAGGCTTTCAAGGACAAAGATTGAAGATAGCACATTGCCCTCTCCAGAGTTTTGATGCGACCCCTTCTTGTCCTGCCCTGTTCAAAGGGGCAAACTGAAGTGGACCTAAAAGAAGCACCTCCAGCCAGAGGCCACCTCCCATTCACAATGGGCTCTGGGGAGAGAGGGGTGCTGAACTGAGGCCAGGTTCCTGCCTCCAAGCTCCTGGAACTCCTAGTACTGAAATAAGCCTGGAGCACTACAGAGAACATAGTATTCCTCCCACCCCGGACTCGAGGACAGAACTTAGCCCTAACACCCCTCTTCCCAATTAGGGGCAAGTTTGGGAGGTCAGCTACAGGAAAAAGGATCAGAATTACCCCTTGCCTCTCCCCCTCATTTAGGGACCCATCACCACCACCCCTTCAACCAGGGCTCTGTTCTCTGCTCCCTAGCTGAGAGCTACGGTAATGCGTTAAGTACCCCCCAACTCGGTCCTTCCTGGTCTCCCCACTTTCAGAACTCCCACCTGGTGTGCCTGAGGACTGCCATATCCCCCACAGGCAGACTATGGGGGCCTGCACACTGGGTTACCACTGTGCTTGGAGCCAGGACTCCCTGGGGCTGGCAGCTCTGCCAGGAATGGTCAGATGCACTGTGATGTGCTCATCCCAAATATAAACTGTGACCACAGCCCCAGAATAGAAGGCCAGAGGAAGAAGGGTGAGAGTAGGGCAGGGGCAGGGACATCAGAGAGCTGAAGGAGGGGGAGCAGGGCTCCTCCTTGTAGGAAATGTCAACAGCTGGTCCCTCCCCTAGTCCTATAAGTGGGTGGCCCAGGGGCACAGACATGACTCAGGCCTGCTCCACAGCCCTCTAGAGGGGAGAGGTGGCCCAGAAACCCAGGCATCCCCATCCCAGGCTGTAGAGCAAAATAAGAGGGAGGGGTTCTGTGCTCACTGTTTCATCCTCTGCACAGTTATCCAGCAGGAGAACAGTTCACAGCCAAATGACCTCTGCCTCCCATTCTGGCCACTGATGCCCATCATCCCCCCATACCCTGCCCCTTCCCTGGGAATGTACAGAGGCCCAGCCCACTTTCCCTCTGTGGCTCCACCCACACACACCCCACTGGGCTGTGGCTTGCCTATAGAGTTCCCCTGGGGGCTTCCTTTTTAAATGTTTCAAAGCTCTCGGGTCTGAAAAGGCCTTGCTCATTTCCTCTCAGTCTAGGAGGAAGCTCCCGGCCACAGCTTCTGACTCATCTCCTGGCCCTGGGGGGTGGGATAGGGGGTGTCCTGGCAGTGCCTTGGGTCATGTGTGGTGTCCCCAGGGGAACTCAGGAATATCTGTCTCCCCTCTGTGCCAGAGCCCAGGGACCTGCCCCTGCCCCAGGGGAGAACCTGGCCCTCTGGCCCTGCCTCATTGTTTTACCCAGAGCTGCCCAGTCCCACCCTCCTTGCTACCCTGTCCCACTCTCCCGTGCTACCCCTTTGCCCTTCTGGGCCTGCCTTACGAGTCCCTCCCTGATATCCAAAGGCCCTGCCACATCTGGGATAGCACAGACTCCTTTCTCCCTGGGCTCTGGGCAGAGGGACCTGGGTACTGCTCTGACCCTCATGCAAAGGCCAGATGAGCCCCCTATTCCTAGCAGCAGAGATAGCCCTAGCAATCTGTTCATTACCAGCAACTTTGTTTCCCCAACTGCTGCTAAACATTAGAGTGGAACAGGGGTGGTACTTGTTTCCTGACCTTGCCCATCCCTACTCCAGCCTCAGTTTATCCCTAAGGAGCAGTTGTGACAAAGGGGCTAAAGTGTGAACCTTACCTTCTGGGACAGGGACCAACTGGAGGGGTCCCAGAAAATTCTTAAGGGTAAGATGGGGTGCTCTGGTGATGAACTGAGCCCTTTCCTTTTTTGTTGTGGAGGTCTCTTTGGGAGACTATAGAAGATTGTGATGTGGGCATGAGTCATGGTCTCCTCCCATCTTTCCCTGGGGCCAGCATGTCCAGTCTGTTCATTCTGGGTTGCAGCCTGGTAAGGGACCCGAACTTAGTCCTGGCAGAAGTACGCACTGTTACCCCAATGTGTATGATGTGTGTGTGTTCATTTGTGTTCCCTTGCTGGAACTAAGAGGACCAGTTTGGGGTATTTGCACAGTTCACAAAGCTGAGGGACGGTCTCCAGCCCTCACTCCACCTCCCCTGCAGGGTTCCCTGGAGCACTTCCAAAGTCCATTGGCCCAGGATCTAGGTCAGTTAGCCCTGGTTCCATTCAGCCTGGGGCAAATTCACAGAATTTCTGAGCCTTGGTTTCCTCACCTGTAAAAGGATTATCAGGAGAATCAAAGGAACCAGGCAGCCCAGTGTGTGACACAGAGGAGGCATAACAAATGTGGGCTTCCCTCCTCAAGACCCATTCATGTCATCTCATTCAGGAAGCCAAGGTCCAGTTGGAGACCCAAGATAAAAGGGAAGGAGGGGGCTTCCCTGGTGGCGCAGTGGTTGAGAGTCCGCCTGCCGATGCAGGGGACACGGGTTTGTGCCCCGGTCCGGGAAGATCCCTCATGCCGCGGAGCAGCTGGGCCCATGAGCCATGGCCGCTGAGCCTGCGCGTCCGGAACAACGGGAGAGGCCACAACAGTGAGAGGCCCGTGTACCGCAAAAAAAAAAAAAAAAAAAAAAAAAGGGGAAGGAGGGTCATCAGAACACAGGGTCTTACATTTTTAGGAAAGGAGAAGAAAAAGGTAGTTAACAAATTATTTCCTAAAACAAGAGTCCTTCAGCATGTAATTCTGCACTTTTCTCCATCTTCCTTGCCTCTGGCATTCTCACTCGATTATACTGTTATGAAAAATATTGGGTAGTAGGCAACATGGTGTCCTAAGCTTGTAAAACCATATGTAACAAGTTGGTTTGGGCTGCCAGAAAAGCCTAGCCCAAGGAATCAAGAGAAAAGTGGGCTGGGGCAAGATAGGGGTAGGAGATTAAGAGGTACAAGCTACTATATATAAAATAAATAAGCTACAAAGATATATTGTACAGCACAAGGAATATAGCCAATATTTTATAACAATTTTATTTTATTTTATTTTTTTGTTTGTTTTTTGTTTTGTTTTTTTGGCTGTGTTGGGTCTTCGTTTCTATGCGAGGGCTTTCTCTAGTTGTGGCAAGCGGGGTCCACTCTTCATCGCGGTGCGTGGGCCTTTCACTGTCGCTTCCTCTCTTGTTGCGGAGCACAGGCTCCAGACGCACAGGCTCAGTAGTTGTGGCTCACAGGCCTAGTTGCCCCGTGGCATGTGGGACCTTCCCAGACCAGGGCTCGAACCCGTGTCCCCTGCATTGGCAGGCAGATTCTCAACCACTGCACCACCAGGGAAGCCCTATAACAATTTTAAATGGAGTATAATTTTTTTTTTCTTTTGGCCATGCTGTGCAGCTTGTGGGATCCTAGTTCCCTGATGACCAGGGGTAGAACTCAGGGTCCAGGCGGTGAAAGCGCGGACCACCAGGGAATTCCCAAGTATAATCTTTAAAAATTGTGGATCACTATGTTGTATGCCTGAAACTTATACAATATTGTAAATCTACTATACCTCAATAAATATAAACAAATAAATAGAGAAAAGTGGGCTGGAGGCTGAAGCGAGGAGCTGAGCCTGGGAAGAATGAGGGAGAGACTCCACCCCAAGACAAACATCAGAGAAGTGTAGAAGACAAGAGCCAGGAGGGAGTCCAACATGTGGGCCTACACTGACCCTGTGCTGACCCCAAGTACTGTCCTCAGGGACTAGGGTTTGGGCTTACGCCAGCCTGGCCCAGTCCCAGGGTGTGAGAAACAAGGCCCAGGGGTTTAGCGCTCAGAAGGGTGACCCCAGGATGGATCTAGAGATTGTCATACAGAGTGAAGTAAGTCAGAAAGAGAAAAACAAATATCGCATATTAACGCATACATGTGGAACCTAGAAAAATGCTACAGATGAACCAGTTTGCAGGGAAGAAATTGAGACACAGATGTAGAGAACAAATGTATGGACACCAAGGGGGGGAAAGTGGCAGGGGGTGGTGGTGATGGGATGAATTGGGAGATTGGGATTGACATATATACACTAATATGTATAAAATAGATAACTAATACGAACCTGCTGTAAAAAAAATAAATAAAATTTAAAAATTTTTTTTAAAAAAGGGTGACTCCAGGAAGGGGCCAGTGGTGTGAGGGACAAGCAACACCCAGCTGGCAGGAAGTCTCCGCTCCTTGGAGCTTGCCTGACCCTGCTCCCCGCTCCATCCCCACCCGGGACAGACAGTTAAGAGTGGGGGGCATTGTCCCGGAGGCTTTGGGCTGGCTGTTACCTCTGGACCTCCTCCCCAGAAATGGGGCCCTGGCAGGATAAGACAGGTGAAGTGGCTAGGGAGCCACTGCTACCACAGTGGCCCAAAGGGGCTCATGTGAGGAGGCTGGGGGTGGTAGAGCATTCAGTCTTCAGGACCGTGCCCCAAATGGGTGCAGGTATTCTGGAAGGCGAGGGCCATGCTCAGCTCGCTTGGAATTAGAGCCCGCAACTGTGCGTGCAGGAGGGGAAGAGTGCTTGCTGGATCTGAGCTTTCTGTGGGTGTGCTTCTCACCTGTGCGTGGCCAGTAGCACATATATACCCTGCCTGACTGTATTCTTGGGTGTGTAAGCCACTCTCAGGTGGAATCTGCTCACTCCTCCAGTGTTTGCCTTTACAGCACCCCACCCCTCCCCTTTCTTAGCACCCGTGGCAGTTGTGCTTCTACATTTATTTGTGGCCTTTTTCTGAGTCAGACCTGCCTGCCTCCCCAGCGGGGTTGGAAGACAGGGAAGGCAGAGGCAGTATCTTGTTCCCTGCTATGTCCTCAGCACCTAAAACCAGACTGGTTCGTGAATATTTGAATGAACGAGCTATTCTATATGTGTGTGATTTGGGGGGTCTCTGAGGGGGTTTGTGACTTTGGGGGAAATATGTTTCTCTAGGGTCCCAGAGTCCTCCAGTCCAAGGCAGAAGGAGATGTAACTGTGCCTGGATTGGAGGTGGGGGGTGGGCGGTGGTTGGCTGCTGAGTCACCATGTGGGAAGGGGAATCAGGAGGAATGTGGGGCTGCCCTCAGCTGAGCTGGCCCTGGACAAAGGACCCCAGCCCTGGGGCCTTGCTTCCCCATCTCAGGGCCCATTCCCAGTAGGCCCTGGAGAAGATGACTCTGCTCCCAGGGAGGGGAGAGAGGCCAGGCCTGCCCAAGGGAGGGCAGGCAGCCAAGCAGGAAGTGGGACAGAAAACAGGCTGGAGTGTTTGTCCTATGTCCCACGTCCCACGCAGGAGCCTGGGGGGGGTGGGAAGGAGTGGGAGGTGTGGGTGTCACCAAAGGGCCTTACAGGCTGAACTCAGGCTCTCAGGCATGAGCAGGGGTACTAAGCAGAGGAGGGGTAGGGGCAGGAGCTGGACTCCCTTAACCCCAGGGGACCAAGGGCAGCTGGAAGTCCTTGGGCTGGGTCCAGAGCAGGGCAGGGCTGACAGAACATCAGGACAAATGTTGGGGTTGACTTTCCCAGTAAGATGGAGACCAGAAGACACTCTGCCTCTCCAGAGGTGGGCTTTCCCTGGGCCTCTCAAGAAGCACCACCACTCAAGTCAAGGGAACTTTGCTGAGCCGTGCACACTGGCACTGTGCTACATGGTGTAGGCATCGGGGAGTGGCACGGTGCTGCCCTCAGACTCTCCAGAGTCACCTCACTAGGCTTCTCTACAGGCACTTCTCAAGGGGCCAAGAGTCATCCTCGTGGTGGTGATGGTGGTGGTGGTGGTGGTGATGATGATGATGATGATGATGATGGTGGGAAGCCAGCTCAGGGGGGTGGGAGACATGGGCAGCAGACTCATGGGTGGAGCACCTGACTTCTTGTTACGGTGCAGGTTCCAGGGACCCACTGTAGGCTGACTGAGTCAGACCCTAAAACCTGGTGTTTAATAGGCCTCTTGGAGGTCTCTGAGGTCCAGCTAGGACCATGGTGACTGTAGCCCACTTGGGGCAGGGCAAAGACCCTCAGGCTTGGAGGGACTGGGAGCCCTTCTCCTCACTATCTTAACTCGGGGAGACACACGTCCCCCTCTCAGCTGGGTTTGCACCTCCCAGCATTCTTAACACTTTCTCCCTGGGTGTTGAATGTTCACAGCTGCGAACTTCCTTGAAAGCAGGAACTTCCTCCTATTTTCTCTCCATTCCCCTTCCTCATTCATGTTCAGTAGCTCAACAACCATTTAGGGAGCACTTGCTTTGTGCTAAGTGCTGTGATAGGCTCTGCAGATATTGCATGGACAAGACAGACATGGTGCCTGAACCCAGAGAACACACAGTTAGTGGGGAAGGAGACTAGTGTCTAGGATGTGTGGAAGGCCTCAGAGGAGGGTACACACAAGGGCTGGAGGGATTTGCATAGCATTGGCTAGAGGAGTCCAGGAAGGCTTTCCAAAAAAACATTATCTGGGAATTCCCTGGCGGTCCAGTGGTTAGGACTCCACGCTTTCACTGCCAAGGGCGCGGGTTGTATCCCTGGTCAGGGAACTAAGATCCCACAAGCCGCATGGTGTGGCAAAAAAAAAAAAAAAAAGCATTATCTAATCTGAAACCTAAAGAATGGGTAGGTATGAGGCAGGAGAAAAGCTCTTTGAGCCACGTGAGCTTTGCACATAGTAGGCCCATGAGAAATGACTGCTGAAGGAATGCATGGCTGCACTGCAGGCCCTTGTGGTGTGCCTCTGCCAGCACCCTGAGTGGGAGGTAGGAGGTCATGGGGTCTCCATACGTACTCCTGCCACCTCTTCCCCAGCCCTGACAGCTGTTCCCTTTGCCCCCAGCTAGAGGACTGTGCCCTGCAAGTGTCTCCGTCTGGATACTACCTGGACCCTGAGCTGTCCCTAGAAGAGCAACGGGAGATGCTGGAGGGCTTTTTTGAAGAGATCAGGTCAGAGCTGATGGGGCCAGGAAGGCTAGGCTGGCTCCCACCCTTGCCCCCATGCTGGAGGGGCTGGCTCAGGTGTCAGCAGCCAAGACACTTGATCTCTAGCCAGGGCTGTGGGTCTCCTCCTACCACCCCAGGGAACTGTGCCAGGGGAATCCCAAGGCCTGGCTAGTGTTACCTGCTGCCTGGGACCGGGGTGGGGGCTCTCCTACATACCTGAGATGCCTGTGTTCTTCAAACCCTCCTATCTGGACAACCCTTTGGCTTGGAGAAGCATCTGGGGAGAAAGGAGCTGTGGCCAGGTTTTGGCTGCCTTGGTGTGGGTGGAGAGACCCTGAGGAATGGGCTGGGAGCTGCTGACTGGGCTACTTGATTCCAGCAAAGGGCGGAAGCCTACTCTGATCCTGCGGACCCAACTTTCTCTGAGAGTCAATGCCATCTTAGGTGAGTGTGTGAGGATATCAGCATCGAGTGCCTCCCCTCCCCGCTGCCCTGGTTGTCTCCGTTTCTTTCAGGCCTGTGCTGGACAGCAGACAGAGCAGATGGGAGATGGGATGTGCGACTCCTCCCATTCCTATCCTGACCTCTTCTTCCAGGGCAGCTGCCAGACTGCGGGTCGGGCTTGCCCAGAGTCAGGGAGTGGAGGAGGAGGTGGGGGGTTCAAGAGTACTGGAAGATGCTTTGATGGGGGGTTGTGGTTGCGTCCCAGTAGAAGGGGGTGGGGGTGTGTCCCCTGGAGGTTTCCATGCCCACCTACCTCTTGCAGAAAAGTTGTATGGCTCCAGTGGCCCTGAGCTCCGCCGCTCCCTCTTCTCACTAAAGCAGATCTTCCAGGTGAGGCCCAGAGGTGGGCTGGGGGTGAGCATCCAGGCTGAACCTCCCCCCACTAAACTCCCCCATGGTGCCCGCAGGAGGACAAAGACCTGGTGCCTGAATTCGTGCACTCAGAGGGGCTGAGTTGCCTAATCCATGTGGGCGCTGCTGCCGACCACAACTACCAGAGCTACATCCTCCGAGGTCAGCCTCACCCCTCCCCCATGACCCCTGCCTTCAGTGACCCCTTACTGACCTCTTCTTGTCCCTGTGTCCCCAGCACTAGGCCAGCTGATGCTTTTTGTGGATGGGATGCTGGGGGTGGTGGCCCATAGTGAGACCGTGCAGTGGCTGTACACACTGTGTGCCAGCCTGGTAAGTGGCCCTCCACCCAGCCATGTACCCTTTTCCCACTGCCTCTCTCTGGGCCTCAGTTTCCTCTTCTGCAAAGTGGTCTGGAATGGAGGGGGTCTGTGGCCCCTCTAAGCCTCAAAGTCACTTCAGTTCCTGGGCCTAGAGATGGCTCTTTCTGCCTAGACTCTCCTCTCTGGGTCCAGCCCCAGGAGCCCTTCCCCCTCCCCACCAGGAGCCAGCACAGGTCTGGCCCAAGCCCCACTCATGTATGGTGACCCCTTCCCCCCAGTCCCGCTTGGTGGTGAAGACAGCCCTGAAGCTGCTGCTGGTCTTTGTGGAGTACTCTGAGAGCAACGCACCACTGTTCATCCGTGCAGTCAACTCTGTGGCCAGCACCACGGGTCAGAAACTGTCCCTCCCTCCTCCATTGCTCAGGGCCCTCTCTCCTACTTGTTCCCATATGACTGCTCCCTATCTGGGTGACAGGTGCTCTTCCATGGGCCAATTTGGTGTCCATCCTGGAGGAGAAGAATGGCGCTGACCCCGAGTTGCTGGTGTACACCGTCACCCTCATCAACAAGGTGGGATAGGGGGAGCCAGGTGCCATTCTGGGCCCCTCAGGCTCTTGACTTCTGCTCTCCATCAGCTTTAGCCTTGCCGTCCTATCCCCACCCTCCAGACTCTGGCAGCGCTCCCGGATCAGGACTCCTTCTACGACGTGACGGATGCACTGGAGCAGCAGGGCATGGAGGCACTGGTCCAGCGCCACTTGGGCACCGCAGGCACTGACGTCGACCTGCGCGCCCAGCTTATGCTCTATGAGGTGGGCTGGGCGGGCTGGGCTGTCAGGGCCTGAAGGCAGGAGAGAGGAGGGGAGGGAGGGAGGCCGTTCTCCAGTGCCCCACCCCACCTACTTGGGCCTCAGTCGCTCCCATCTGGGCTCAACTCTCCTAGAGCACCCTGCGGTTGGAGGATGGGGACATGGAAGAAGCCGTCACAGGTGGGCGGCGCATCACCCGCCGAAAGCCTTCCTCAGAGGAGGGCAAGAGGATCCGCCGATCTCTAGAAGTGCGCTCCCCGGAGCCTGGGTAAGAACGAACTACCTTGGCAGAGGCGGAGGGGTGGAACCGCCAGGAGGAGCCCTGCCTCCTGACAGGCCACATCTCCAGCTCCACAGGCCCCGCCTCACCAGTAGTCTCCACCTCCTCCTCCGCCAGCCCTGCCTTGCCGACCGGCCCCACCTCCAGCCCCGTAGGCCCCGCCCCACCTACAGGCCCCGCCTCCAGCGCCGTGGGCCCTGTCTCTGGCCTCCATACCACCTTGAGCCTCTTTCCTACCATCTCCGTGACGCCCTCACCCAACAGTTCCTGCGAGAGGAGCATCTACAAGTAAGTAGGGAGATGGAGCCTGTCCCGGGAGTCTTTCCTCCAACTGTCCCTCCACTCTGCGCCCCTCCACGGGCCCTCCGCCTCCTCTGCCCAAACTTCTCTGCCCAAACGCGTGCTTTCTTTCTCTTTCTTTCCAGACTTCACCAAACTGCTCCTGTTTGGTAAGTGACTGCCGGGGGGTGGGGTTCGGCTCTGACTGGACCTCCTCCTCCTGCGGCTTCTCTTCTTTCTGGCATTCTGCCTGTTTTGTCAATGTCATCTGTCTCTCTACCCTCTTCTTTCTCTGTCACTGTCTCTGACTCTCCTGTTTTGCTCTGTCTTTGTCTTTTACTGCACCCTGTCCTGTGTCATGTCGGTCTCTGCCCTCCACTTCCAGTTTCCTCACATCATGCCTCCCCCTCTCCCTCCTCTTCCCACTGTGGCTGGGAAGGAACCCCTGATATCACTGCCCAGCTCTGTGTGGGTGTGAGCAACTGGGCTTTGGGGTGAAGCACGTACCACAATTACCATTTCTTCCTCTCATTCCCCCCTACCCAGGGCCCGTGAGAGCCCATCTGTCCCCCAGTTCCCTACTGGGCAGGCCAGGCTGGAGTAAGTACAGAGGCCAGCCTGCCAGGCCTGCCATGTGCTCAGGGCTTCAGCATTGCTTCCCCCAGCAGGGGTCCCATGTGCCTGATGCAGCCAGAGCTGGGGGACTCTCCCAGACTTATGTGTCCTCAGTTACCCAAGGACTAAGCACTAGGAAACAGTTCACTGGGGTCATAGAGGTCCCAGTGCTTTAACAGTTGACACCTTAACAGCTTTGATCAGTGATGAGGACGTGGACTCCCAACCTGGAGCCCATTCTCCTGTGTCCTAAGCCCAGGATTAGGGCTGGGAGGGGATCTAGGGTGCTGTGTGGTGCGGAAGTGGAGGAGCAGCCTCCATCTAAGGGAAGGACAGAGACTGAGTGCCGACAGAGGCTGGAGGGACCAAAAAAGAGATGGGATCACCTTTATGACTTCAACATAAACTGAGTGCCTTTCGTTTACCAGGCCCTTTTCTGGGCATAGGCCATAGCTCTCAGAAGCTGCTAGACATGCCAAGGGAGGGAAAACCTGGTGTGCCCATTGGGACAGGTATCCCCTCCCCCTGCTCTAAGGGTCCTTGTCTAGAATCAGAACAGTGAACATGAACAGCAGCAAGGTTGCAAGTTAGATGTTAAGTAGAACTTTTCCCCGTATGTTGACCTGGGAATACTGGGTTGGTAGTGACCCTCCCCAGATGTGGAAGACTGAACAGGGGCTGGCCTTGGCGGCAGGGGGGGGCGGGCAGGTCCCGGGTCTGCTCAGCGCATGGACTGTTCCCTGTGTGTCTGTGTGTGCCTGCAATTAGGGGCAGTGCCCAGGGGCCCATTAAGGCATGTGCACCACCCTGGGCTCGGGTGTGTCAGACACCCTCACTGACAAGTCCCTCCCCCCAGAGCCCGGTTCCTGGAGAATGTAGCAGCAGCAGAAACAGAAAAGCAGGCTGCGCTGGCCCAGGGCCAGGCAGAGACATTGGCTGGAGCCATGCACGATGATATCGATGGACACCCAGGTGAGCAGGTGGGTGGGCAGAATCCACCCATGTTGCCCTGTTGCTCCACAGAGGACGTGACACTGACGGCTGTTTCCATTTTTCTAGACACCCAAGAATTACAGGGCTCCCCAGAACCAGCCCCTGCACCCGGAACACCCCAGAGCGCTGCCCCTCAAATCCTGCTCCGTACTCGGCACAGCCTCGAGCCAGAGCCCAAGGAGCCATTGGCCCCACCAAGCCCCAAGGCTGAGCCCATCCGGGAGCTCCCTACCAGCGTACCCAGCCTCTGCATTGGGGACCTGGACTTCTCAGACCTGGGGGAGGATGAAGACCAGGACGTGCTGAACACGGAGTCTGTGGAGGCGGGGAAAGGGGTCCCGCCCCCGCCACCCCCGCTCCCGGGAGGCCCCCCACCTCCTCCGCCGCCACCACCCCCACCCATCAAAAGCTCCTTCCCACCACCACCCCCAGCTGCCGCTCTTCCCCCCTCAGCACCTGATGGCCTAGCCCTTCCCACCAAGAGGAAGACAGTAAAACTCTTCTGGCGGGAGCTAAAGCTGGCTGGGGTCCATGGAGGCTCTGGCAGCCGCTTTGGGCCCTGCCCCACCCTGTGGGCCTCACTAGAGCCTGTCTCGGTGGATACAGCCCGGCTAGAACACCTGTTCGAGTCCCGTGCCAAGGACGTGCTGCCTTCCAAGGTAAACGTGCCCTCGTCTGCAAGGTAACCCTAGGGGAGAGGGGAGGCAATAAGAGCTCAAGTGTCTGAACTGCTGGGGCTGCCACTCATTTCCCACATGGGGAAACCGAGGCAAAGAAAGGAGTAGCGACTTGTCTGAGGTCCTTCAATAAGGATTCAGCCCAACCCTAACTAGCGTCTAAGCCCATCCCAAGGTCTTACACATCCCAGATCCCTGGTTGTGGGGTAATCCCACCATTCAGCCATTCAGAGTGGGGCCTTAGTGTGCCCTCTTAGATTGTTGCCCCAGTTAGACCCTTTCCCAATCTTACACTGCCCTTCCCCCAATTTCAAAGAAAGCTGGTGAGGGCCGCCGCACAGTGACCACCGTGCTGGACCCCAAGCGCAGCAACGCCATCAACATTGGCCTAACCACACTGCCACCTGTGCACGTCATTAAGGCTGCCCTGCTCAACTTTGATGAGTTTGCTGTCAGCAAGGATGGCATTGAGGTAGGGATACCCAGCTAAGGGTGCAGCAAGTCCGGCCCTCTCCTTTGGTCAGTGGGCATTTCCTGTCCCTCCAGTGGTGGGCATGGGCTTGGCATTTCCCCAGATTCTGGGGCTGCCCCAGACGACCTAGGGAGGAGTCAAGACCAATACCTGAGGCCTCAGGCCAGCACTGAGTGGCCTATGTGGGCCGGTGGGTGCATTCTCAGAAGCTACTGACCATGATGCCCACAGAGGAGGAGCGGCAGAAGATCGAGGAGGCCCAGCTGGCCAATCCTGATATACCCCTGGGCCCAGCCGAGAACTTCCTGATGACTCTCGCTTCCATCAGGGGCCTGGCTGCCCGCCTACAACTCTGGGCCTTCAAGCTGGATTATGACAGCATGGAGCGGGTACCTGGGTCATGGGATGGGACAGGCAGTGGGGACAGGTGAGCATGATGACCACGTAGTCTGAGTCCCTGGTCTCCCACACCAGGAAATTGCAGAGCCACTGTTTGACCTGAAAGTGGGCATGCAACAGCTGGTGCAAAATGCCACCTTCCACTGCATCCTGGCCACCCTGCTGGCTGTGGGCAACTTCCTCAACGGCTCCCAGGTGAGCTGAGAGCACATGAGGTCGGGGCCCGGGGCTCTGGAGCCAGCCAGCCTCAGGCTCAGGCTCAGGCTCAGACGGGGTCCTTTCAGAGCAGCGGCTTTGAGCTGAGCTACCTGGAGAAGGTGTCAGAGGTGAAAGACACGGTGCACCGACAGTCACTGCTGCATCATCTCTGCTCCCTGGTCCTCCAGACCCGGCCTGATTCCTCCGACCTCTACTCAGAAATTCCTGCCCTGATCCGCTGTGCCAAGGTCAGCACCTGCTGGGCCAGGGCTTGCTTAGGCTACAGGCATGCGCATGGGCTGTGTCCTCTGGCAGAAACTCTTTCTTCTATTGGCATGGCTACACCTACTCTGTCTTTAGGTCTGTTTAGCTGCCACTTATCCCAAGAAACCTTCTCCGTTCTCCACTGCATCAAATGGACTTGTCTGTCTCTTGCATCAGACTGTGAGCTTTTGGAGGGCAGGGGCCGGATCTCGGCTGTGTCCTCAGGGCCCAGGCTAGTCAGCCCAGCACAAAGGCAGCTCAGGTGGTGTCTTTCTGTGGGGGGACAGCATGTGTACTCCCTGCTTTTCCAGGTGGACTTCGAGCAGCTGACTGAGAACCTGGGGCAGCTGGAGCGCCGGAGCCGGGCAGCCGAAGAGAGCCTACGGAGCTTGTCCAAGCACGAGCTGGCTCCAGCCCTGCGTGCCCGCCTCACCCACTTCCTGGCCCACTGTACCCGCCGTGTTGCCATGCTGAGGGTCGTGCACCGCCGTGTCTGCAACAGGTGGGGGCGTGGGCCAGAGAGAGGTAGGACTGCTACCACCATCCCTCAAACCCCAAGCAGGACTCACCACTCCTCCCCACCCCAACCTGGCTAGGTTCCACGCCTTCCTGCTGTACCTGGGGTACACAGCGGAGACAGCCCGTGAGGCGCGCGTCATGCAGTTCTGCCACACGCTGCGGGAGTTCGCACTGGAGTATCGGACTTGCCGGGACCGGGTGCTGCAGCAGCAGCAGAAGCGGGCCACGTACCGTGAGCGCAACAAGACCCGGGGACGCATGATCACCGAGGTGGGTGTCCCTTCTGGGTCTTGACTGCCACCCCCATGGTTTTCTTCCTCTACTCCCAACCCACCCCTTTCCTCTCTCCAGACAGAGAAGTTCTCAGGTGTGGCGGCTGGGGAAACCCCCAGCAACCCATCTATCCCAGTGGCTGTGAGCAGTGGGCCAGGAGAGGGTGATGCCGACAGTCATGCCAGCATGAAGAGTCTGCTGGCCAGCAAGCCCGAGGACACCACACATGGCCGCCGCAGCAGAGGTGGGACCTACGGCCGCTGCGGGCAGTGGGCTCTGGGGCTGCTTTGGCCTCACCTCCCTATCTGGCTCCCTCAGGCATGGTCCAGAGCAGCTCCCCAGTCATGCCCACAGCAGTGGGGCCCTGCACTGTACCCCCAGAAGAACCTCCAGGCTCCAGTTTACCCAGTGACACTTCAGATGAGATCATGGACCTGCTGGTGCAGTCAGTGACCAAGAGCAGTCCTCGTGCCTCAGCTGCTCGGGAACGCAAGCGTTCCCGTGGCAACCGCAAGTCTTGTGAGTATTCCCCACACACCCACTGCCCACCTTAACTCCATCAACCCCCTCCAACCCTGCTCTGTCCTTGCAGTGAGACGGACGTTGAAGAGCGGGCTCGGAGAGGACCTGGTACAGGCGCTAGGACTGAGCAAGGGTCCTGGCCTGGAAGTGTGAAGGTGCTGCCTCCAGGATACCTATCTATCTGGGCCCCAGCCTGCAGTGCAGGAGACTATGGTGAGGAGGGACCAGAGCACAATTCTGGGCCTCTTCTCTACTCGAGGGCCAGTGGGTGCATTCTCAGAAGAGAGAATGGTCCGTGGCCAGTGCCGTGAGCAGTATTAGCTGTGTGTCCCTGTGTGAGTGTGCATGTGCATGTATGAGCTCCCTGGACACGTGGAGCATAATAAAGTTTTCCTAGCCAATCCAAGAGCCTTTTCCTTCTTTCAAAGTACCCACCACACTGTGCCTGTAGCAGAAGGAAAATACCAAAGGACTGGCTGTTCCTGCCTTATCTCTATCACCCACACAGCCATTATCCACATTGTAAGCCATTTATTCACCAATCCTATACCTTAGACTGCCTTTGGCCCTTGGACTAGGCCCTCATTGCTCCTGGCATGGGGGCCATGTAGCCTGATAGAGCCACCCGGGGCCCAGAAACCTGTAGCCACAACGTCAGTGGCTATAACCGCTTCATCTGCCGCCGCTCCTGTCGGCGCTGCCGTTTCTCGTTGTGCTCTGGTGCTGGGGCGCCACTGTCTGCTGTAAACCAAGGGCCCAGTACATTGACCCACAGGAGGTAAAGGGCTCTCCCCGGCGCCTAGGAGAGAAAAGGGAGCTTGAAGCCAGGTGCAGGAAATGGAAGCAGAGAAGGGGTAGATGCCCCAGCTCCTCGCTGGGAGGCCCACGACCCACGTACCAGAAGCCAGAAGGACCAGATGTAGAGGGAGAAGCAGCTGAGCACCTGCACAATAGCTGTCAGTAGGATCACATCTTTAAGGTGCCTGTGGATAGAAGGGAGGCTGCAAGGGCCAAAAATAGTGGACGGGGAATTCCCTGGCGGTCCAGTGGTTAGGCCTCCATGCTTTCACTGCTGAGAGCCCAGGTTCGATCCCTGGTCCGGGAACTAAGATCCCACAAGCCGCACAGAACAGCCAAAAAAAAAAAAAATTTTTTTTAATTAAAAAAACAGGGGCTTCCCTGGTGGTGCAGTGGTTGAGAGTCCGCCTGCTGATGCAGGGGACGCGGGTTCGTGCCCCGGAAGATCCCATATGCCGCGGAGCGGCTGGGCCCGTGAGCCATGGCCGCTGAGCCTGCGCAGCTGGAGCCTGTGCTCCGCAACGGGAGAGGCCACAACAGTGAGAGACCCGCGTACCGCAAAAAAAATAAAATAAAAACAAAAATAATATATGGGCCCTAGTTCAACTCCCTTCCACCCTTCCACAGGTAGCTGTGGGTCTTGGGCCCCAGCACCCCAGCCCTGGCGCCGCTCACCTGGGCTGACAGCGGGGGACACTCACTCTGCCATGCCCTGCTCCATGTTGAGATCCATTCCACCATCCATCAGGGCCCCATCCTCAGAGAAGGCTGCCCTTGCCATCGAGCTCATAGAGTGGTAGCTGGCTCCGTATACTGCCAGACTAAAGCCCAGGGCCATCTGCCGAACAAGAATGGGGGTATCAAAGGCCAGCCACTGACCCTATGTGCTTACCCACTTCCCAGGATGCAGGACACTTACCCAGGCCCAAAATGAAGCAGATGAGTAGAAGAAGACCAGGGTGACAAGACAGTAAATGGCCTGTAAGCAGACACAGGATCAGGCTGTGATCAAAAGCTTACTAGGGACTTCCCTGGTGGCGCAGTGGTTAGGAATCCGCCTGCCAATGCAGGGGACACTGGTTCGATCCCTGGTCCGGGAGGATCCCACATGCTGCGGAGCAACTAGGCCCATACACCACAACTACTGAAGCCCACGTGCCTAGAGCCCGTGCTCCACAAGAGGAGCCACCGCAACGAGAAGCCCGCGCACAGCAACGAAGAGTAGCCCCCACTCGCTGCAACTAGAGAAAGCCTATGCACAGCAACAAGGACCCAATGCAGCCATAAATAAATAAATAAATAATAAAAATTTTAATTTTTAATGAAAAAGAAATCTAAAAAGCTTACTAAACCATGGACCTCTGACCAAGATATTAGGCCAGGTGATGAAAGAAGACAAGTCGTTTCTTATACGGTTGGGGGAAGAGGTCTGCTTCCTGAATACCCAGACTCCCCTCCGACATTTCAGCCCAGGAAAGAAGCCCCTGTGTGTTTAGGATGGAAGGGCTCTCCAGTCAATCTGAGACTCACACCCTCATTTCGGTTTTGGTTTTTTGTTTTGACTATTCAGCACTTTCTCTGTGCCACGATCCTTTCTCATTTACTTTTAGTTGGAGTTTTCTTCTGGAGCTTTAGCTGTCATACACTGCCACCACTCCACCCCACCAAACAGAGCTGAGGGCTATGGAACATTGGGTGGGCACAGAAGCAAGGAGGGAGGCACTTACATTGGCCCCCAGTATGATTCGCAGGTAGAACTTCAAGGTCTCTTTGTTCTCCTCAAATATCTGCTTCTTCCCTCTCGTGCCCACTTTGCCCTTGGGCTGCAGAGAGATGACGAGATGCTGTCAGAACCCTCATCAGCCAGGGTCTTCCTTATCCTCCCCACCATTCCGGTTAGCTACAGAGTTTCATCTGCACCTCAGCCGAGTCTCCGCGGTGCTCAAAGCTAGCACAATTCTTGGGATGTCCACCCCTCCTCCAAACCATCCTGCTTAGGGCTGACAGCATCTTTCCAGCACACCCAGCAATGACCGCCTCCTGCCCGGGCTGGGAACAATCCAACACTAGGCTGGTATCTCCTGAATCCTCTGATAAGGCCCAGTTTTGGGCTGACAAACCCTTCAGAGGGGATCCCTGAGGGGGCTTGAATGGCGACCCTCTCCGGCCTCTGCTAGAGTAAACCAGATCTGGGCTAACGCCTACCCCGCCTCAAGCCCCTCAGATCTCCAGCTAGGCCTGACACTGTCTGGTACCGACGCCCACCCCTCTCCGGCACCAGCTCTGGTACGTTCCTGCGCCTCTCCACTCCCCCGCTTAATCTAGTACGGTCCAGCCACCGGATGGCACCTCCCTCTGGCCGACCCACTGCCCTTGATGTCCTTCCTCTGTTTTCAGTCTCCCGGTCCCCCGAGAGTGCCTTGCCTTGCGGACCCCGCCCTACTCGCCCTCCTTACCGCCATGGTACGACGCAAATACCCAGCCGGGGAAAGATGGGAGGGCGACCGAAACAGCACTCAGTTGGTACCACATCTGCTGCACAGGCACTTCCGGTGCAGACCCAAATCGTAAGCAACTGGGACGGAAGTGGGAAATCCACCTCCTTCCCAAGCTCCGCCCGCCAGAGTCGGTGGGACTTCACTTCCCAGAAAGCCTTGCGCGGGGGCGGAGGCGGCAGGGATGCGATGGCTGAATCTCTGCCCTGGAGGTGAGAGGAGGCCGCCCTCAGGCCTAGCTCGGGACAGGCCCCGCCCTCGGGGTCCCAGGCTGTGGGGAGCGGCTGTCAGACAGCTCGCCTTGGCCCCGCCCGTCTGGCGGAAACAACCAGCCCGGGAGATCCAAGGACCTGCTGGCTATGGGTAACGGCCCCGCCTTTGGGCCACCCCATCCCCTTACCTTGGGCGACCATCCTCTCCTTCCCCATCGGCCCCAAGAGATGGCCGCTCTGTCACCTCAGCGAGGACAGGGCCTCTGCCTACCCTGCATCTCTTGAGATGGCCGCCCCTCCCCCTCAGCTCTGGAAGATGTCCGCTCCATCCCATCATCCCCGAAGGTTAAACCGATCTTATCCCCATTGGCCCCTTGGAATGGTCGCTCTATTCCCTCCTCCCCGAGAGAAGGGTGCCCCTTCCCCTGGCGGTGGAAAACAGACTGCCCCCTCCCATCAACTTCGGGCATGGTCTCTGAGTTCCCTCACCGGGGACAGGCCTGCTCCCCGCTCCCTCGACCCCTAGTGATGGCCATCCCTGCTTCCTTTACCCCATGGGATGTTTGCTCCCTCTCCTTAGCCTGGAGCAAGACCACTCTGCCGCTGTTATCTAGAGAGAGATGATAAGTTTTGTCCCCAGTGGCCTCTTGGGATGGTCTCTTCATCCCTTTTCCCCTGAGAGCTGGCAACCCCCTCCCTCAGCCCAAGGGAGACAGGCCACCCTTTCCCCAACAGCCCTTGGAATGGTGCTCCTTTCCCTTAGCAAATACAGGACTGCTCCAACCCCAGTGAGCCCCCTGCGATGGCATCCTTTCCCCCTTTGGCCCCGGAGGATATCTGTTCCATCCCCATAGATCTCAGAGATGACCAGTCATATCTCTAGTAGCTCCTTGGGATGGGGTTCGTTGGGTGGCCACTCCACCCTTATCACTGCTTCTTCTGGTCCCTCTAGAAAGGCCTCCCCGCTTCGCAGCTCAAAGAATCATGCTTCCTCCCCTCAGCGAGGACAGGTTTGTTGCCCTCCCTTTGCTCCTTGGATTGACTGCTGAGCCCCAGAAGACAGGATGGCCACTATCTTACCTCGGCTCAGTCAGGTTTTCCTGCCTCCCCTTGGGGATAGGGGCGTGATCAGTCCCAGTCCCCATCGGTGTTCTCTTGCCCATGCCTAGCCTCCCTGGTCCAGAGGCTGTTCTCCCGTCATTCTCCTCTCAGTAATGATCTGCTTTATCTTCCCACCCCTTCCTTGAGCAAACCTTTGGTGAAAATAGAGGTAAAAGACTGTCCATCCTTACTTAATGCAATCCAGTAAGTACTGACTGAGTACCTTCTGTGTACTAGGATCAGAGAAGAAAAGAAGAGATCAGAGTGGGCTGGGGAAAAGGTCCACATAGGCAAAAGGAAATAAGGAAATAGACATGCTGTGTTTGTAGGACAGTGAGGAGACTGGATTGTGGAAGCTCTGGAATCAGGGGTCCAGTCAGGCATGGAGGCCTGGTAGTGCTGACCCAGGAGAAGAGATTTTGTCTTGAGGGGACTGGGAAACCCTGAAGGTTTTCATCAGAGTGCACTGAGATGGAAGCTGTGTTTTAGGAAAATTAACCTTGTTGCATTGTGAGGAATGATTAGCAAGGATGAGCCTGGATGCAGGGAGATCAGGTGGGAAATTGTGGAAGGAATGAAGGCGGGGTGATGAAGATCTGGGCTACTAAGGTGGTAAGTTTTCAAAGGCAGAAATATTAGTAACAGCAATCCAGGAACCATTTATGGACAACCTACTAGATGTGAAGCATATTATATCTATTAAATATATATATATATATATATATATAAATTATATTATGTATATATAATTTAATCCCCATCATAAGACTATGATCTAGATTTTTAATATCCCCATTTTACAGGTGTGGAAACTGAGGCTCAGAGAGTTCAAGTACCTTGCCTGAGGTCACACAGCTAGGAATCTGTGGAGCTGGGATTTGAATGAGTCTAAGTTAGCCTGGCCTAAAGCCTGTGCTTTACACCTATATCTGAGAGCAAGGGACAGAAGAGCATGAAGAGTACACAGTATTATCAGGATCATCAGGTGAGATGCACTGTTGGCATTGAAGCTCAGGGGCTGGAAAGTTGGGAGGAGGGGCTGCTTTGGACTGAGGTTGAGATGAAGGTGATGGTAAAACATTTGGATGAAGAATCCTGTGGAGAGTTGGCAATACTAAACTAGCACATTAATGATAAAACAATATGTCCATATTGAATTGCTGGTTATTCCTATAGAGGTAACTGTTAAAGCCATGCAAATGAATTTACTATCCTAGAAAGTAACAGACTGAAAGGCCCAGGTCTGAACCCTGGGAGCCACAGAAGAATCCAGAAACAGGGCAGTTGGAGTGGTGAGTGGAGCCCTAGAAAACACAGCATCACAGAAGTCAAGGAGGGAAGATTCCAGAAGAAAAGAATAGTTAATATCAGATAATTCCTGGTCTCACAGGCAACTCCCTTCCCCAGTCCCTAACAGGGCCTCCACTCCCACACACCCCCAGCCTCACAGAGCGTAGGTGGAGTGAGAGTCTAAGCCTACCAGGCTGTTAAGATTTTCTTGCTGAGAATCTTAACAGTCAGCTGAGTAGCCTAGTTGGCAGTGAAGAAGATGGGAAAAGAGTGCGGTCCCAGTGTAACTTCCTGAAGATCAGAGAAGGAACACCTGATTTGCTGTGTTCTAGATCCTATGCAAGACGCTTTACCATGTTATTTAATTGTCACAACAACCCATTTAAATCTCACTACAATTGTCTTTTTATAGATAAGGAACATAAGGCTCGGAGAGGTCACTTGAGAGAATAAGGATCTAAACTAGGTTTATCTGGTCCCAATGCCCAGGTTCTTTTTACCAACTTGAGCAGGAAGTTTGATTTTTATCAGTCAGAGCAAACCTGCATCCAGGTGGTGCTCAGGAGAGGTTTGTTCCCAGTAAAGATACCTGGCGGCTGGAGAGGGGAAGTGAAGACTCCATGAAGCTTAGGATCCAAGATGAACTAGAAGCCAGTGCTCTAGTCCCCTCTGACCTACTGTGCTATCAGCTGGAGAAGGTTCCAAAGGCCCCCACCAGCACTAACAGCCCCCAATGCCCATTCTTTTTCCCTCAGATGCTCACATATATTCTGAGCTTCCTGCCTCTGTCAGATCAGAAAGAGGCCTCCCTCGTGAGTCGGGCTTGGTGCTGTGCAGCCCAGAATGCCCTTCGGGAGGTAAGGTACCCGCCCTCACCTGGCCCATTCTCACTTCAGCTTGCTCCTGGCCCTGCTCATGCATCATTCATCCACTCATTCCTGCATACTTATTCATACATGCTTGGCTCTGGGTACAGTGCTGGGGCTCTACAGATGAATAAAACTCCCCTGAGAAGCTCCTAGTCCAGTGAAGGAGAAACACAAATATGTGAGTGATCATGATGTCGTGTGCTCGGTGCTGTGACACTGGAATGAAGGGTGCCATGGGGACATGAAGAAGGACATCGAAGGAGACTGGCAGCCTCAGGGAAGGCTTCCTGAAGGAATAGGATGAGGATGAAGGTTGGTCTTCCAGAACTCATATCAGCACAGGTGAAGGCACCAAAATGTGAAATAGGTCTGGAAACGACCACACAGGTTCCCTATGACTGGAACTTAGGTGTGTGTGTGAGAAGTGGTGGGAGATGAGGCTAGAAAGGGGTCAGACAGCAAGAGAGGTGCCAGGTGGCGTTGCTGGGACTTTCTCCTGGTTATCACCGTGGGACCTTTAAAGAAATATGAGGCAGGGGAGTGACATGTGGTGATTTGTGTCTTAGACATCTGCAGTGCAGAGTGGACTGAGAGGGCGAGTCGGAGTGCAGGGAGACAGCCCACTAGGAGGTGAATGCAGGCATCTGTGCTCGTCTGAAGGGCAGCAACGATAGCTCTTTGTTTCAATTTTGGCGTCTTTGATTATCACTGAGGTTGAGCAGTTTTCTCGTGGGCTGGCCATTTGCATTTCCCTCTTGTGTGTATTTGTGTTCCTTGTCCATTTAGCTATGGGGTCTTAGTATTTTTCTTATCCATTTGTATGAACTTTTTATAATTAAAGAGATTAACCTTTTACATATTTATTGAAATACATTCCTAATATATTTGCCTTTTAATTTGATTTGTAGATATGTGTTTGTTTATGAGGTTAAATTTCTAGGTTGTTGATTCTGAACTTCTTTTCTTTCTTATTTCTTCCATTGCTTTAGAGATCCTTTGCCTCTCTTCAGAGATCTGATAAATATATACTTATATTTTGTGTCTTTCTTTTTAATTAGAATTTACTTTTTAGATCAGTTTTAGGCTCACAGCAAAATTGTTTCTTGTGTTTTATGGTTTGAATTTTTATATTAATTATATTTTTTATTGGTGTAATTTATTTTGATTTATGCTCTAAGGTAAGGAGCTAAACTGATTAGTTTTCAAATAGCCCAAATACCATTTATGTATAATGAGTTGGAAGCCTCGTCTGTCATATATTAAATGTGTGTGTTTAAGTAGGGTCTGTTGTTGAGTTCTCTCTCCAGTGTCATTGAGCTTAGTGTCTAAAGGAATTTGATTTGAACTTGTTGAAAATTTGAAGTATAAGACATCTAAATGGTGAGATCCAGTTGGCAGTTGGGTTTCTGAGAGAGGAATTCAAGAGAAGGGTCTAGGTAATAAATATATATGTGGGTGTCATTAAAGAACAGGTGGGCGTTTAAGCCATGGATCTGAGTCCCTTCCCCTAGGGAGAGCGCGAGGAGCCCTGAAGGCCACAGAGAACAGCCCCGAGCGGACACCAGTCCAAAGGCACGGAGAGGAGGAGGGGCCTACAGAGGGGGCTGAGGAGATCCCAGCGAGAGGAGGACACACAAGTCAAAGGTGAAGAGCATTTCAAGTGTTGAGTGGATGAGTAACAGTGTCAAATCCCACAAAGAGTCCAGAAAATAAAGAACAGATAGTGTCCGTGATGTTTGACATACAGGGTGGTCACCAATGGCTTCAGTAACATTTGGCATCTGGGGAAAAAGGCCAGGTAGGTTGAAGAGTGAATGAGAGAACAAAGGATATGTAGAGGATGACCTCACTTGCAAGAAATTTCCCCATGAAAAGAAGAAAATAAATAGAATTGTAAAGAGAAGTTGAGGTGGGCTAAACAAAGGATTTTAACTGGGAGAAATCGCTAATGTGTTTATGTGCTGAAGGAGTCACTAGTGAGTGTAGGGAGGAGAGAGGTCAGGAATGGCAGCCACCACCTGAGGTGGCAGCCAGACAGGCTTCAGTGAACAAGGCTTGGTCTTGGGTAGGATGGAGAGGATGTCACCTCTCCTGAGGAAGTGAAGGGGTGGGGGCGGCAATGTGAAGCTGTTTGCTGAGGCAGTTCCTTAAAGGCTGGTGGGTTCTTTGTGTGGTGACCGTGGAGGCCAGGTTGTCTTAGGGGAGTAAGTAGGAGGCAGAGGCCAGGGCCTCAGCAGAGGTTTGGAATATTCACACAGCAGGAGGAAGATGGGAAGTTACCAGAGACACAGGGAGGGGCCTCACTCACTCAGGTGGTGATACTGCCTGTCTGTGCCCAGCACTCTGCTGAGCCCTAGGAGTGCAGGGCTGGGGCTGACACAGCACCCAGAGTTGATAGTGAGAGGGAGACAGCACAAGCCAAAAGGAGGGGGTAGGGTGCTGCACTCAAAATCGTATGAGGCTCACCAAGGTTGCAGAGAGAAGATTCACGAAAGACTTCATGGAGAAGGGGATGTTCGGGCGAAATCCCCAGGGAGGAATAAATGCTTGCTAAATAGACAAGTCGGAGTAGGTGAGGGGTCAGACCCCCCCCCCAAAAATAAACAGAAAACAGCTGAACCCAGCCAGGGGCCACGAGGCAATAGAAGGGCTTGAGTGCCAGTCAGGAAGCTCAGTCTCCGTGCTATGCAGTGGCGAACCATCAAAGGGCCTGAGAGTGTCGTCAATTGCCTTTTGTAAGGACCACCCTGGTGACAATACCAAGGATAGACTGGAGCCAGGGAGACTGGGGGCCCGGACCCTGATCAGGAGGAAACTGCTTAATGTATTTCTGACAGACAATAAGGACACCTGAACTAAGGCAGAGCAATGAGGGGGGAGCAGAGGGACATATCACAATGTATCAAAGAGATGGAATGGAAAGGACTTTCATCACTGTGGATGTGAGGGAGCGGTCTAGGATGACTCCCAGATTTCTGACTTAGGTGATGTGGTAGAGGGCACTGAGAGTTTAGGAAAAGGGCCAGAGACCAGCAATAAGACAGTAAACTCAGATTTGGGCATATTGCATCCTTGAATCTGGAGAGAGGTCCATCAGATCGTGGCTCCCAGTATCTGGTGCTCAGGAAGAAGGTGTGGAAAACAAAGTAGTTGGAATGGGATGGAGTCTGCTGGGTGCACGTGGAGGGAAACTGCGTGTGTGTGTGTGTGTGTGTGTGTGTGTGTGTGTGTGTGTGTGTGTGTGTGTGTGTGTGTGTGTGTGTGTGTGTGTTAGAATGGAACAACCCATGGATAACCCTCTACGGACTGGGTCTTTCTCTTCTTTGGTGACCCTGAATGGAAAGCAGCCTAGAAGGTAGGAGAGCCAAGAGGGCAGAGTCTCAGAACCCCCAGTGGGAGAGAGCATCAGGGGAGACTGGCCATCCATAGCAGGCAGCATGGCATGGCAGAGAGGACACTTGTGGGAAGTCTTCAGGGGAGCCCCCAGATGCTGGTGACCTTGCCAGAGAGGAGCTGTTGTTGGGAATGAGTGATTCTGTGGGGACAGTGGTGGAGGGGTAAGTGGGCAAAGCCATGGTAAAGAGGTGGCCACAGTGGGTGTGGGCGCCCATGTGCTTCCAAGAAGCTTGACAGTGGAGGGGAGGGGGTGAAAGGTGAGAAGAGGGGATGCAGGATCAAGGGAGGCCTTTGCTAAGACTCCGGGGTGTTTGTGGACTCTGGGGAACGAGCAGTGGAAAGGCAGGGTTCTCAGAGGAGAGGGTGGGGGACAGGCTCAGTAGGCCGGGAGAAGGGGGTCACCCTGAACCAAAGAGCAGGAGAGGGAAGGAGGTTAGGATCGGTCCTGCCAGGGGTGGGCTGGTGGATGTGAACAGGGAAAAGGGAGGGCCTTCCCACCTAAGGGGCTTTGGTTTCTTTTTGAAATGGTCAGGTCATCTCGGAGAAGGCTGGAGTGAGGGGAGGGAGCTACAGTAGCGTCAGGGGCTGGAGAAGATAGTGGGCTTGGAGAGAAGTCTGAGGGGAGTGAGAAGAGACGGGGAGGCAGTGAGGAGGTGGGAGTGGGCAGGCCAGTGCTGACAGTGCAGGCACGAGGGCAGGCCACGGCTTCCTCGGGCAGAATTCTGTATCCCCAGCACACACCCAGAGGAGGCAGCGGTCTCATCATCCCTGGCCAGGCAGGGGGCAAGGAGAATGGGCACAGACAGCAGCATGACGGGCAGGGCCACAAGGACCCTGAGGAGAGGTAATCCGGGGGAGGCCTCTTGGAGTCCAGCAAAGAAGGAGAGCATAGAAGAAGCCAAGTGGGCAGTCAGTCCCCGGGGATAAAGGTGAGATTGGTATAGGAGTAAGGGAGGGAGGAAAAGGAGGAGACCAGGGTCAGAGTTTGGGATCGTAGAGTCTACCATTTTAGCACTGGGGCTTCTCCAGCTAACTCGGAACTCCAGATAGAACATTGACAAAGACCCGTTTGGTGCCTCTGCAAAACTCAGTCCCCCACTCCACCCCCAGGGCTGGGAGTGCTGGGAAGCCAGGCCACAGATACCTGAGCATCTAGGGCCCTGCCGGCACCATGTCCCAGAGACCAATCTGCGGAACCCTGTTGGCAGGAACCATCTCCCAGGGCTCAGCAGCTTGATAAGGAGGTGGAGCCCCAGCTAGTAGGTGCTACAGAAGATTCTGGCTGACCAAGGCCAAGCTGGGGCCTATATGGCTCCAGGCCAGGCTAGGATACTAGACTTGGCGACTTCTTATTCTCCCTGACCTGCCCCCACTTAATTCCATTTTTTCTCAAATAAGAAGGTAGACAAAGGCAGCACCCCAACAATACACCCAGGCTCTGTCCGTACCGGGGCGGGGGTGCTATTTGCCTGCCACTGGGCTGGTCACTGAAGAACTCAGGACGGCTCCCACCCCCTGCGGCCTTCTCCTGCCCAAGGCGTCTATAACGCCTCTGGAAATGACCCCCAAGGTCTGACTCCTCTCTGGAGACCAAAGCCCCTGGGCACCAGGGCATATCTTTTCTCAAAGGGCTTCTGGAAAACAGGCGTGTTAACTTTGGATTCCTGTGCCAGCAGACAGGAGGGCCACGTCTCCGTCAGATGGCTTTTCAAGTCTGCACACAGGCCTGCCATCTCAGCTCAGGACTTCAGTAGTTATGACAGAGTCCTGGCCTCTCACAGTCAAGGGACATGTATTGCTTTTAGCAAGTTTAGGGCATTTTCCAAATGATTTCGCATTTACTCTTAAGATGCCGGCATTGGAAAGGGAGGAGCCCAGGGGGCTAGTCGGCCCCTCTGTGATGGGGCGGCTGAAGCTGGAGCAGGTACCTGTGTAGTCCTCCCTTAGGCCTTTAGAAGCATCTTCCTAGGGCCTGGGAAGGGGGACTTTCCTACACTGGGGCCAAGGACCAGAACCCAGAAGCCTGCTGCTCTGCCCCCACAGATGATAATTATCCCTAACAGGCTGCTCCTGGGCTCCTGTATTTGAGTCCCAGGTAGACCACCTCGGTGATGGCTTAGAGGCTTCCTCCTCCCCACCAAGAAAAACAGTGGGGAGCAAGGAGGCAGTCTAAAATCTCACCCTGGCCCCATAGCTGGAAGTCCTTTAGGCCAGGCCCTGCCCCATTATTGGGTAGCTTTTGCTGCCACCTGCCAGCCCTGTACTTGGACGCTGGGCTGTTCATCTACCTTGTTCACAGGAAGGCAGTTGGGAGAGGGAAGAACTTTCCTGGTAGCCAGGGCTCAGGAAGACAGGGAAAGAAGGAAGACTGGAGGCTGCTGGAGCTGGGGCCTGCGGGGGTGGCATGTGACTATTGGGGGCAGGTGCTGCCTGGCAACCAGCACCGCTCTGCACTCCCCCAGCCAGAGTTCATTCTACTCATCATCAGATTGGCTCATCTGTCGTCACTGCAGGGCTTTGAAAGGGCTGGAGGCACGCTTTACCTTTCCTTTCTAGAACCTTTTCTCCCTGATCTTTTCGGTACCCTCCCGAACCTCACACACTGAGATCTTCCCCAGCTCTCCTTAAATCTGAGAGAGGGACCCAGGTCCTCGGAGTCCCCACTACCCCACTGTCTCCCAGTGTCCACGCGGGGAATCTGTGGGGAGAGCTCCTCTCATCCATACTGACCACAGGGTCTGAAATGGGAACCTGGTTTGACACCCTGATTCCCGTGAAATTCGCCCGGCGCTGGTCTCCCTCTTACCGTACGCTCCTCCTTCCCGTGAGGACAGCCATAGTCAGCTGCTTCTCTCTGGGGCAGAAGCCAGGCTGATTCTCCACACCTGGGAATGAGTTCCGTGCGTCTTCCTGGGAGAATCCTGTTGATAAGTATCTTATCAACAGGAGTGCGTATTAGGCGTCATTTCTACCTTTCTGGTTCCTTTTTGATGATGTTCTGTGGGGAACAAGCAAGGAATGTCAGCTTGTTCTTGCCGTTACTCACAGGACAGGTTTTTTGGGGAGCTTGCTTGTGAAAACAAGAGCCTTTGAGTACCACTTGCCTGCAACCTGGGCATTGGTCAGGGGTAGAGAAATGGGGCTAGGATTTTAGAAGCCAAGTCCTCTTCTCCCTCCCCCCACAGACCAGTTCCACACATTCCTGTAGCTACTGTCCTTTGGCTCCTTCTGGCACAAGATCAGGGAAGGTTCCACGAAAACATCTCCCTCACTGGAGGCTCCCCAAACTCGTAAACAAGCCAGCTTTTTCCCACAACAACTTAGCCCTGAGCTTGCCTCCCGGCCCCACCCAACTCCGACTGTGTGCTCCCCGCGCTCGCTCCCCTGTTCCTCTACGGCAGGGCCAACTCAGCTTCCTCCCTGCCTCTGAAATTCATCCTATGAACTCCTGCCCACAGAAACGGGAGGCTTCTCCCTCCTTACCTGGACAGATACGACAGACCCTCTAAAGAGCCCCAGGGCTCACAAGCACATCTTGAACTCTCGAGCCTGAAGGGCCTACACTTGTGAGCGCGCCCACGCCCCCACGCATGCGCACACCACACTCAGTGCATGAGCACGTTTTCACTCACACACAAAACCCATTTTTGCAAACATTCATGTGGCTGAGACACTGAATGTGTGTGGCCACCAGGGGACCTTGGCCTCACTGCCTGTCCCAGATCTCTGGCATCTGGGCCATGGGGGATTGTGCTGAGCAACACCTGCGTACCTTCTTCCCGCCCTCAGCTGTTCCGAGGGCTATTTATATGCTCTCGCGAAAGTGGGGGAGGCTGACTGCTTAGCTAAGGCCAAGCTGAGGACCTGGATTTGGAGCCGAGTCCATGGGTCTCAGGGCCACCTTCTGAAAGTCCCAAAAGTTGAGGTCCAGCATACTTTGTCCTCCTGCTGCCGGGGGGCTTCTCTGGCTCTCCTCCAGGTCCCCCCCAGCCCTCCTGTACTCAGCATGCTAAGTCCCCACTCTGGCCCAGGCCCTCCATAGGCATTCAGTCCCGTCCGTCACTAACCTTCCTGTCCTCCCCTCATAGTCATCCCCTTGGACCCCCAGTGGGACCCATCCTCCCAGCTTCCACTTCCCAACAGCACCCCCTCAAGCACACATGACACCACACACCACAGTGGGTCCCCATTGTAGAAAACCCCTTCCCTGACCTGCCCTCGAATTCTGGCCAGTGAATTGCCCCCAGACCCGATGGCCAGCACACTCTTGAGACCAGAGGGTTAACCCCAGGCCCGCTGCTGTCCCATAGGCCAACGTAGGTACAACATCCCCGTGTCCTCTGCTTCCCTTCCGACCGTCAAGAGCCTGGGTCTCAGGGGCATCTGCTGCATCAGCCTGACCAACCTGGATGGCTCGCCGGCTTCACACCAGGTGCTGCAGTCTGTTGCCTACCACCTGGGCCTGCACTTGCAGAGCTTGTGCCTTGGGCAGCCCCACAGAGGCCTCCTTCGTGGCCCTGATCCTGGGCTGCCCGGCCCTGCGTTTCCTTGACCTCAGTGGCTGCAACAGCCTTTTCACGTCAGGCATGCTGCTAGCTCAGCCCAAGACAGCACAGCGGGTCCAGCAGGCACTGAGCGGCCTCCATGAGCTCAGTCTGGCTAGCCTGCGGGACCTGACTGATCTCAGCTTCAACCAGCTCAGCAGTTGAGTTCTCAGCCTGGAGCGCCTCTCCTTGGCCGGCTGCCACCTCACCTTCGAGCCAGGCCCAGCCCAGGGCTCCATCGGCCCCCAGGATTCCTCCCCTTCCCAACTCTCCTTCCGCAACCTGCTGCAATTCGTGAAGGAGCAGGCTGGTAGGCTGCACGCCCTGGGCCTGAGTGGCACTGGCTTGCCACCCGAGGCCCTGCAGGCCCTGGGCCAGGTGGCTGGGCTGCAGCTGCAGGAGCTGAGCCTGCACAGCTGCCGGGACCTCTCCACAGAGGCTGTGGCCACCCTTTGCCACCAGCAACCAGGCCTTACCTTCCTGGACCTCAGCGGCTGCTCAGAACTGGCTGACGGGGCACTCTTGGCTGTGAGCTGGGGCCTGCGGCGCCTGTGGCACCTGAGCCTGAGGAAGCTGCAGCGGCTGACGGATGCAAGATACTCAGCCCTAAGGGGCCTGCGGGAGCTGCAGAGCCTCGACATGGCCGAGTGCTGCCTGGTGAGAGGGCGGGAATCGGCCCAGGCCCTGGGCTTGGTGTGCGGAGCTCCACACCCACTGGCCTCCCTCAGCCTGGCCTACTGCTCCTCACTCAAGGTGAGCGTCCCATCCCCTTCCTTCCTTCCTTCCTCACCAGGACCAGGGATTGGGGGAACTGGGAGCGTGGCGCCAGGGAGGCGCCCAGTGTTTGTGTCCAAGGAGTAGTTAGAGCTGAACTGGGGACACAGTCGGGAAGAGGAAAGGAGCCTAGACAGACAGGGCTGCTGCCAGCACTCCTCCCCGCAGCCCCACAGTGGGTCCAGGTAGAGGGAGGTCCAGGAGACCAGGGGGCCCAGCCCACAAGGTGGCACATACCTCACGAGCCAAGTGATTGGTGACCACTGCAGTCTGGGAAGGGGAGTGAGGGTGGGTGTTCTGGGGGCCAGGAAGGCTGATGAAAGGGGTGACAGAACCGAGCCCTGCGGGGAAGGGGTACCAAGGTTACACAGCAGTCATGGTTCAGGCAGGGCCCGAGGGAGGTAACGTGACGTGGGAGCAGAAGGGTCATTTCTTGACTGAAGCCAGTTCCTTCAATAGGGCTCAGCCCTGTCCCTCTGGGTGGCGTCCCTGTCTTCCTGCAGTGTCAGTCTCTTCCTCTTTAGCAGATTATTACTTCAATCTAGCACTGTGCCCAGAGCATTGCCCACCTGAAAAGCATCTCAGCCTTTTCCTCCAAGTGCCCCTCTTCCCCTGCCCTACTCCATCCTCACGGCTTCACCACTGTGCGTCTCTCAGCTGCTCTCTCTGGGGCCCCGCCTTCCCGTGTCTCTGCATCCCTCTACAAAGCAGCTTCCTCTGTTCTGCCCTTAGTTCCTGCTCCTGGTGGTGGCAGCCCTACCCGCCCTGTGACCTCACAGTCCTAGAGGGAGCATATTTGATTGGCTTAGCGAGAATCAGATGTCCACCACTGGTTCTGGGAGCACAGGCAGGGTGAACACCTTAGAAACTTTCACCTGCATCCTTCCTGCCCCAGCCAATCTAGGCATTTGCTTTTCTCCTGGTTTCCCACCACTGCAGCCCACCAGGTCCACTCCGACACTCACCAGCACAGGGATATTGTTGCTTCCTTCCGTGGACCCTGTGGCAGCTTCCTGTTGCCTGTGGGGCTGGAACCTTGGGCAGAACCTTCCTAGTGACCCCCGCCAAGCCCGGTGACACAGGCACAAGCCACCACTCCATTGCCCTCTCCCTCTTCCACTTCCCTCCTAGGACGCCTCAGTGCTCTCCCTGATGCCAGCACTGGGCCCAAGCCTCAGGGTTCTAGACTTATCCTCCTGCGTGGCCCCTCACCAACCGGACCGTGCAGGCCATCTGCACCTACCTCACCCACCTGTCAGTCCCGCACCTGGCCTGGTGCAAGGAGCTCCGTGACCGGGGGCTTCTGGGCTTGGGGCAACCAAGTGAGGAGACTCTGCAGGGGCCGCAGGTGTGGGACCCTCGAGGTCATGGCAGGCGGGGCGGTCCCTGGGCTCAGCTGCCCTCCTGCCCCTCCTGCGCCTGTCTCTGGGAGCAGCTGAAGGCCAAACTCAGGAGGAATCTGGGAAGCAGGGGCTTCCTCTCACAGCCACCCCGAGAGCTGGGCATCGGGCCTCCAGCCGCAAAAGGACCCTTCTCCCTGGCCATAGGGCCCGCCCTAGTCACGCTGCAGGCCCTACGGGACTTGGACCTCACAGCCTGCAGCAAGCTGACTGATGCCAGTTTGACCAAGGTGTGGGGCTGGGGATGTGGATAGGCTGAAGGCCCTGCAGCTGAAACCAGCGGTCAGGGCCAACCCACTTTTTGCCTGGAAAAAGTCATTTCTCATTGGCTTCTGCTGCCCGTAGCCATTCCTCTGGCTGGGGGTGGGGGAAGCTGGAAGGGCTCCAGCACCACACCACCCGCCCCCCGCCATCCTCGCAGGTGCTCCAGGTCCCCCAGCTGAGGCGGCTGTCACTGAGCCTGTTGCCAGCACTCACAGACAAGGGCTTGCTGGCTGCGGCCAGAGGCTGCCCCAGCGTGGAGCGCTTGGTGCTGAGTCACTGCAGCCGCCTCAGCGACGAGGGCTGGGTCCAGGCAGCCGGCTCCTGGCCAAGGCTGCAGCACCTCAACCTGTCCAGGTGCAGTCAGCGCTCGGAGCAGTGAGTGTGTCCGGTGCTGCACAGTGTAGGGGCTGGGCTGGGGCCCCGTGCCGGGTCAAGCGCTCGCCCAGTGGCCTCCCTGCGGAACGCTGGGTTCCACTGGGCAGGCGTGCAAGCAGCTCCGGATGGCAGATGTGGCCATGTGTCCTGGCATTAGCATGGCTTCCGTCAGGCGCTTCCAAGCCCAACTGCCTGAGGTGACCTGCGTCCAGTCCCGCTTCGTGGGAGAGGCTGACCTGACCCTAACACTCTGAGGCCAGGTCAGTAACCAGCCCTGTGGCTCAGCCTCTGTCACCTCCAGAGGCCTGGCCTCTTGACCTGGAGTTTGACTCAGTGCCTCCCACCTCCCTCTGCTACATGCCCCAGAGCCCCTTCCCCAAGCTAAAAACCCCTTTTCTAGGACTAAGGGTGGGACTATATCAGGGCAGCCCAAGGGGCTTCCTGCCCCAGTCTGCCCCACAGCCCAGCAGGAACCTTTTCCAGCTACATGTCACTGCCACAGGCCCCTGGAAATGCCAGCTCCTGCTCTCCTGTCCAGGCCTGGGTCCAGAGGCCAGGCCCACAGGTGGGCTGGGTCTGGTGTTGGGAGGAACAGACCCTGTGCCTCTGGCCCTGCCCCTTCTCACACTAGGGCCTGTACTGTTCCCCACAGCTCTCCCAGCCCCCTACCAGCACTGAGCTTTAGCAGCCAAGCCACAGTCTTTGTTGTATACCCAACAAGATTAAAAATTCCAGATCTCACCTCCTTGTCCGAAGTTCTCAAACGGCCCCTTCCCTCCCCACCTCAGATGAAGCAGCCCAGCCCAGGGACAATGTGTAGGAAACGCCAGAGGGACAGTTTCTTCCTCACACCTGGCCCAAAGCCCTACAGGTGCCCCCAGCAGGTCCTAGCTTCTTCCCCACATGGTGGGAGACTCCAGAGGCCTCTCCCCAGCACAAGCCCCAGGACATGTCCTGCAGCAAAGGCATGTCTGTGTACCCTCATCCCAGCCAGATCCCAGGAGCAGTGATTAAGGCTGCCTGAGTCAGTGAGGCTGTTTTCAGCACACACAAGACACTAAAGAGGATAGCATCTCTGGGTAGGAAGGGTCATTAGAGGTCTAGTCCAACCTCCTAAACAGAGACAGAAGCTATAAGCTTAGCCTGGGAGGTCAAGGAAAGACTCAAGTCAGTGAAAAAAGAGGAGGGAGGGAAGGAGACAATTAGGCAGAAGGGACCAGGGAGGTGCACATGGGCAGGCCAGAGCTGGCGCCGGGTGTAGGGGTAGTCCCAGTCCCATGGCAGGCAGGGAGGATGCCAGCTTGGACCGAGCATCCTTGGTCCACATGCTTGTGACTCTGTAAGCCACAAGCACTCTGTTGAAAGGGCTAAACCACAACGCGTCTGCAACCCATCTCGATTCTGTTCAATCATGGTACCGTGACCATTATCCACGGTCAACAGGGAGACACCGAAGAATACAGGGGAGACAGTGTGTGTGTGAGTGTGTAATCAGATCGGCTTCCTGTTTGAGAAAGCAGTGTGGTAGTTGGTATTGAGAAGATTGGAAGGGCGAGACAGGAGGCAGGAAGTCAGGAGGTTCCTGCCAAGATGATGGTGGCCTGTAACAAGGGACTGGAGACACTGAGAAGGAAGAATTGATGGTATTAGGAGACTTAACTGCACTTGGGCTCCCCATTTGCACCTTGAACTCAACAGGGACTATTCTAAGTGCGGTGGGAAGTCTGAATGCAGGAGTGGGCATGTGGGGCCCTGAATGCCCAAGTCAGAAGCATAGCTAGAGAGAGGGAACAAGTACTCCCCCAGAACATTCTTCAAAGGAGGTGTCGTATCATCAGTTTTTAGGTAACATGGTGATGGTTAACGCTTAAAAAACATATTTTGAGGAGGCACTGGGAAAGAGAGGTAGTGAGAGGCATGGAGGAGGTCAGAGGGTGGTGGCTGGCAGCTTCCAGCCTGCCCGTGGGTCCTGTGGGTGGGTGTGCTCCTCTTTGCCTCAGAGGCTTGGGGTCTGTGACCATAGCCTCCGAGCTTCACCTCCAGCTGGCCTGTCTGTGGCCCCCACCCCACCCATGCTGCTGCAGTTGGGTTTTAATCAGAATGCAGGCTTGCTGCACTAAATTCCCCCTTGTCAGAATCAGCCTACATCCTCCCACTGGCCTGGGGGACATCTTTTGGAACCTTGAGTTTGCCCTTCAGCACAAAGCATACCCAACTTCACATCTCTCCCTTCACGCCTCTCAACAGGAGGCCGTCACGACCCACAAATGACGCAGGGGAAGGGCCAAGCAGGGTTGAGGACTGAGCTCAGACTGTCAGGAGTCTTCTTCTGGAAACATGGCTCCCAGACTAGGCCCCTGTTAATGGCGCCCAGAAAGGCATCCACTTGGGGAAATGCCTCCTGCCCTACCACCTCACCCTCAGCTGGCTGGCAGCCCCAGACCTCTCTCAGCTGGTGCCCCCAGACTACAGGCCATCCTTCTTTGCAGGCTTAGCACTGAGGGAGGCTGAGGACTCACGCTGGAGAAAGGTAACAGGGCCAGCCGGTCCCCACCGTCCTTCGGAACACCAGCCCCTCAACTGTAGCTGCCCAGGTTTGTGGCCCCAAGCTGTGGCCCTGGCCTGATGCCCTCATCTTATCTGCCAGCTAAGCTTGAAGGCAGGCTTAGCCTGCAGGGTTCAGAGCTGGCTCAACACATGTCTAAGAGCCAAGCAGACTTTATTTCTGCTGCAGCCTCTGCTGGTCAGGGTGCCTGTGCTTCTCCCCCCTCCACCCTTTGTGGCCACCACAGTGGCAGCAGCTGTGGCCCTTGGCCAACCTCACTGTCAAGGTTCAGCGATGCTGCAGTCGTAGCAGAAGTTGAAGTTGGTGGGGGGTGGGGGAACGGGGGGTGGCTGCTCAGGGATGGGCACATTTTCCAGCTCCAGCAACCGCAGCTTGGTTTCCATGGTCAGCAGCTGCTCCAGGTCCAGCCGTGTCTGCTCACTGCCCATGGGACTGCCCAGCAGGGCGCTCAGCCCATCTGTCCACAGGTGGAACTGGGGATGGGGCCATCTCCATGAGGGCCTTCCCGTCTCTTCCCCTGCCCGTCTGCCCGACTCTGCTCAGCCTGCCCGGACACTCACCTCCCGTTTGGATGGGGCAACGAAGTTGAGGTATGCCTCCTCCTCCCCGTGGTCATAGCTGACTGAGAAAGCCAACTCACAGACGTCCTGGGGAAGCAAGGGAGCCAGGAGCACTAAGCAGGGGGCACGGCAGGAGCGGGCGGGAAGGAGCCCCTGGTCCCCACTGCACTCACCTTGTTCTGCTTTCCCGAGCCCTTCTCCCGGACGTGGGGGCAGTCCTTGCCTGTCAGCAGTGCCCTGATGTCGGCCACAGGGACTGCAGGAAGAAGGTAGGGCTGACCACTGGGACCCCAGGCGGTCCCGGGGTGGGGCGGCAGTCTGGGAAGAGCAGGTGTCTGACCCCTACCCTGCCCTCCTTACGCTGCTCAGGCAGGCTCTCGGGGGTGGGCGGGCCGACGCCCTCCTCCACATCCCCATACTGCAGCACCTTGTGGTTGGGGGACAGGCAGCAGAACCACAGCTTGTCTGTGGGCAGAAAGGGTAAGAGGGAAGGAGTGACGAGAGGGACACGCCCTGACCCCAGCCCAGCCGCTCTCCAGCCCCACTGCCCAAGCAATGACCCTGGCGCCGTCGGCTGCTGATCTTGCGGAAGAGTGTCCCCTCGCAGAGGCGGAGCAAACGCTGCTGGCGGATCAGGCCCATGAGCTCTGGCTTCAGCTTCTCCCGCAGCTCCCTGGGGGAGGGGGGGAGGGGGCTCGCTGAACAGGACGACCTGGGCCTGAGTGAGGCCCAGGGGGCAGCAGGGAAGGTGGGGGCTAGGACTGGGACCCATCCCCACCAACTCACAGAATGGGAGGGGCCAGTGTGCCTTCCTGATGCAGCCGCTCTGTCTGCCGCAGGCGCAGGACCTCCCCGTAGGTGAGCGCATTCACCTTGGTTCGGAAGAGCTCCAGGGAGCTGGGCTTCAGGGCCAGCGTGCGGGCCAGCTGCTCCCGCACCACTTGTGTGACCTGGGGCCACCCCAAGCTTAGCTCAGGGCCTGAGTTCTGGGCCCCGACCCAGAACAATCCCCCGCCCTGGCCCAGGTTTCCCTGTTCCCACCCTACGCACCTTGTCGAAGTCTTCCTGAGTGGCCCGCATCTCCTTCCAGGTCTTATTCAGCAGCTGGATGCTCACACAGAAGAGCTCATGGAAGCTCTGGTCTTGGCCAAAGAACATGGGTGAAAAGTCCTGGGCAGTTTCGGAGCCTGGAGCGGGGGGGCAGGAGGGGCTCAGGGAGAAAGTGTGTGCAGCCCCTGGCCCTCTCTGCCCTTCCGTCCCCCGTTCCTGGACATGCTGTGCCCAGTACCACTCACAGGGCTCCCCGACATGGAGCAGTTCACACAGCAGCACAGTCAGCTGGATGCTGCTCCGGGCAAAGGGACACTCGTGCTTGTCCTCACGGCTGCTGTTCTCCAACACAAACTGGGGTGGTGGGAGCACAGGACGGGGTGGGGAGTCACGACTGAGGCTGTGGAGACCCCCCGCCTAGGTGGCAACCTGCCGTATCCCACCCCACCCTGTCACTGACCCGGCTGTAGGCGCTGGGCGCGTGTCTGGAGAAGTAGAGCATGTTGTCCAGGGCCAGCAGGCCAGGGGGCACGCGCTCCAGGTCCTGCGCAGGGTTGCTGTTCTGGGGGAAGGGGGAGAGGCAGCTGAGGAAGGGCCCAGCCCTCTGGAACAACAGCAGCCCTGGGTTGAGGCAAGGGCAGGGAGCTGGATAGGGGTCACTCACAGAGAAGCCCAGTTTGCGGAACTCGCGGGCACAGAGGGAACGGCGACGGTCAGCACTCAGCCCAGTGCCCAGGGACTCCCCCTCCGGTTCAAAGGCAGCCTGACGCAGGGCCTGCAGCTGCTCCCGCTGCTCCTGGGGTCGTTGTTGGAGTGGTGTTAAGATTGAAGATTCAAGGCCAAGCTCCAGCCATCCCCAGCCTCGTGTGCCCCAAAGGCACCTACCTGGCTGTAGGGGTCCAGTGGCGTCCGCATGCGTGGCTCCAGCAGCCCCAGCGTAAGGGCCTGCAGTACGTACAAGTGGTGAGCCATCTCGTCGCCCAGGGGCGCTGCACTATGGATGATGTGCTGGAGAACAGCCAGTTCACGGGTGTGAGTGTGGGCCACGAGGAGAGGAGCGGGGAAGGGTCTGCCTGGCCTGGTCCTTCCTACCTTGTAGATGAACTGGCGAAGGTTTCTCTGCCACAGGTAGTCAAGCATGTGCTGAGGTGGGTGGGAAGGGGACTCAGGTGATTTAGCCCCACCATGAGCACCCATCCTGCAGGCCCACTGTGGAGCACACTGCCCACCAGCTCCTCCCCCCACCAATCCAGCCACTGGTTGGACACCCACCTTACGTTCAGCAGCGCTGGCCCCCTGCAGCAAAGCTGTCAGCAGTGCCATGGCCTTGGTTTGCAGCTGCTGGTTCATCCTGAGACAGGAAGAGGGCTCAGCCGGCCATCCAAGGTCCAGCCCCGCTCCACTCATCTGCACCCCACCTCCAGACACTTACACCTGTAGGTGCACCAGCAGCCTATCCAGTGGCACCTCACTCTTGACCAGCTGGCCCAGGGCAGGGCTGCTCAAGGTCACACTCTCCAGCAACCCCAGGGCCAGGGGCTGCACAGATGCATCCATGAGGTTCATGTTCACATAGCACACCACCTTTAGAGGAGCAGGGGTTGTCACCACCTCAGCACCATGGAAGGCCAGACCCTGACACCACTCCACTGCCCCCACCTGTTACCCCTAGAAAAGCCCACCCACCTTCCTAACAAAGGGGATGCTGAGCGTCTCCCAGGACACCACACCATGCTCCATGAGCTCCAAGAAGGCCCTCAGTGCGAGGGCCAGCACCTCTCCTAGGCTGGGGAGACATGTGGGGCTAAGAGGACCAGACCAGGAGGCCCAGCCCCACCATGTCCACCACCCACCACAGCCCTGGGCTCACTCGTCCCCATCCTCAATGATGGAGCCTAGTCTCTGAAGCCCATCACGGCTGATGACTTCCCGGGTGAAGGTCATGTCTGGGGCCAGCAGAACGAGGTGCTGAAGGGCTTCCCGGCGCCCTTCACAACTCTCGCTCTGCAGCCCACGCAACAACCGCTCAGCCTCAAGGTCCTGCCAGGGGTGGGAGCAAGAACAGAGGTGAGGAGGTAAGGAGTGGGAACTGGGGATGTGGGGACTTGGGTGTCCACTAGGTGGGGCACTACTGGGCTGGAGCTGGGGTTAGGGCTGGGGCCTCCAGACCTAGGGCCCAGGTGCCAGTGGCGGGCAGAGAAGAGGCATAGCAGAGGGGCACAGAATGAGGGCATGGTCAGGAGGGACATTACTGGGGCAGTACTGAGGCACAGGATGCTGCCATTCTTGATCTCCGTGCGGTTCTGGAAAAGATGGCAGAAAATGAAGAGAAGTCAAGAAGGGCTCTGAGGATTGGTTAATTGGGGTTGTCAATAAGGGAGGATTTGGGAGTCAGTGAAAAGAAAGATCAGGTTCCAGAGAGTGGGATGATGACTCTGAGTCAGAGCCAGGTGGGTTAAAGGGGTCACAGAGTGGAATGTGGGGCGGGGAGGGGACTCACGTTCTCAGTGATGTATCTCCTGTGCCCATCAGCAAACTGTAGGGCATAGCGCTCAGAGTGAGGCAAGCTCCACCTGCGGGCAGCAGAGGCTCAGCGAGGCGGGTAGGGGGCGCCCTCTCCCTCCTGCCCTCCCACCAGCCACCCGGCATGCCCCGGCAGACCCGCACTCACGCGTCGCACACCTCCTTCAGCACAGCGGCCAGGGGTTTTGCCTACAAGTGGAACAGTCACTCACCGGATGGGAGTGGGAGTTGGGGAGGAGCCTGGGGGAGGGGGGGGGCTATTCGAGGGGAAAGGGGCAACCCGGAGGTAGGTGGTGGGGTGGACGGAGGCCAGACAGTCCGGGTGACCTGGTCCAGCTGGATGAGCTGCGGGATGGCGTCGCGCATCTGGACGGCGATCTTCACTACATTCCGCGGGGGCGCCATAGTCTACCCGAGGTGGGGGCCTCTGTACTTTCCAGATGTGCAACTTCCCGCCGAGGGCACACCTGGTCTGAGGCCCCTGAGGACGAAGGTGTTCCTCTGCCCGAGACTTGGTTCCCGTGGCCCGCACTCACAGCCCAGGCTCCCACTCCCGACAAGGCGCCGCGGCCTTCCCAAGGGAGCCAGAGCGGAGGCTAGTTCCGGGTTGGAGTCCCGGGGGTAGGAGGGTAGGAGGGTGCCTGCCCCGCCCCGCCCCGCAGAGGCGGCCCCGCCCCGCCCCAAGGTGCGGCAGGTGGGGGTGGGGAGGGCGGGCTGTCAGCACCGCCACACCTTTTCCAGAAAGTTGACCCGCCCGTTCCCACCACCAATCCAGCACAGTCCCAGGGAGGATCCCTGAAAGAACCAGATCAAAGACAGCCTTAGGCATGGTCTTTATTCATTTGGACACTGTACAAATATTACAATTTCCTTTTGTTGCAAAAAGTATAAAAATAATCTTTATATAGGAATCCATTCGTTACTGCAAATCTTTCTAAATCTCTGCAAATGGCTCTAAATGAGGATAAATGAATAAACAAGAGGGGGACTGTGGGGCAGAGGGAGGCCGGGCCAATCCTCAGGGACTCTCCCGACCAGATTCCTAGCTAGAGATCTCCATTCCTCCTGTTAGCAACCTGCCCGCCCCAACAGGTTCTCAGGGCCAAGGGTCCAGCAAAAAGGGAGCACACGAGCGGTACAGAAGGAGCTGTGTGATCCGCGTGGGGAGAAGTGAAGGAGGCTAGGCTAGGTGCTGGCAAGTGCCCAGCCCCACCCCATGCTTCCTCCTGGAGGGGGAAGGGCTGGCAGGTACAGGGCAGTGGGGCTGGACGAGCTGCCCTAAGGAGGGTGATGGAGGGTCCTTGGATCTGTGCCACTGGGTGGCAGCTGAAACTGAACTCTGGGAGGGCCGGGGGAGGCTACCAGGTAGGGGAAGGCCTCCAAAAAGGAGTGGCAAACACTTTGGCTCCACAGTGGAGAGGGCTAAGCCCCTTTCCCCTGCTCTCCCAGCACAGAACAGGTGTTGGTGCAGGAGTGGGACTTGTGGCCAGAACTGTGCAGTGAGGGAAGGCTGGGGAAGCCAGGAGTCTACGGCTCTCAAGCTGTGTAGGGGTGGGGTGGGGGGAGGTCCCCAGGCAGCCCCCAGGTTAGACAGTCTGTGTCCCAGCCACAAAGGGCATGCCCCTGTCAGTCAGAGGTTGAGAACAGGCACATCAAAGAGGTCACAGACACCTTCACTCTCATCCAGGTTGTAGATGTAATCGTGGTCTCCAGGGGGTGGAGAAAGGCGGAGGAGGGGTGCAAACACTGCAGAGAGCAACAGGCTGAGGCCCCAGGGCCAAGACCCCACCCAGCAGCCACCCAAACCCTGCCCACACACACTCACCCCCCACCTGCCTGGGCCACCTACCTTCTGAGGACATCAGCTCCTCCAAGAGCTCTGAGCTCATGCACTCTGGGGATGGAGGGAGAGCTCAGTTACATTCTGGCTCCTGCCTCTCCACCCACCAAAGCCCATGAAGGGGACCACCCAGCCACCATCAGGAACTTTACCCTTTGCCCAGGTACCGGGCACAATCATAAGGTCCTCAGAAGGGCAAGAAGACGGCCCTAACACCCAATGAGCTGTGCCCCTCACCCCAGCCCCAGGGAAGAACACAGCCCTACCTCGAGTGGGATCAAAGATTTCTGACAGCTCTTTGGGGAGCTCCAGAACTGAAAGACAAGAAAGCCATGCTCAAGGGCACAGAGATCCAGCCTGGTCCCACTCTAGCCCCCACTTCCCCAGATCCTTTATCACCCACCCAGGGGCTCCACACAGCTGAGATGTAGGCCCTGCACCAGACCAAGCCGGCACTGTCTGCAAGTCTCCCCTACCAGACCTGAATTCCTCGGTGCCAAAGGACCACTGTAGGTAATCGGTACAGCCCTTCTAACTCAGTGGTTTGGCAGAAGGGCAGCACACCCTCTCCATTTCTAAGCTCAGAGTACATACCCTGTCTGATGGAGGATACTCTGTCTGATGCAGGATGCCCTGTCTGACAGAGAATGTCCTGTCCATCCCTGCCCTTGCTAAGCACCTACTTGGTGCCAGGCTCAGAGACCACAGCCCAGGCCAGTCACCTGGCAGAGGAGGAGGCATTCTTAAATAGGGGATAGTGCTACAGGGTGATGACACTGCTACAAAGGTCTAACCAGGAGGACACACATGGGAAACAGAGGAAAGGAGTGCTGGAGCTGGATCACGAGGGATTTTATATGCCAGGTTTAGGGGCTCTGGTTTTATCCAGCAGACCTTTGGGAGCTGTTAAAGGTAATTTTGTAAACAGAGAAATGCCAGTCAGGCTGTGTTTCAAACAGATTCTTGTCAGTCGGGGTGAAGAAGATGCTGAAGAACTTAGGATAGAGGTGGCTGGCAGTGATCCTGAGTGTTAGGATACATGAGGCCATCCATGGGGGATGTCTGCAAGAGAACTCACTAAGCTGATGTGGGGTGGGGAGCAGGACAAGGAGGGAGGAGGAGATAGAGCTGGAGTTGACCCCAGGTGTCAGGCCTGGGTGACTAGGGCCAGTGGTCGGGTATGCACAAAGGTGGAAATCCAAGTTTCAGTTGAGGACACATGGGAATGAAGTGCCCACTGGATGTGCAGAGGAAGGCACGTGGACACAAGAGGTAAAGTTCAGGCAAAAGGCCTAGGCAAGATGGAGGCTGGGATTCATCTACCCAGAACTGGGGCCCTCCACAGGTTTGGAATGAGCCAGAGATCTGAGAAACCAGATTTAAAGCCATGCCAGGGAGAGGTCAGAAGAAGAAGCCAATTAAGGGAGAAGAACCAAGAGCTGACATCGTTAATGCCAAAGGAGAAAAAAGAGCATCAACACAGAGCAGGAGAGCACCAGAGCAAATTGGCCAGAAACCTGCTGGAGCTGGCTGTCAGAGCTGGGCAACTTATCAAGAGTAGCACTGGTGTAGCATGGGGTGGGGGTTTGGGGTCCTGACTGCCGCAACCCGAAGGCTGACTAGGAGACCAGGGTATGGAGTAGAATGGAGATGACTTTATCAAGGAGTCCAAACACAGAGGATATAGGGAAGAAGAAAGAGAGAGACACAGGCGATGAAGTGTCATTTAACGAGGAGAGACTTAGCAGTGCTTGAGGGCCGAGGAGAATGAGTCCTGGAAAAAGCAAACACTCAAGTCACAAGATGGAGAGGAGACACCCGGCAGATGACACCACCTCTCCTAAGAACATACTGCCCACCTTTGGAGCCTGAGGGCCATACCACAGCCCGTTCCCCAGGAGAGCATTCACACCTTCCTTGAGACCAGGGTCCAAGGGGTGGCAGGCAGGGCTTGAGGGAGGGCCAGGGAGTTCTGTGTCAGCCCAGGAAGGAGGCAAAGGGGCACCAGCACCAAGCCAGAGGCCAGGCTCCTCACCTTGGCTGGCAGAGCTCTGGTTGATGGCAGGGGGCTGGCCAGCTTTGGCTGAGGAGATAGGAGAGTTGGGTTCCAAGCCCAACTCTTGTTTCTGACCTAGGACTGTCTGAGGCTGGGTTCTCATTGCTGCCAAGGGGACAAGTACTCACCACCTGTGGGGTCTGCCTTGATGGGCTCAAAGGAGGTAGAAGGGTTGGGTCCGGATGAACTGCTATTGCTGCTGCTGCTGCTGCTGCTGTCCAACAGGGCAGAGGACTGCAGCGGCCGGGTGTCCAGTGCTGTCAGGCCTAGCGGGAGGGAGCTGAGCTCACCACCGTCCTTGTTATCGGTTCCAGGGATAGCACTCACTGCAACCACATCCCCCAAACCCAGTCACTTGGGGACAGGAAGCAGGGTATTGAAGCTGGCCCTGCTAGAAGCCACAGCCAGGATGATTAGCACCCTAGTTACTAGGCCCAAGGAAAGTTAGGCACTGCCCATCACTCCCAAAAAGGTAACGTGAATATCAGTCACTGAAGGAGACAAGGGCATGAAGCCTGCAGGAGGGAGACTCACGGACATGGCCCCTGTGACCACACTTCAAGAGGGGCTGCCAGGGCAACTGTGACACTGGCAGATCTGGGGGAAAACTGCCACCACTAATGCCCTTCACACAGTCAGAACTTCCCTGTTAACAAGGGCCATTCGCTGCACTAGCAAGGAGAGGCCTGCGGGATGGGGGAGCAGGAGAAAGAACACCACAGGGTCCCTTCCACTCTGAGTACAGCATTCCATCACACAGAGGTATTGCCTCTTGGGCCCCAGAAATCACCCCATCACCACCACGCCATTGTGCCTCACCTGTGAGCTCAGCGGCTGGACCGGCCACCCCCTGGGCTTCGGTGCTGCCGGGAACAGGGTTGGGGGTGGTCACCTGGGGACTGCTTGGGCGTGAGGCATCCTGGGGCGGGACCAGAGCAGGCTTGGGCAGAGGCGGAGGGGTAGAGACAGTAGGTGGGCTCTGGAGCAGATCTTCGGGTGGCGGCACAGGTACCGCCACAGGTGGTGAGCTCCATGCCTCCTTGTTCACCAGCAGCACCTCGATGGGGCCACTTATGCTCTTCAGGTGAATCTGGTACTTCTTCTGCCCATTGAGGCCCTACCGGTGAGGGTGTGGGGTGGAGGACAGGTGGAATTGGAAGCAGGCCCGGCTCCTGCCTGACCCTGGGCAAGGGCCAGTGTCCTCTCCCACCCTAGGCTGCCCGTTCTCCTAGATAACCTCAAACCCCAGGCCTCCCCCTACCTGCCCCACCCGGGACTTATCGGGCTCCACAGCCAGCACCCGCCCTCAACCAACCCCACATGGCTGGGCTGAGCACCCACCTCTGGGATGGGCACCTCCAGGCTGGTGCCCGATGGGGCCCGGATGGCAAGGAGGGTGTCTCCTAGGATGACAAGGAGGATGGATCAAGGCCCACGGGATCAATCTGAACTGAGAATGGAGTGCCTATCCCTTAGAGTAAGGAAGGAGATCATGGTCTCTGAGGGGCTGGACAGTAGGCTGGGGCAGAGAACTAAAGCTTTTCTCCTCCTAAGAGCCCAGGGGTCAGCAATCAGAAAATCTGGGTTCAGACACATAGAGCAAAAGATTGCTGGCCATGGGCACCTCACTTGATTGACGGGGCTGCTCCCCAAGCGTAGATGTTCTAGCCAAGGCCAACATCCCTTCCCCTGAACCAGACTGGGAGAGGCAAGATGAACAAGAAACAGTTCCTGTACCTACAAGGCAACTAAACTAACTGTAGATTGGAAGTGGGCACCGTTGCCCCCTGCATACAAGCATACATGAACATGCAAACACACGTTCTCCCTTGTATGCTTCTGTCACACGTGAGAAGCCAAACCTAGGGGACGATGCAGGTAGGGATTGACCCAGGGACCCAGCCCAGGATTCTTGTACCCTCTCAGTATGGTTAGCCTCCATAGGGTCCCAGTGACCCTCAAACCCAGGACTTACCCTGTCTGGTTCTTCTTTGGGCGGGCCCCAGGAACCCTCTTAAGAGACAGAAATCTCTTGGGCACTGAGTCCACTGCTCAGGGCTGTGGCTCAACCCATCCCCACCCTCATCTCCCCCTACCCAGGCTCTGCTCACCAGCAAAGCATCTGCAGATGTCCTCATGAGTCACGTAGGCCAAGGTGTGGGGGTTAAGGAGAACGGCTTATGCCCTGCCCGTGGCGACAGATGGCTGACCACAGAGAAGACCCAGCTCTCCAGCAGAGGTCTGACATATATGCTCTCAAAGAAAGTCCTGAGGCCTGGGGTCTACATGGGGAGGGATCACAGTCCAAGACTGGTGGGCGAGAGGCTCTGAGGAGGGAGCCTGAGGCTGGAACCTGGCCAGGAGCTGTAGGACCACCCTCCCAAGAGGGATAGGGACTAGTGGACCACAAGCAAACCCAGCTGGACTAGAGGGCCCCTCGCCCACTCCCCTGGAGCAGGGACTGCCAGGAGGATATCAGCTGTTCTGCACATCCTCTGTGACGTTCCGGATGCTCTGCTGCACCCACACCTTGTGCTGGTCTAGTTCTTGCTCTCGCTGCTGCAGCTCCTCGATCTCTGCCTTGAGCTCAATCAGCTTGTCCGCGATCTCCCGGGTATTGCAGCCAGGCCCCACGCCCCTGAGCCCGGGGAGTGGAGCTGAGAGGGGCTGCCAGGAACTCTGGGTCCCACGGCCCCTGCTCTCTCTTGCACCCTCCACCCCACACCCCTGACGCTTCTGGGTAGGAGATCCCGTTGCCCTCCCTGGTGCCCCCACTCACTTCCACTGGATGCTATTCTTGGATTTTTTCTCGATCAGCCCGATACCTTCCAGCACGTTAGTAATGTCATAAATCCGCCGCTTCTGGCGAACAGCTAGGGTGTCAGCTGCCTGGCAGGCAGAAGAGAGTGGGGAATGCTCAGCCCCACTCTCAGGTGAGACTTAGTCTGGAGTAGTCTGAAAAGGGGGTGGCCTTGATTCCAACCCTCCTCCCAGGCACTACAGCAACTCGGGACTGTGGGGCGGGAAGAGGCCTGGCGCCGCCTAAGCTGATGTTCTGATGCTCTTCTCCCCACACCTGCCGGGGAGGGCCACGAGGACCAACACCTGCAGCCCCAAGCCTGGCACATAGCTGACGCCCAATGGCCTCGGCCGAATGAATGAAACAGCTCCCGGCCTCCCTCCTGTGAGAAAGCACATGGATGGCGGCCTGTTCTGAGGGCTCAGCTGGGCCGCCCCGGGGGTTCCCGCTACCGGCCCAGGCCTGGTCCACCATCCCCCCTGTCGCCCCTTAGCCCGGGCCTCACCAGCTTGAGGTCAAGCACGCCGTCCTTTGCCTCCTGCAGAAGCGACACGAACTTGGTAGTGAGAAGTCCCAAACTCTTCTCGTGCCGGCTTGGGGTGCCCGGGGGCGGCGGCGCCTGTGGCCCGGCCTCCGCCATAGCGCCCTCCCGCCACCTCCCCTCAGCCAGGCCAGGCCAGGCCGGCGCCGCCGCCACTTCCGCTTCCGTTCCTGGCCTCCAGGCCGCCGGCGCCAGCATCGCTGCTTCCGCTTCCGCTCCGCACCCTCCCAGGGAATCCAGCACAATTCATCTCTGCGAACACAGCCGAAAAACTTCGGGGACCATCAACAATTGTCCAACCGCCGAAGAGGACGAAAATAACCCCAGGATCCCCGGAGACCAGAGTTGTTAAGGAAGGATGTGGAGGAAGTCTTTGGGCAGCCCCGGCAGCAGGGAAGGAGGAGCCACTGGAACCTTACGGGCTGGCCAACCTGCCCCAACTCCACTAACTCTACCCCAACCCTCATCTCAGGAGAGGAGACTGTGCTGCCTGATGAACCCAGTGTGTTTCCCCAAACCTGCTCCTAAAGGCTGCCACACTGTCTTGGGATCACCCATCCTATTGCCGTCCTTCACTTCCTGCCAAACAGCAAGCACTAACTACATCTAGCTTGTCCACTTGTCTCCATCCCCACTCTCTTTCCCTGACCCCAGCCTCATCTTTCTCTTATCTCCACACTGCAGTGCTCAGAGGCCATGGGATTATAACCACTTTTCAACCAGTGCAAACATGTTTACCTATGTGTAAATATATGTAAAGCGCTTAGAGCTGTTCCTGGCATGTGGGAGGACTGTGTGTTTGCTAGTATCATTTTGTTATTTTTAACATTGTCATTATTTATTATTGTTTACTTTAGGTCAAGTTGTTTGGGAAACAGGGATGTGCCTGCAAGAAGTTTACTGAGAAGCCACACTTGTAAAGGAGTAAGACAGGCAGAATCGGGCAGAGAGGAGAATTAAACTGCTATGCAGTTAAAATAGAGGCCTCAGAGACTTCCCTGGCCGTCCAGTGGTTAAGACTTCGCCTTGCAATGCAGGGGGTGTGGGTTCGATCCCTGGTCAGGGAGCTAAGATCCCACATGCCTCACGGCCAAAATACCAAAACGTAAAACAGAAGCAATATTGTAACAAATTCAATAGAGACTTTAAAAATGGTCCACATCAAAAAACTCTTGGGCTTCCCTGGTGGCGCAGTGGTTTAGAGTCCGCCTGCCGATGCAGGGGACGCGGGTTCGTGCCCTGGTCCGGGAAGATCCCACATGCCGCGGAGCGCCTGGGACCGTGAGCCATGGCCGCTGAGCCTGCGCATCCGGAGCTTGTGCTCTGCAACGGGAGAGGCCACAACAGTGAGAGGCCCGCGTACCGCAAAAATAAATAAATAAATAAAATAAGCAAATTTATTTTTTTAAAAAATCTTTAAAACAGAGAACTTTAAAAAAAAAAAAAAAAAAAAACAGAGAACTTGGCGCATCCTACTCGGAGCTCTGAAACTGGGGTGACTCTTCCAAGGCCTTCCAAGGCAAGGGTACCTGGCCTTTATACCCTAACATTGACTGAGAGACTCAACTGTGAGACCTCAGCAGCCTACATTTCTGGCAGCTGGGGGAACAAGTATCTTTGTCCTGAAGGGTGGATTCGGGTAGTAGCCAGTGTCCACTACATTATTACTACCTAGTAGTCCCTTCCATGGCTCCCTTTAACTCCCAAGACAAACATAGCTTTCATAGCCCTTCCACCCGTCTCTGCGATCACCTACCACACACCGTCTTCACGACAGCCTGTCATCTCTTGCTCCTGTGCAGAGGCACACCCACCTCCGAAGGGCCCGTCAACACAGTTGTCACACTGTGATGTTGCCTACACCCATATTTGCACACCTCGCTCTCCATCCAGGTTGGGGCCATCTAGTTCATGTCTGTATCCTGAGCACAACAGATCCTGCATAGGCTGCTCAAGTCTCAATGATCACAGGGAGTACACCCCCCCTCCCCGAGAGGAAGTGGCGCCCAGCCCTCCCCACTCTGTCCCACAGTGCAGATGCTCTTTCCTGTTGGGAATAAAGTACCAGAGACTCAGCTTCCTTCCTTTCTGCATGTGGCCTTGGAGAGGGCGGGACCTTGGAGGGAGGAGGGAGCTCCTGGGCAGAGAGGTGGGACAGAGGCTTCCTTGGGGAGAGGAAGTCTCTTGCTGCATGCTGAGGTGTGGGTCTCATGAGCCAGTGGTGGGAGTACCCAGCTCTGCCAAGAAGGCCAGGGGAGAGGGCCATCCTCAAGGCCAAGGCTATCTGTGCAGGAGGGAGAACTGGACGCCTGGCCAAGCCTGGTGAGTTCCATATCAAACTGTCCTCTGCAACTCAGAGCAGGAGCGGTGTCCAGTGGAGGCCCATGCCTACCCTGTTTCACTTGCATCTGAGGGGCAAAACTGAGAAACCCGGCAGGCAAAGGTGTCTCAGGTTCCTTCCCATCACACCCACCTCCCTCTCATTTCCGGAGGGGGCTGGGCAAGAACCTTCCTCCTTCTCAGTGGGGCCTAGACAGAGGCTGCAGCTCAGAGGCGCTCCCACTCTACTTGCTCTAACCTGGACCTTCGCCCCTATTCCTACCTCCGCTCCGGCTCCACCAGCCATGGACTCAGCAGCCAGGGACAAAATGCAGCCCGCACTTCCCCCTGGTATGAGCCCTTCTGGGTGGGCTGAGGGGGGGATGGTGGCAAGAAAGATGGGGATGGTGGGGTTGGTCCTCCCTGCCAGGTCTGGCTGGAGCTCTATAGGGAGGGCAGGGAGAGGAGTGGACTGCCCTGGGGGACAGGCCGAGGGGTAGGAAGGGGAGCAGATTTGGCAGCCACTTCCTGCAGGCCCTGCCCAACTGACGCGGCTGCCCAGGCTCTTCCTGCCCAGGGCCTGAGTGGCCGGAGCAGGAGAGGGCGGAGCAGCTGGCCCGGGGTGCAGCACTCAAGTGGGCCTCGGGCATCTTCTACCGGCCAGAGCAGCTGGCCAGGCTCGGCCAGTACCGTAGCCGCGAGGTGCAGCGTACCTGTTCCCTGGAAGCACGCATCAAGGTGGGCATCAGGCAGGAGGCAGGAGTGCTGAGGGCGGGCTGCAGGACTGGCCAGGCCTCACTGGCTGCCTCTCTCCCACAGTCGGTGGTGCAGTCATACCTGGAGGGTGTGAAGACCGGTGTGCGGCAGCTGGCCTGGGCCCTTGAGGCGGTGCAGGGAGCCCGCGAAGCCCTGGGCCAGGCTCATGGGTTGCTCTGGGGTATGGCTGAGGCTGCACAGACCCTAGAACCCCTGCGGGAGCAGGTTGTGCAACACAAGCAACTGCAGGCCATGTCTCAGCTGCTGCCCCGGCTGCGAGCTGGTGAGTGTGTAGGGCCCTAGGCCGCAGTCCTCCGACAGGTAGTCGACAAACACCATCACTGATCAAGGGCCTGGGGCGCCAGTGGGAGATTGCATGGATGGACATGTGGGCGACCTCCCAGACAGTAACTCAGGCTTCAAATGGCATATGAAGAAAGGGTGCATATTAGTTCATTCTGGGGTTCCCAAGCATGGGATGTCTGAGTCAGGACTGACACCAAGTGGCTCTGGCCAACCTGGCTGTTAATTTACTAAACTATTTCCCTAACGGGGTGGATGAATAGCCACTTGTATGTTCCCCGCAGTTCCTCCCTACCTTCCCTCCAAGATCCCTGACTTCCTCATGTTCCATCAGCTCAAGGGTTTACCCCTGGCCCACCATGTAGGCCCTTCCCTGGGTCCTTTCAGATTGACCAATGCTCTACTGTACTGATAATTAAATATTTTACACATCACCCCAGCCCCAGGCCCTCAGCATCTACTGCTATACCCACTGCACAGGTGGGAAGGCTGAGACCCAGGGCTGCCTCTTCTCCCTGCTTAGTGCCTGCTGCATTGGCCCACACACAGACCCTGATTGATGCCCAGCGACTCTTGGAGGCATATGTGAGCCTTCGGGAACTGGAGCAGCTACAAGAGGAGACGTGGGCACCTCTCGGGGGCCTGGAGTTGCCAGTGTTCGAGGGGCTGGGCCCTCTGGCTGAGGCTCTGGGCCAGGCTGTGGAGGCGGCTGCAGGGGCTGCAGGGCGGCTGGCACGGGAGGATCCAGCCCTGCTGGTGGCTGCTATGCGTGTGGCCGAAGTAGACGCTGGGCGCACAACCTCCCTGGAGCAGGCTGCCCGGGACTGGCGGCAGCGCTGTCTGCGGGCACTACAGGAGGGCTTGGAGCAGATCCACTTTGGGACACCTCTGCAGCCTGGGCCAGGGGCACTAGCAGAGTGGCTGGAGGCTCTGCGGGTGGCTCTACCAGCAGAGTTGGCCGCGGCTGAGGCACTGGTAGCACCCTGCTGCCCACCACACTACAACGTGGTCCGGCTGTGGGCCCACACCCTGCACAGCGGCCTGCGCCGCTGCCTGCAGCAACTCCTGGAAGGGCCTCAGCTGGAAGCTGCCGATGCCTTCACCTTGCTGCATTGGGCACTGCATGTGTACCTGGGGTCAGTGTCCCTGGGGCAATGGGAAGTGGGTTCATCAAAGGCTGGAGGCTCAATGTAACACTGGGCTACCCATGTCTAGGCCAGAAATGATGGGGAGCCTGGAATTAGGGCCCGAGGCTGATGTGTCTGATCTGGAGCCCCTCCTGACCCTGGAGAACATCGAGCAGTTGGAGGCAATATTTGTGGCCAAAGTCCAGGTGAGTAGTTGGGGCCTGGGTTCAGAGCAGCTCTGCGACCAGCTGTGGGCCTGTATCTGTGGAGTCGCATGTCCACCTGTCTCTAGCAGTGTCAGTGCCCTGCTACATACTGCTGCACCTTGCCCCTTTCCCCAGGCAAGTGTGGCCCAGTGGCTGCAGAAGGCACTGGACGGGGATGTAGCTGAGTGGGGCCGAGAGCAGGAGCCTGACACAGACCCATCTGGCTTCTACCACTCACCAATGCCAGCCATCGTGCTGCAGGTGGGTGAAAAGTGGCAAGGCAGGGGGGCAGCTCTCATAGGGAAAGGGAAAGAGGGCAGGACTAGGACTCTGCTGATGGCTGCCCATCCCTGCCTGTAGATCCTGGAAGAGAACATTCGCGTGACCAGAATGGTCAGTGAGTCACTGCAGCGGCGGGTGCATGGCATGGCACTGTCAGAACTGAGCGCATTCCTAAGGAGGTCTGCCAAGGCACTGACCCACTCCCAACCCCTGGCCCTGATCCTGGGGCAGCGCTAAGGGGCTCTGAGAGATAAGACACACCTGTGGAAAAGGGCTCCTTCAAAACAGGGCCTTGGGTATCTTGGAGGTGGGGCCAGAGTACCAAGGACTGGGGTTGCACAGAGTGACAGCAGATACAGGAGCCGCCTCTGCCCTTTGCAGCTTCAGTGATGCTCTGATCCGATTCTCCCGAGACCACCTCAGGGGGGAAGCAACGGCCCCTCATTACGTGCCCTACCTACTGGCCACCCTCAACCACCAATCAGCACTCAGGTACTAGGAGGCCCCCGCCGAACCCCACCTTCACTAACCCCTGACTGAACACCTATTAGGTATGGACCCAGCTCACACTAGGCCTTTCGGAATTTTGGACTCACATAGCCCTGGGGTTCCTATCCTAGTTCTACTAATTACTAGCTGTGTGACCTTGGGCCAGTTACCTAATCTTTCTGAATCTTGCTTTTGTCATCAGTAGTATATGGGTAATAATGGACATTCTGAGAATCACATGAGATAACATAAAATGTACCTATCACAGTACCTGGCACATAGTGTCAATTATTCATTCATTCAACAAATATTTATCAAGGCCCTACTCTGTGCCAGGTTATGCCTGGCATTACAGCTGTGAACGAAACAAAAACATTCCCTTCCTCTTGGGTCTCATGTTCTTTGGGGTGGGGGCAGAGAGGACAAACAAATTAACGATGATTTTGACTCCCTCCTGACTGGGATTAACTCTCTCCCCTTACTGAAACAGAAACTGAAAGACATGACTTGCCCAAGGTCACACCGCGAATTAGAGGCAGGTGCAGCTGGCCTATGTCCCTTCTAGTTCGCTGAGCCCACCACTCCCATCCTCAATCCGTGGCCCAGACTTTCAGAAGTGTAGGGAGCCGCCCTTCTTGCCCCCTCACGGAACACACTTGCGGCACTAGGTGGCGCCCGAGTGGCTAGACAACGGAGGGCCTCTCGGGCCTTGGCCTTGGTCCTGAAGCCGTACTTTTGGTCGGTCCAGCTCCTCCGTGTCCGTCCTGCAGCCCGACTGGGTGGCTCCAGGGGCCTTAGCTCCGGTGGAGGCAGCGCTGGACGAGTTGCAGAGGAGGATCTGCCGCCTGGTGTTGGAGGCGCTGCTGGCGGAGCTACAGGTGAGGCTTCAGACGGAGATGGGGGTGGGAGAAGGAGATACAGCGTATGCATGGGGGGGTCTCTGCGGGGAATGCCGGATCTGAATCGTCCCTCCAGCCGCGTCTCTGACCTCCGCTCCAGCCCCTATTCGCTGCTCTGCCCTCTCGCCGGTGGCTGTCGAGCCCAGAGCTGCTGGATGACGTGTGCGAGCGGACCGCGAGCTTCTGCCAGGACTTCCGACACGTGCGGGATCCTGCGGTCCAGGTGCGTTTGCGGGGGAAGGCTGGGGAGGGGGGAAAGCGCCCATGGGAAAAGCGTCCTGGAACCATTTGATCGTGCTCCCCGCAGCTGCTGCTGGCTGAGGCGGAGCGTACCGTGGTGCTGCAGTACCTACGTGCGCTGATGCAAGGCCGTCTAGTGTGCCGCGGTGCTGATGAGCGGACCCAGGCGGCCGAGCGCCTGCGGCACGATGCCGCCCAGCTTCGGGAGCTTTTCCTCGGTTTGGTGAGAATCTGGGTGAGCAGATGGGCGGGAGTCTCAGTGGTTGGGTAGGGGCCGAGGGCTGGAGAGAGACCAACCCCGACGTGTTCAGGGCCTGGAGGAGAGCGTTCAGTGCGCGCCAGTGCTGCTCGCCTTGAGGGAGCTGCTGAACCTCCGCGACCCCACGCTGCTTGGTCTCGAGGTGGCAGGCTTGCGGCAACAATTTCCCGACGTGAGGTGCGAAAACCGGCCGGGAAAGGAGGAGGGACCCGGGGGGGCTGGGCGGGGCTTACGCACCTGTACTCCATAGCGAGGATCACGTCTCCGCCCTCTTGGACCTGCGCGGGGACGTGTCCCGAGAGCAGCGCCTGGCCGCACTCAGCTCTCTGCAGGCCGGCCCGCAGCCCTCGCCCCCAGCGGGTGGACGCGCACTCTTCAGCCTCGTGCCAGCACCTGCACCCCCACTGTCCTCCTGCCTCCCCTCGGGGTCCTGTGCCTGACCCTCGGCTGCCCCCAGAATAAAGCCACGGCCCCCGTACGCCTGAATTGTGTGCGTTGGAGAAGGGGGGATAGAAATAAAAGTCCCCGCGAAGGTCAGGGGTTCCAAGTGCAGTGACATACCTAAGGTATCCTGTCTCTACTTCTGAAATACGTCTGCGCCCCACCTATCCCGGCATCAGACCTGTATATGGGCTGCTTTCCAAGCACCCGGGCTCCCGCCGCTGTATACGGACTACATCCCCACGTGTCCGTGCGCCAGCAGCGAGCTCGCGTCTCCAGCGCGACTGCTGAGTCCAACTATGGAGGCGGAGGGGGCGGGCTTAAGACAACACCCCACCCAGGGGCGTGACCCGATGGTGGACCCCCTCCGGCTCTGCCTGGCCCCACCCCCAGCCATGTCCTCGGGCGCTTGAAGCCGCGGAGATTGACGTGAATCCGCGCGCCTTCGTCTGAGCGTGCGCGCGCCCGAGTGCGTGCGTCACCAGTGTCGGCTCCCGAGGGCTGGGCAGCCGGCGGCCGGGGTTGCGGAGTGGGAACGGCGGCGGCGAGAAGAGAATTGAACAGGTGGGGGCGCGGCACGCGGACGGAATCCCCCCACCCCCGAGAGGCCGAGAAGGCGTTCGACGCGACCCCTCCTCATCCACCAGGGAACCCCGCTCCATTGTCCTCCGGCCCCGCCCTCCATTGGGCACTCCCTTTGCCCCATCCCCCGCCTCTTATTGGCTGGAGGTCACGCCCCTCCTCGATCTCCCAGTCCCCATTGGCTCCTCTTCCACGTTATCCTCTCCCGGAGTTTCTTATTGGCTCAGGCCACACCCTCTCATTTATCACCAGACTCCGCCTTCAGCCTGGGCTCCTCCCACAACCATCTTTCATTCAGTCTGCATCTAGAGCTGGCTACTTTGGTCATGGGGGTGAATCGGACCCGTCCCTGCCCTCAGGGAGTTCAGGGGATGATGGGGGGACACGGACCTAGGCTCCAACAGTGACAGCCTAGGATGGTAAAAAAGCCGCCTGGGCACTGGGAACCTCTAAGACGCTGGGAAGGCTTCCCGGAGGAAGTGAGGCCTAAACCAAGTCCTGAAGAATGGTTAAGGAGTTTGCCACGGGGAGACATTGGGAGGGCATTTTTGGCAGAAGGACCTGAGACATGAAAGAAACAGGCATATTCTGGTAATTGCAAAGAGGTAGGTCAAATGAAAGAAGTGGAGATGAAGGGGATTAGTACAAGCAGAGGCCCCAGAGACCAGTGAGGAATCCAGAAAAGTGTATAGTTAGTTCAGGGGAGGGAAGCCTGAGGCCTGAAATCTTTTCCAGCAGCTTGTCACTAGGCAGAGTGCCGGGAGGAGGGGGAGGGGATCAGAACTAGATGGGGAAGCAAAGTGCAGGGATGATTCCAGTTCTGAGAAGGACAAAGGCTCTTGGTTTCATTCCTTTATTAAGCAACTGTTCTGGGGACACAGCTGTGAACACTTAAAAGGAGAAAACAGATAAGCTCACTTGTACTGTACTTCAGATGGTGATAACTGCATCATAGGACAATATTGTGGAGAAGGGGAGGTTGTGGTGGAGAGTGTCTAGGGTAGGTTTATTTTATAGAGGGTGTGTTAGGGAAGCTTTTCTAAAAAGATATTTGTACAGAAATCTGAGGAAAGTGAGAGTGACCCCTGCAGTTATATGAGGGGAAAGCACTCCAGACGGGGGACATGTTCAGTTAGACGTTCAAGTAAAGATGTTGAACGGAGAACTGGCAACACTAGTCTGAAGTTCATGGAAGAAGTTTGGGCTGACATATTTAAAACCATGAGAGTGGATGAGATCACCTAGGGAGTGAGCATAAACGGAGAAGAGGAGAGAATTTTCCAAGTTCTGGACATTATAGTGTCAAGAGGTCAGAAAGATAGGGATTACCAGCAAGTAAGACCAAGAACAAACAGCCAGTGAGGTGGGAGAACCATGTTCCAGTGTATTTGGGAACCGAGTGGAGAACATGGCCAAGCCAAGATGAAGTCATTAAATTTGTCAAATTCTGCTGATCAATACGAAGATCATTGGTGACCTTGGTCAGATCAGTTTTGATAGAGAGTGGGGGACAAAAGCCCCCACTTGAAGCGAAATTGAAGAGATAACAGGAAAGAAGGGATTGGAGACTGAGTATAGACGACTTGAGGTGTTGTGTTGCCCTAGGAAACCGCTGGAGGGAGATGCAGTGGAGCTGGAAGCGTGTGGGGTCTAGTGAGGGTTTTGTTTTGTTTTTTAAGATGGAGAAATAACAACATGTGTTTATACTGATGGGAAGAATCCAGTAGAGAGGAAGAGATTGATGGTGCAGGAGATGTAGGAAAGGAGAGGAATGCTGGAATTATGTCCCTGAGCAGGCAGGAGAGTTTGGAGGCTGGAGCCTTCAGTCAGTCTCTGGGGAGAGACTGGGTTGGACTGAGCCCTGGTAGAGTCAGGGGTGAGTGTCCTGACACTGGCCTTGGATGACCACTAGAAAGATGACTCTAGGGGACAGACCAGGGATTGGCTTGGATTTGCTGAAGTTTCCCTCTGCTCACCAAAAGCTGATTCTAATTTGGATTTGAGCAGATGGCCCCAGGAGAGAGAGCATTCCAGGTGGAGGGACTAGCATAAGCAAGGGGCCTGCAGGCATTCAAACTGACTGAGGCCCAATCCCAATGGGCTGGAGGAAGTGGATGGAGCCAGGAGGGAGGGGCGGGGTGAGACTGAGAAAATGCCATAGGTAGAAGGCAGGTAGAAGGTAGTGAGACCCCCTCACCTGTCATCCTGGCAGCTGAGGCTACACTGTACCAAACTCCCAGTCTGGGTGGGCGCTGAGCACAGGGATTAGAAGAATCATGAATAGGGGCTTAGGCCTTGCTCTCAGAAGCTCACAGTCTAAGGGGATTTGAGTAACCACCATCTAGCTGGGTGTATGAGACTCTTCCTCCTGCTTTCCCCCAGTCCAGCTTGCTTGGGTGAGCCTGCTGGAGGGGATGGACACTAGGGTGGAGGTGAGGGGTCAGGTTAGAACCTGGCGTCAGGTCCTGGGCCCACCAAAGGCCCAGCAAGGGCAGTGTGGATGGAGCACAAGGCCTGCTGGTCCTCAGGCCACACCCACTCATGCTGGTCTCCACATGCCTTTCTGTGTCTCCAGAAGTCGACCGTGTGGGGAGTTGGAGTGACCCAGCTGGATGTGACCACCAGGACAGAATGGTGCTGGACTCAGGGGCTCAGGTGTATGAGCAGGCACCCCCCAGCCCGCCATCCAGTCCCTCATCCTTGGGCCACAGGCTGAGGCCCTCAGACCGAGATGGGACAGCACTGTACCCCTGGCCTCGGTCCCTGGCCTTGCCCCTGGCTCTCTCAGTCCGCTCAGCCCTGCGGCCCCGGCCTGAGCCGCAGCCCTTCTCAGAGCTGCACTTGGGCCACCGTGGCCACATGCGTCGCAGTGAGAGCACCTACACCGTAAACAGTATTGGCCGGCGGGGGGGCAGCACCCAGGGTCGGGCGCCACCTGGACAGGGACGGGACCCAGGTGGGGGCACCCTGCGGCCTGCGGCCTCCCTGCCTCACATTGCTAAGACTCGCAAGGGTGCAGGCCGTGGTGCAAGCAAGAGCCCCTGCATGTTGGTGGCCCTGCGGCCAACCAACATGGACCGTGAGCGGGACAAGTTCTTCCAGTCCCATTACACCTACAACCCACAGTTCGAGTATCAGGAGCCCATGCCTACGGCTGTGCTGGGGAAGTACAGTGAGGCCTCTGGACAGTTCCTCCATCAGGTCAGTCCAGACTGCCCACCTCACCCTGGCCCTACCACTTGAGAGGCCTGGCCTGACCTGCCACTGTGGCCCTTTGTGCAGGCGGTTGGCATTATTGAGGCTGTCCTGGAGAAGTTTGGTACCTATGAACGCTTTGAGGCTGCGACTGGGGGCCAGCTGCTGACCAAGTGCCAGATCTGGTCCATTGTGCGCAAATACATGCAGAAGGAGGGCTGCGCTGGGGAGGTGAGTTCGCCTTGCCTGCGAGGCCCCCTTTCCACATGCTCCAAACCAGGCTGCTGAGTGGGCAATGCCAGACCCAGCTCGACACTGATGGAGCTAGTGACCTCGGGCAAGCCCTGCCCCTGCCCCTGCCCCGGTAAGGTGGGAGCTGGCTCCAGGCAGTGGTGGGGAAGGGTAGGTGTTGTGGCCAAGTGTCCAGCCTGGCTGCCTTGTGGCATCAGTGGGCCCACCTGCACACTGGTCCCTGGGCTGGTGGCCATGGCTCAGGGCTCTGCCGCCTGCAGGTTGTGGTGCAGCTGAGTGAGGACCTGCTGTCCCAGGCAGTGATGATGGTGGAGAACAGCCGACCAACATTGGCCATCAACCTGACTGGAGCCCGCCAATATTGGTTGGAGGGCATGCTGCGGCACGAGATAGGTCAGGGTGTGGGTAGGCGGGTGGGCGGGTAGGGGTGAGAGGGGGCTGGGACAAGGGGGGGGCAGTGAGGGTCTCCAGTAACCCCACCCCCTCTCTTTCTTCCCCTTCCCTCCGGAGGATGGGCCCCTTCCCTTCAGGAGCAGCTACCTCCTTCCTCTGGCTCACAGACATAGGCCAGAACATGCCAGCCCACTCTCTGGGCTCACCCTCATTTCTTGTTCCTTCTGGGTATCTTTTCCTCCCTCTACTTCCTCTATGATTTCCCTTGACAGTGGGGCAAGACTGCTGAGGCCCAGACAGGCCAGAGGGAGAGCCCTAAGGGTCCCACAAGCCCAGCCAACATGCAGGCCCTCCCCGGTGGGTGGAAGTTCAGATCCTGGGAATGGAATTAGCTGAAAACACACAGAGCTGGGTTTAGGAGGGGTTAGGGCCAGCCTGGAAAAGCGAGCATGGGACACTAATTACTATTCTTTTCTGTCTGTCCCTCCTCATCAAGAATCCTGTTGCTCTGGGCAAAAGATGGTTTTTGCTGGGCACATCAGCATGATATGGGCATGCAGGATGTGGGGCTGGGGTAGTGTGTGAGTTCCTGCACCTCTCTGGGGGTTGGGGGGCAGTGTGAGTTTGGGAGAGTTTGTGTGGGTGTGTGTAGCCCTGGACGGGTGAGGGAGGGTTCATGTATGTGAGACTCTGGATCCTTGGGTGTGAGTTCACCTGAGGAGAGTCTTCATGCTGCCTGGGGTTGGGTGAGTTTGAGTTTGGGGTGGAGGGGACTTGTGTAAGAGCCTAGGTTTAGAGGCATAAGTGAGTCGCTGGCTAGAGGTCCAGCTGGGCAGACCAGGACCCAGGCTGGGCAGGAGGGTCCCTTGGATGTGCGGCCCAGCGCAGCCTCTCCCTCGCCCACCCCACAGGTACCCACTACCTGCGGGGCGTGAACAACGCGCGGCAGCCGTGGCACAGCGCCGAGGGCCGGCTGCAGTATGGGCTGCGGCCAGCGAACCCCACCGAGGAGGGCCTGGCCAGCCTGCACAGTGTGCTGTTCCGCAAGCAGCCCTTCCTGTGGCGCGCCGCGTTGCTCTACTACACCATCCACCGCGCCGCGCACATGTCCTTCCGCCAGCTGTTCCAGGACCTGGCGCGCTACGTGCAGGACGCTGACGTGCGCTGGGAGTACTGCGTGCGCGCCAAGCGCGGCCAGACTGACACCTCGCTGCCCGGTGGGCGCCTGTGCAGTGGGGAGTGTCCTGATCTGTGGCAGGGGTGCGGAGGGGGGTTCAGGTGGGGCTTTGGGCCTAGGGCTCACGGCCCTCCCGTGTCCACAGGCTGCTTCAGCAAGGATCAGGTGTACCTGGATGGCATCGTGCGCATTCTGCGGCATCGCCAGACCATCGATTTCCCGCTGCTGACCTCGCTGGGCAAGGTGAGGGACCACGGGCCTTCGAGGGCCCAGCCAGCTCTCCCCATCACTGCGGTATTCCCTGAGCCTCTGATTGGAACTCAACTGAGGACTGGGTGCCAGGCCTCTCTGATGGGGGGAACGTGGGTGGAGGTGAGCACAGGAAGTGAAATGACAGTCTGGCAGCCAATATAGGTGCTTGAGCCAGCCCACAGGTGTGTGTGTAGACACTGCACTTCAAAGGAGGTGAGAGCATTCCAGGCCAAGGGAGCAGTCAGGAAGGCCTGGGGAAGGAGGCTGGAGAAATGGCCAGGGAACAAGTCCTTGGCGCTGGGTATTTGTGCCAGGCTGAGGAAGTCGAATTTCATCCAAAGCAATGGGGAATCCTAGGAGCTTTGAGCAGAAGAGTGGCACAGATGGTTTGCCTTAGAAGGCTCCCTCTGTCATATGGGAGGAGAGGCCTAGGGAAGGGAGTGCAGGGGGAAAAGGAGGAGGCCTTTCCAATCACTTCTGCAGACTCGACGGTGGTCTGGCATAACCCAGCAGTGGCCGTGCAGATGGAGGGGAAGCAGCAAGCTGGAGAGATCTTCAGAGTGGATCTTTTTAACTCAGTGGCCACTCTGAGTGGGAGGGTGACAGATACTACGCGCCCACCTGGAATGTGACCTAGGGGGCTGTGAGGAGGGTGGGGATGGCATAGGCTGGCACCCAGTAATGCTGGATATGGGGAGTCTGAGGTGCCTGAAGGATATCCTGGGGAAGGCGTTCAGAAGGCAATTGGATACCCAGGTTTGGAGGTGAGGGGGGAAGCTGGACTGGAGACAGGAGTGAAGTTGTAGGACGTAGATGATAAAACAAGGTGTTGAGAGAAAGAGCAAACACCCAGGACTGAGCCTCAGGGTACATAACATTGGGAGTGGATCAGGAGGGGAGAGGGAGGAGTTGCAGGAGCAAAGGGCTATGGGCCATTGCAAGAGAGCTGGGACCAGCTGCCTGAAAGCCAGGGCACCCTGCCTACTCCTGAGGCCCAGCTTTCTTCCTGCAGGTGTCCTATGAGGATGTAGATCACCTTCGGCCCCATGGGGTGCTGGACAAAACCCGGGTGCCCCACTTCATGCAGGACTTAGCACGCTACCGGCAGCAGCTGGAGCACATCATGACCACCAACCGGCTGGATGAGGCAGAGCTGGGCCGCCTGCTGCCTGATGACTGATACTGCTTGAGGGCTACAGGCAGGGGCCCTGGAAAGAGGGCTCCAGATCAGCCCCCAGAACATGAAGCTGGCTGCTCTGTGCTTCCACAGCCTGCGTGTTTCTTGGGGAATGGGGAGGGCAGAAGCATTTCAGGAGGGAGGAGAGGCAACAGCAGAGAGTTTGTGCCCCTTGCTAGCCTCCCGGGACCCTGAAGGCCAACAGCAGCATGTCAGGCAAACTAAATCTGCCCTCCTGTCTCCAGCTGCCTTTTGAGCAGAGGAAAAGCCTGGGGGCAGGAGGGAAGCTGGATGGGGATGAGGGGGTGGCTTGGGAGTAGAAACTTGTTCTTGCACGAGATGGCTTTGGGTGTCTGCATACTCCAGTCCTTTCCTCCCCACCTGGCCCCTTGGTGCTCCTTCAGCTTTCATGCTGTCTACCTCTCACTGGGTCCTGGTGGGGATCTCCCTTCTTCTGGGGGTGACTGCCTGAGCCTGAGGTCCTGGCTTTCACACAGACTCAAGGAGCAGGGATCCTGGTAGTAGAGACCCAGCTGGGCTGGGGTGTGCTTTCCAGCATTTTGCCTCTCCCACTGTCATGTATTTATTCCTTATTTATGTGCTCTACTTACTGGGGCTGGGACGCAGCAGTTTCTGAAGGTTTGATGGAGGGAACAGGGCTCCTCTGGAAGGCACCAATTGTTCCTAGCTCCACTCACTCACTCACTCACTCACTCTCTCACTCACACTCACACACACACACACACACACACACACACACACACACACACCCCTTGCGAATCAAGCTAAGAGCTCACCTGGCCCTGCCTTCATCCCCTGCACTGGCCTCTACTGTCCCTGTCTTTGCCCACACCCTCACAGCTGGTCTCTGGCAGAGGTTGGCATAGCCTGGCAGCAGCCACAATTAAGCCTGAGGGGCAGGCCCCTCGTTCCTAGTTCTGAGCCCCTCCTAGACCAGGAGAGGTGCCAAGATAACTGTTGCTTCCAGTTTCATCTCAGACTCAGCTGTGTGAGGTTGACCCTGTCCTACTCCCTCCCTTGGCCTTAGTTTTCCCATCTGAAAACTTGGAAACACAGCTGCAAAGTCCTTATTCATTTAGTCAGTGAATATGTATAGAGCGCCTTCTGTGTGCCAGTTAACTGGTCACAACCCTCCCTGAGCTCCCAGTCCTGAGAGAAGCCAATTAAAACAATTACAATGAACTGTGTGGGCTCTGCCTACTTGAGATCCCTTTCTCTTTCTAATCTCACTTCCCAAGGTGGTGAGCTCTAGCCTTCTCTAAGTGGAAAGAAGTACCCTTTTCCTGGCTCTTTGTGCCAGGCCTAGGGGCTTTCATGAGGTGGGGCTGGTGACTACACATGTCCCCAAATGGTTCACGAGGATAAAAGGGCTGTGGAGCAGGGCCCAAGGGTCTGGCCCTTGTCCCACTGGGGACTCTCCAGGGGTACAGCTTGGGCTATTGAGGATGGAAAGGGGTTGAGGACTGGGCCGTGGGCACAGGGCTGCCCAGGTCATTGGGACTTAGAGGTACAAATCCACACCCTAGTTCCTGGGCAAAGAGCCAGAATCACAGAGTCCAAGCTGACCCTCCAGAGTTTATTCACTTTCAGTGGTACTGGGACAGAGGGAGGCTTCGTGGCATCTGACCCCGGCAGGGCAGGATCCTAGATCCCATCCTGCTAGGGCGAGGAGCGGCCTGTCAGCTTTAAGGCTTTCAGGAATCTAGAGATGACGGAAGGGGTGTGGTCAGTCAGGTGGACCCCCCCCTCCGCCCCCCAGGCCACGCCCTCCCACCAGGTTTGGTCGGCCTCACACCTTCAGATTCGTCCCCAGCCTCTAGGTCGGGCTCCGGCTCCAGGTCGGGCTCCGGCTCCAGGTCGGGCTCTGGTTCCGTCCCTGGCTCTGGTTCAGGATCCATTTGGGGTTCCAACTCCGGCTCAGCCCCTTCAGAGGTCTCAGCTTCCAGCTCTGGCTCAGTTTCCTCGAGGGTTCCGGATTGCGCTGCCTCGGAGTCCTCAGGACCCCGCGCCTCATCGCAATCTGAAGCTCTGGGCAGCCAGGGGCATGCGGTCCCTGAGCCAGCTGCCTCAGGAGTCCAGTGGCCTGGGCATGGAGGGTCGTAGCTTCGTTCTCGGTAGCCTACGGCGGAGGTGGGAGTGCCTCAGATTCATTTTACCCCTCTGAGGTTTCCCCTGCACACGTGCGGGTCTTTGGGGAAGACCTCAACTCCTTCCTCCCACGCCACGCCCCCTCCTCTGACCTAGGTCCCGCCCTCGCGCGCGCTCTCACCCGTGCCCACGTGCTGCCAGTCCCAGGCGGGGTCGGGCGCGCGCACGGTTCGCTGGGCGCAGCTCAGCAGCTCCTGGCAGGCGGCTTCGCCCTTGCTTTGCACCAGCAGCAGCAGGCGACGTACCCTGCGCTCGGCATCAGGCAGCGCGTCCAACGCCTCGTATTCGGGCCCGGTGAGCACGCCCCGTGCCAGCAGCGCATCCAGCAGCAGCCCCGAGTCCGACTGCAGCGTCTCTACCAGGCGTTTCCGCTCGCGATCGATCGTCTCTGATGGCCTCTCCTGCGTGTTGCCCATGGTGGGGGCTGCATGGGAGGTGGGGGGAGAGGTAGTGGGGGCCGGAGCTCCCCTGACCTTGACCTCTCTCCCAGGGCCCCAGTGAACACCCGTGACTGGGGTCTCTACTCTGACAGCTCTCCCCAAGCATGTCCTCCCTCCTGAGCCCCTGCCACCTGCAGATCCTGCGATCCATTCAGACCCAGTTTATCCAAACTAACTTCTCTTTCCCAACCTGCTTCCCCAACTTAACAGGCAGAAAGACCTACAACTGATCCTGATACCCCCACACCCAGCTTGCAGTCAAGTTCTTCCCATTCTGTCCAATATTTCTGTCAACCTCACCACTTACTTAGTCTAGCCTTTCACTTCCATCCTAGACCCTGCAGAGCCCCGAATCCCCCCACTCCCAGATCCTGAAGTGCTAAGAGCCTCCGCTGCTTCTCTCACCCACCGGAGGAAGTCCAGGCCCCTTATCCTGAGGTCCATCCTTCCAGGACAGGCCCTGCCCCTGCACCACCTCACCAATGCCACCACCATGTTGTAACCCCAAAGTGGTCTCATGGTCTCTCCTGGTTCTAATACCTGAGCAGGGATACCTGAATTCTCTTGAGTCTTAGCTCTGACCAAGATCTCCCGACATCACCTGAGACCAAACTGTCTCCCTGCTGCCCTGGGAATGATTTACAGCCATCATCTTTAAGTACCCAGGGCCCAACTCACAAAAGCTACCAGCAAACATTGAATTTTCACTGTTTTCCTCCATAGATCCTCCCATTTTGAGAGGCTGTCTCTTCCAAACAGCAGGTGTTAGGCAGACATTAATCTGCTTTGTTCATTTATTGACAACCAAGGACAATGGCCCATCTCCTCTTGGGTGGCCTGACCCAGGCAGCAAGGCCCCTGGCATTAAGGGCAATTAGGTCAGGCCATGGACCACTCCCCCTCTCAGCCCATCTCCCCTGGCCTTGGCTTTGTCCACAAAACACCCTCCTGGATCTCGTCCTCCCTTTGGGGTCCCTCCTTTACCTCCTTACCTGGTTCTAGGTCTAGGATTTGGTCCTAGCCCCCATCCTGCTTCCCAGGTCTCACTACCTGGTGTCATGCTATGCCTCCCTGGTCATTTCACCCCTCCTAGCCATACTGAAGTGTCAGCCCTTCCCCCAGGCCATGAGCAGAGACCAGGACTACCCTTTACCCCTCTCTCTCCCTTCATGTCCCATCAGGGACAAATGCTGCTCCTCCACTTCTCAGTGAGATATCAGCATCTCCCTCAACCCCTCCATGGTCACCTCATCTCCTGTAACAGTCTCTGAGTACCGCTCACTCCTATTCCGTCACCCCCACAGAACAGTGACTTTGACAACTCTCTGGGGTAGGGCTTTTGTCCCCATTTTACAGATAAGGGGACAGGCACAGAGAAATCGAGTGGCAGAAGTGGAATCTGACTTGCTCCAGCCTGAACTACAAGGTCTCCTGCCAAGCAAAATGTCAGCCGTAACTACCTGTCCCCCACACCCCCACAGCTTATCAGAGAGAATCCAGACTATCTATTCACTTCCCACCCCCCGGACAGCCAGGCTTTCCCCCACTTCCCTCCACCACTCAGTACTGGCACTTCCCAAACTTCACAGATGCTGTTGCCTAGGCCTGGAATGCCCTTTCCTCCCTTCATGCTGTGGATCCATCCTCCAAGACTCAAATGTCCCCTCATCCACCCCAATGCCTGAGTGTCCCACAAGCAGACTGGTTCCTTCTCCTCTGTACCCCAGTGAACAACATACAGCCTCACCACTAGGCTGACATCACTGCACTGCGTACTGTGGCTCCTCTGCCCTCTTCACTTGAGGCTTCCCAAGCCTGTCCCCCCAATCGAGTGCAGGAAGGGAGGGAGGACAGAATCCACTCTGTACAGGTGCAGAGAGGGAGGAGGAAGATTAGACCGGCCCCTCCTTCTCTCTCACGCCTCCCCAAGTTCTTTTCATGTTAGCCTCCTCCTTCCGTTACCCCGAGTCCTGTCCTCTGTCCTGTCTGGGGTGCAGAGACACCAGCTGGTACGGGTCCTCACCCTGAAACTCAATGCTTAGGAAGTGAATACCGAAGTTATCTCCTTCAGTGCTCACAGCCCAGATCCTTCCCGGAGCACCAGGCAGCTCCAGTTACGAGGCGTGGACGGGGTCTCTGTCGCCCTCCCCACCTCGCTCCCCGCGCGTCCTTTTGCTAGGGAGCGAAGGTGGTGGAAAACTGCGGGAGCCTTTGCGCACGTGCGAACCCTTAACTCCCCTCCACCCAGCCCCAGAGCTAGAGTCCTGCCGAGGGGCGGGGCTCACAGACCTCCTTCGGGTGCGGCTGGTTTTGGTGGGGCGCGGATTTTGCCCAAACTCAGTTTCTCTTCCCTACCGCAGCCGGGGGTCCGGGGAGCTCCCGCTCCGTGCGCTCCCGGCGGCCCCACTCACTGGTCGAGCCTTGGCTGGGGAGGAGATGACGAGGCAGAAAGGGCCGGGCGCGGTGGAGATGGAAGCAGCAGCTGCGGCGGGGGCGGGCCGGCCAGGGCTGCCGGGAACACGGAGGGGGTGGGGAAAGGGGGCCATTCTTCCCGGGACGCGGGGAGGCAGGCCGCAGAGGCCGCGTACCGCCTGGGCTCGTACACGTAGTCTGCTTTCCCTCTTCACCCCGGGCGCGCCGGATGAGTCAGGGAGGGGACAGTTAAGCCCGCGGCCCCAAGTACCCCGGCGTTTTACACCCATCTTTGCCTGTCACAGACAAGGCTCAGAGGAGACCAGCTTACCCAGGCTCACAGAACGGATGCACTGCGGTGCTGGGTGTGACCCCAAAAGTCCCCGCTTCCCGGAGGTCGCAGTGGCCACGCGCCAGCCCTGGATTCGGACCCGGAGGATGGGGCCTAAGCAGGAGAACTAGGGGCAGACTCCCCAAGCACCTCCACCCTTCAAGGGTTCCTCGATTAAAGCCCTAGGATCTGGACGCTGCTACGAATGCCAAGTCGCCCCCCACCCATGACTTCTGTGCTCCATGGTCGGTAGAGAAAAGAGACCAGAAACACAGAAAAAAAACGCAGTTTTATGCAGGGCTCGGTATTGGAGAGGGGCTGCCAAGGTAGGAGGGGCTTCACTCAGCCTCCAGCAGGGGCTCAAGGAAGCCGAGCCGGGCGTGCTGCCGGCCAGCCCGCCCCTCAGCCAGGCTGGTTTCAGAGTGGAGGGGGCCCTCAGGGGGAGGGGTTGGCCCCTGGGCTCAGGTAGGAGGCGCGGCTCTCAGGGGCGCTGTAAATGGTTAAAGCTCCCGGCAGGCTGAGGGCTGGGCCTCCCAAAGCGGCTTGGACATCCAGCAGGAGTGGTGTCCCCAGCATGGAGTCCTTCCCTAGGAGGAGTGGGGCTGTGCTCAGCGGGGAGAAACGGTCGCCTCCTTTCTTCAGGGAAGGAGAGCTTCACTCGCCTTGCCCTCCGGTTAGGATGAAACATCCACTCTCAACCCCCCACTCTCTTCCAGCGGCTCAAGCAGCTTAAGCAGTACTCTGCAGAGCAGCCTGCCTCCGGGGATTTCCCTCCAAAACACCAACTGCCCCGCCCACGCAATCGTGGTAGCTCAGGCCCCTATGGGCCTCCCCCAGGTCCTAAGTCACCACAATTATTACCTGGCCCTGGAGAATTTAACCCCTTGACCGCCAGCTCAGTCTCACCCTTCTCTGGAACCAAGGGCTGCAACTGCATGAGAGAACCCCAGGAAGCAGCTGGGGAGGGAGCTGGGGCTTTGGCTGAGGGAGAACAGCTGTGGACCAAAGGGCTTGGCCGAACAACTCTGAACCCCCTGCCCTCCCCACCCCCATCTTACCAGGGACAGCTCCATGTCTAAGTCCATGAGAGTCCACTCCCGCCCCTGGAGGCTGGTGCCCAGCACCTAGGGGGAGGTCTGGGTCAGTGGTGTCCTCCCCAGGCTGCACAAGCAGCTGGACCCCACCAAGCCCCATGCCTCTGCCCTGCTGAAGGTGTACTCACATCTAGGGGCCCTGCAGGCTCCACACCTTCAGGGGGGGCCCGAAGCAGCATTGGAGGCAACAGACTCTCCGGGCTCCGGGCTCCTCTCTCCAGGTCCAGAGGCCCCCTGTGCACAGAAAACTGCCGTTGGCCTGCAGTGCCCAACCCCACCCCCCATTAGGTTCCTAAGGAACCTGAATACATCAGGATCTAAATCTGACAACATATAGAAAATGCTGGAAGACGATCCCCCCACACACACGTAGAGGGGCACACAGAGTGCCTCTGCCTCCTACTTTTGGCCTGAGGTTTGGGTTGTGTCCCCTCCCTATGCAATTATCAACATCAGTGGTTCTTAAACTGTTGCGTACTTTACAATCTTTACAAGCACCCCAGTGGTTGCATTTAAAATGCAGATTCCTGAGCCCTACCACTGACATGTTTCCACTTTCTAGGGGCCTCTGAAGCTGGTACTCCTTAGAGCAGCTCTGAGAAATCAGGTGAGACAGTGGTGCCCAACCGACCAGCCAGCCACCAAGGGGCAGAGAAGGCTGGGAAGTCTGGGGGCTAGTTAGTGCTGATCTAGCTGCAGAAGTGGCCCACAGGGCTTACAGTCAAAAATGGTCTCTCTGCTCACCTGTCAGGAACCTCCCTGGGGCCTCTTGGTTCAGGCTGCTGGGCACTCCTGGGCCCCTCGGGGCTAAGGCTCCCTTTCCCTTCCAGGATGGCCTGCACCACAGCCACAGGCAGCGGTGGGGGTGCTGTCACGCAGAAGTCACACTCGTTTGGGGCCAGGGCCAGCCCGGCCTCGCCTTCCCCCCCTGGGCTGGCTGGCTCTTCTTTGAGCAGTGCCAGGCCCTTCTCCCTGCACCAGAGAAAAGCTTCAGCCAGACCCTGGCACTGCCCTCTCCCCCATCCCCACAGCCATCTGGGCTGCCAGGCCCTCAGCCACAGGCTCCCCAGAGGGCAGCCCCTGTCCCTCTTACCTCCTGCCACCACTGGAGGGAGAAAGCCTGGTTCCTTCAGGGGATGGAGAGTCTTCCGGAATGTCAGAGATGATGGGGCCCCTGGCCCTGTGAGAGCTGCTGAGGCCCAGGGTGGTCTCTGGGAGAGGCTGTAAGTAGAAGATGAGGCCCAACCCTTCACCTCAAGCCACAGGGTGAGCCAGAACCCAGCCAGTACCACATGGGCTAGATCTAAGGGGGAAGGTTTGAGGGAGGAAGCTGGGCCCATGCTGGGGAGCCTGGGTCTGGTGGGAGGGAAAGCTGGCCTCCATCTTCTCTTCTTTTTGGGGAATGTGGAAAGGGAACAGGCTCTCCATAAACCAAGCTGTGCTCTAGGGAAGAGAGAAGCAAAAACCTACCGATTGGATAAAGTAGGGGTCCTGCAGGAGGGCACCAGGTAGGGGGCAGGCGTTGAATTTGGCTGGTGTTGGGCACCCCTCATCCAGCATCAGGGACCTGTGCAGGGTGGCCAGGGCACAGGCAGGGGGCTGGGTAGGTTCATCTCCCATGCCCCTCAGCCTGCACCACCTCCCTCCCACAGGCCCCAGCAGCCAAGTCAGCAGAGCTGAGGCCTGTTGCCAGGGCATCAGTCACATGCTAGAGGCAGAAGGGGCTCCCCCCAGAGATGGGGGCCCTTTGGGGGTAGAGAAGGGAGGGAGGGAGTGTGGTTTGAGACCCAGACCCTCTACTGTTGGGATGCTTTGGGGTGAGGGGTAAGGGGATGATGGGGTGGAAATATGGGGTTAAGGTCCTGGAACTGAGGGGTCTGAGAGTGGGGGTTTTGGTGGTAGAGTTGGGGGTAGAGGGGGAAAGCCCTGGAAGGGGGCCCTTGGGGGGATGGCCATTGGGTGAGGAAGACTGTAATGCAGGGGAAAAGAATGAGGATTCCAGGTGAAGGGGCTTCTGGAGGAGAAGGAGTCCTGCCTGGGTTTCTGTGAGGGTCCTGGAAGGGGTGGGGGCGTCCCTGGGTTTCTCACTCACAGCTTTCTCTTAGTTCCTGCGCTGCTGGACCCCGCCTGAAGTGGCCCAAAGAGGCACTGGATCAGCTGAAGAGAAAGCAAAGGGTTAACTCATACTTTGGACCTTGCCTCCCACCCTAACGAGGCACTCCAGGTGGCTTCCAGGACTGGGGGGCGGGTGGTACGTTGAGGAGTGACAGAGAGAAGTGGGGTGGGGGGAGAGGAACACCTTGCCAATGACCCGGTGCTGCTGACCGTGGCTCTGCCGCAGCGTCACCACCTCCCTCCACAAGATCTCGTTCTGCCTGGGGGAAAGGCGTGGGGGGGTGCTGAGGCATCTGAGAGTTCGCCCGGTCACCTCCCCCCACAGAATGGCAGGCCTGAACCGGCGCCCACTCGGATGATCACCCGTCCATAGACAACAGACTTCCTCAGCTCGGCCCATTGGTCTCGATGGAGGCGCCAAGGCATGAGAGAGGAAGGAGCTGCCTAGAAACGCTTGGAAGCCAGTGCCCCCTCGCCCAGACCCTCCCTTCCCCCTCCCCATCCTCCTCCGCCCCCTCCCCCGCACTGCCTGAGCTCCCGCAGCCGCGCCTCGGTGCTCTCCTGCACTCCCCGAAAAGCCTGCACCTCGCCCAGAAGCCGGCCCAGGTCCTCAGGGCGCCAGCGGCCGTCGTCGCCGCGCAGCGCAGGCACCTGCAGGTGGGAGGCACCCTCAAGTCAGAGTCGCAGGAGACAGCTGTCCCACCTCCACCCCGGTTTGCTGGTTCCTGCAGGCCGCCCCCACCTTACGCCGCACGCGTTCCAGTAATTGCTCTCGGCCGCGCACGAAGCTCGGGTGCTGGAACTCGACGTGGTCCCGTTCCGGCCTCAGCAGGCCACCCTGCTCGATGCTCACCACCTTCCGAAAACCGTCTAGGGAGTAGGGCGTGGGGGCGTAAATTGCCCCGCCCCCCCGCACCAAGTCACCCACGCCCGCGTCCCGCCCGGCCCTAGGGACTCACACATGTTGAGTTGCCGCACAAAGCTCGCCATGTTGCTGTGCTTGAAGTACTGGGGCAGCACTTCCTTGGCAAAGCGGCTCTGGTCGCTGACGAGGAAACTGGTCCCGCTCTGTGGAGAACGCCGCCCGCCCACCCACCGTGCGGGCGGAGACCAGACGACACCGTGAGCGGTGCCCGCCCACGGCGAAGCCAGCGCTCTGGCGCGCGCGCATACACACTCGCACTCACTCTGGGGACCGAGGCTACCATTCGTGGGGACGTGGGACGAGGCCAGGCCAGAACCAGCTCTGGCCTAGCCTGGGGCGACCACAATCTCTATCTCAGCCCACCCAGACTCCGTACTCGGTTCTCTGAAAGTAAGAGCAGAGGGCAAACCTGGGTTCCAGCCCCGGACGGCTCCCAGACCCGCGATGTGACTCTGAGCTAGAACCAGGCCCAGCCCTTCCCTTCTCCTGGCCTCTCTGTGTTCCAATCTGTCTGATGGGCAGGGTGGGAACTAAATGACCTGGAAGATCCTTCGGGTTCTAGGTCTCCTCCAGAAGTCTCCTACCCTGTCCTCTGCCCGGAGGAAGTCGCCTCACCTCCATCTCGAATACCCCCTCCAAGCCGTCGCATACCCTGGACGGCTGAATCAAGGGACCCTCAGCCCCGTCCCAGGCAGGGACAGGGTGAGCGTGGACGTTCACTGACGTGGAGGAATCCCGGGGACCACTGAGGAAGTCGAAAGGCCCCAGCCCTCACCGGGCTCCAGCGGATCAGGTGGTCGGTGCCCGGGTCGCCCACCAGCGCCCACAGCTTGCCAAGGAAGGCTGGCACGGGACTAGGGCCCGGCTCCGTGGGCAGCGCGGCTGGCGCTTCCTGCATGGCGCAGTCCCGGCCCCGTTTAACGCTTGGGCCCGGCCGCCGCTGGCTTGTCAAAGCCGCGGAAAGTGCTGCGTTTGCCGCCCGCTCCGCCCTACTCCGCCTCCCGGCGCCGGGTCAGGTGGGGGCCACGTGCGAACCAGCGGGGCGGGGCTCTGACCGCGGCCTCAGCACTGGCAGTATGTGCGTGGGGGCGGGGTGCGGTAGGGAAGTAGACCTGCGTTCGAGTCCCACCCCTCTCTCAGGCCCGCTGTTTCCTCCTTTGTTCTTCGGGAGAATCCAGCGTACACAGCGTGGTGTGGGCTGGGAAAGTCCTATAAGGCGATGGCGTGGGCATAGTGAAGCCTCGGTTAGAGGGGCAGAAAGGAGCGAGCTTGAGAGCGGGAGGGTGGGGGAAGGAGAAGCTGGCCCCCTCCCGCCGAACCCTGGGGCGTTGTCATTCGGAAGATGCGAGTGCCCCGACACTGACCCCCGCAGCCGCACCAGTGGAAGTAAACCGTGAGGTCTCGAACTCTCCCACCCCTGCCCGGACCCCTCCTCCGGCATCTGCTGGTTCTCCTCCCTCACCCTTCAGAGCGGACCCGGCCTTTCACAGGACGTAGAGATGCTGCTTGATTTATTTCACACTCAACCCTGAGGCATGCTCTGAACCAGTGCCCTCCCTCCTCCCACGCCGGGGCCGCCGAGCAACGTTTGCAGAGGACTGGGGTTGGAGGAGGGTGATCCCCGTATGGCGGGGACAGTGGGTGTCTGCAGATGTTGACAGCAACGAGTGGACTCAGGTTGCTCCGGGCTGGTACTGACGCCATCCCACAGCCCCCAATTCTCGAGAGGGACAAGAGACAACAGAGTCCTAAAGGAGCGGACTAGCAGCTGACGCGCCCCGGGGCAAACCCACGCAGCATCTCAGAGGCCACACGTCCGCAGGGAGGGGAAAGAGGGTTTGTCGCCTCACGCCACAAGCGTGGGCCGCCAGGGATGCGGCTCCCGCGTCAGCTTGAGCGTGTAGCTGCGCAGGCGCGGGCAGTGCGTGCGGAAGGCATGCAGCACGGAGGGTCGCACCACGCAGAAGCAGTGCACTTCGCGCAGGCCCACGCAGCGCTCTGCCAGCTCCTCCAGCGCGGCGTCCAGCTCGGCAGAGGCGGCAGCGCGCACCTCGAGCGCGCGCAAGGTTGCGGCGTAGTGGCGCGCTGCGAAGCGCACCGGGCCTACGGTGTCCCCAGAGAGGCTGAGGCGCAGCGCAGCCACGGGCACAGCAGGCTGCAGGACGCGTGTCACGCTCTCGGCAGGCAGAGCCGGCTCCAGCTCCAGCTCTACGGCCAGTCCAGGGTGGCGGCGGCTCAGCTCGGCCCAGGCTTCATTAGGCAGGGGCGACGCGCGTGCGTCTTCGGGACATGCGCACCGCAGGGCCAGGAGCTCAAAAGGTGCGCGGTCTGGCGCCGCCAGTGCCTCGAGCGCGGTGCGCGACAGGCTGGCCAGGTGCAGGCCGAGGGCGCGCAGGCAGGGGCAGGCCTCTAGTAGCTCCAGCACGGAGCCTGGCCCCACGCTGCCCACCAGCGTACTGTTATCCAGGAAAAGGCTGCAGAGCTCCGGGCAGCCGTGTGCCACCTGCAGCACCAGCGCGTCGTCCAGTGTGAAGGGCAAGCGCCTTAGGTCGAGGTGGCGCAGCGCGCGGGCGGCCCTACAGAGGGCGTGCACGGCGTCCAGGACGTCGCGACCCGAGTCGAAGAGCCGCTTTTCTCCGCGGCACTCCAGGCACAGGCCTCGCAGCTCGGGGTTACGGCCAGCCAGTGCGGTCAGCAACTCTATGGCCGCCAGGCGGCTCGGCTCCCTGGACGGCACAAATTCCAGACGTAGATTCTGAACGTGGTCCAGGCAAGCGGACAGGTACTGCGGCTGCATGCCTTCTAGCTCACAGTCGCAACTTGGGGGTAGAGTGGTGGAGAAAAGGCATCAGCCGGCCGAGTCCCCGCGACCTGGAGAGAGGCCTCTAACCCACCCCTCAGCCTGGGTTCCAGCTACCATCCCCACTTCCTGCCCCCTCCCCACATACCTCCCTGTCCCGACCATGCCTGGTCGCTCCAAGGTGATGCTAGAAGGGAACTCCCATCCTATCCATTTAGAAGACTTCAGATGCATCTGCCGCTGGTTGAAACCTTGCCACGGAGAGCCAATGATATTTTAAGAACAGGGCTTTCTCAGCGGTCTTTAAGGAGGGGGGGGGCGTGGCCTCTGGATTGCCAGGTTCACATTTGCCTCTGCTACTTCTCAGCTGAGTAAGGAAGTGATTAAATCTCTCTGCCTCAATTTTCTATCTGTGCAACGGAGATAATAATACCACCTATCTACCACATAAAGTTTTAGTGAGGATTAAATCAATTAATATGTGTAAGGCACTTAGAACAATGGTTGGTACACAGTTGGTGGCCAATAAATGTTAGAAATTATTACACTTTGGGGGGGGGCCCGTGCATGTGGAATCTTAGTTCCCTGACCAGGGATCGAACTCACGCCCCCTGAATTGGAAATGCCCAGTCAACCACTGGACCGCTGGAAGTCCTGATTACGCTTTTTAATATGGGGAGAGTCACTGTATCTCCCCAAGCCCTGACTCCACCGAGCCAGGGAGAAGGCGGGAGGGGGAGGAGCCTGCTCACCTGATGTTCGTGTTGTGCCACACAGTGCTGCAGGTGGCAGCGGCAGCCCAAGCTCTGCAAACCCTCGCGGCAGCGGCGCGGTCCCGCAGGGGCAGGTGACGGAAAATGAGTGCCAGCACCTCCTCCGGCAGTTGTTCTCCAGGCTCCGCCATGGCCGGGAGCAGGGTGGGGGTTCCGCTGCAGGAAGGCCAAAGTGTTGAGGGAAACACCTGGAGCCTACGTGTAGAAATGCTTGTGGCCCAGGAGCTGCTATGTAATTTGCAGAGCCCAGTGCAAAATGAAAATGTGGGTCTCTTTGTTCAAAACATTATTAAGGGTTTCAAGACAGTGACAGCAGAGCATTTAACCAAGTTATTAAACCAAGCCTGGGGCCCTGTGCAGTGCACAGGTCTCAGACCCATGAAGTCTGCCCTGGATGCCGAGTATCTCTGATTCTCCTTTAAACTACGTTCTCACTTGTTGAGCAAATCCACGTTTTATGCTATATTAGAAAGAACTCAACCACGACCGGTGCACCACGTTGATAAAGCCGAATACCGGATTTGGGATGATGCTATGGGATCTTTCTTCTAGTTACCAAAGTTTTCTCTGAGCAAGTTGGAAGGCGGATGCACAGGCTCTGACTCCAGACAACCACGTCCTCCCCCCAGCTCAGAGGGCCCAGACTAGTCTCACAGGGGTCACTGAACTGCTTGCCTCCCAATTTCGACCCTGAGTACTAGGGGAGGACTAAGCCCAAGCACCGAGGACCATTGAAATGAGGCATTCTCGAAGGGCGCGGGGCATCAGAATCACTTGGACACTTGTTCACACTACAGATTCCACGGCCCCACCTACTAAGTTAGGCTCTCCGAAAAGAGTAGGGCCCAGGAATCTGAATTTCAACAAGCGCCGGTGGATTCTACAGGTCCCAAGTTGAGAAACCCGGACCTAGCCCCCACCAGTCACTAGAGAGTAACGATAGGGTTAATAGGGCGGGAGCATTAGGGAAAACTTTTAATTGGCAGAGACCACAAGCCAATCAGAAAGCAGGGACGCGGGTGGGGCACAACCGAATCCGCCCAGAGAAGGGAGGCTCTTTCGTCCACCTCGCAGGGGGAGGTGTCCCGAGAGCTTCCAAGAGAAGGCCGGCGGGGCGGAGAAAGTCTTGGGTTTCTGGGACCTGAGGAACCATGGGTTCAAGTTCCGATCCTGAACCCCAAGCAGCCCAGGCTCCCGTTGGGCGGCTTAGGTTCAGCTGGAATTCGGCAGACCCACCTCAGAGAGAGCGCTGTCTTTGTTGGAAAATGTGCGTCCTCTTTGAAGTTGCCAATTTTAGTTTAAGGTCCTTAAAGGTTTTCGTACCCAACGTTTCACGCCACTGGCCAGTTTTCTATTTTCTAGGCTAACGGACCCTGCTGGAATTTGCGCCTCGCGTATCCTGGGGCTTCTGATACCCTCCACCAGGCCTGAACTTGGGACCCACCGGCACCCCGTTCAGAGTGTCAGGGAGTATCAGAGATCAGAGATCTTCGAGCTCTACCACACAGAAGGCACCAGAAACGTCTGGTCCTCAAGGGGCACCTCCTTGTTGATCCATCCGTTGCCCGCTGGAGGAAGAGGAGCAGCTCTCACCCTGGGGCCCTCCGGCCTCGTAAGAACCACAAGTCCTCGAAGTCCCTTGCCGCAGGCTGTTCTCCCTGCTGTTTAACCTCAGGCGCCAGTTTCTTACCTGCTCAGCGGACCAGGTGGGTTTTGCCCAGAGACTGGGGACTGGCGGCGGAGGACAGCGGTGGGAAGGAACCGCGGGGAGCCCGAGGGGCGGGACGCCGGGACAGAAGGGGCGGCTCGCACTGGGGCGCCGCCCCTGCGCTCCGCGCACACCCGGAAGCAGCGCGAATCCAGTGGAGCCGGGCGGGCGTGGGAATCCGGGACGAGCCGAGGCGGCCAGGTTAGTGCAGAGGGTGGGTGGGCTTCCCAGTGCCGGCAGGAGCCGAGGTGGATCCTGGCTCGGAAGCATGGGCGCGGCGCGGTTGTCATCCGCGGCTGCTCGGGTCAGGTGGTGGTGGTGGCCTATTGGGCTGTTTCCGTGGGAGGAGGGAGAGAGGGTACGGACCTTGGTCCCCGAAAGTTCCTTGTCCCAGTTAGGGGATTTCAAGGGGCGGCAGGACCCTGTGGGTGAGAGGACGGGGTGGGGCTGTTTCTGAACAGATATTTGAGCAGAAACCCTTTGCCCTCCCCGGCCAGTAGCAAGAGCAGAACTCCAGAACGAGGGAGGCCGGGGAGCTCCCCTCGAGAGCTCGGGAGCGGCCCAGCTGAGTAGGATGCTGGGACTCTCAGCCTGTCAGTCCTTGAGGGGCCACGCCCGCCAGCAGGCCGTCACCGTCCACCCGGCCAGAGGTGGGGCTACCCGGGGACTGTTAGGCCGTGTTAATAGAACGCTGCACCGGCTGGCTCCCGGTCATAGGGGCATATTTTCTTGAGTCGGTACCCAGCTAAGAGTTCCTGGAACCCAGCCCGGCCCCGCCCGCAGAGAGGCGGACTCTGGGTGGGTGGGGCGCGGGGCTTCCCGAGGAGGGGCTTCTTTGGAAGGACACGTAGAAAGGAGTTCCCAAGGGCGCGAAACGAGCCAAGGGCCCCGGCCGCTTCTCAAAGGTTGTCTGTCCTTCTCGACCTTTAGCCTGGCAGGCCTGTTTGACTTCTGTTTGACTTCTCCCATTTGTCCAGTCGTAGTGAGTGTGAGGGAGCTTCCCCCCTCCTCCAGGTTTTCAATGTCCCGCAGGTAGGCCTGCTGGGGAGACTACCACCCTTACTTACCCACCCCTTCGGGCGGGACTGCATCTACGGGGTTTACATAAAGTAGAATATTGCTAAATACAGTGAAAATAAAAATCACGCCAAGTCTCCCCCTTCCCCAACAGAGGTAAACAATGGTAACTTCCTGTTAATTTCCAGACTATGGTTTTGGGTAAACACACAAGTATTAATATGTCTTCTACCAAAAGATTATGGGGGGGAAAAAAAAAAAAGATTATGGGGGGGTGCTCAAAAGGTACATCCCTGTGCTCAGACGCAGGGTAGGGTTATCAAGTATCATTTTTCTTGCCAGGTCTGGGTGATGCTGGAGCGCCCCTTCCCAGGTACTGTCCCAGCTTTGGCTCTCACGTTAGGGTCTGGGGGCAGATCTGAAACACAGAATAAACAGAAATGATTTAGTTCACATAATGGAAAAGTCCAAGATGGGACACAGTGTGGCTAGGAGTGCACTTCTTCATCTCTTGGCTCTGTAGCCTCCTGCGCCAGTTTCATTCTCAGTCAGGCTCTTCCCAAGCAGTGGCAGAGGAGAACTACCCTTCCTTCTCGCTCAGCTTCAAGATAGGAAGGGAAACTTATGCCTCTTTCCTATTGATCCAGCCAAATTTGCAGGTTGATTTTGATTGGTCCAACTTGAATCCTATGCCCAACTCTGAACAAATCATTTCAGGAAGGCGAATGGAATATGCAGATTGGCTAGGCCTGTTTCACTTGCCCAGGCCTGGAGCTAGGGAGTGGAGTTAGCCCTTCCAACAGGCATGTGGATTGAGACAAGGGAAGAGGGAAGGCCCCAGAGGTCAGTCAGGATTGCGGGAGGGAATCTGGGCAGGCGCAAACTACAGGTGTCCTTTGAAGTGAAGCCTGGAGATATAGTAGGAATTCAGGTCAGAAAATCTAAGTGGGGGCTGTGGTCCCACAGGGATCCTGGGAGCTCAAATTTAAGCTGAGGGCATACCATACCAGCACATGGGTCTGGTTGTGCTGTGGGGCATGGGCACCATCCAGGATAAGGATGTCTCCAGTCAGCTTTGAAAAGAGAGACACTCGGGCTTCCCTGGTGGCGCAGTGGTTGGGGGTCCGCCTGCCAATGCAGGGGACGCGGGCTCGTGCCCCGGTTCGGGAGGATCCCGCATGCCGCAGAGCGGCTGGGCCCGTGGGCCATGGCTGCTGGGCCTGCGCGTCCGGAGCCTGTGCTCCGCGAGGGGAGGGGCCACAACAGTGAGAGGCCCGCGTACCGCAAATGGAAAAAAAAAAAAAAAAAAAAAGAGAGAGAGACACCCTGGCCTGAGGAGGGAGCAGAACTTGTTGTTTCTGCTGCAACATTGTCCCTCTCCTCTTCCATCCCTGTGACCCTGGGCTCTTTCTCTGAGAAGACAGTGGAGAGACAGTCCTCACTGAAAACCTTGGCTGGGCTGGGCTGGTTTGGGCTGGGCTGTGCAGAGCCAGAAGCACAAGGGGCTGCCTGTGGGATGATGAACTTACCCTCATAAGTATGCCAGCTGGGTGGGGACGGCTGGATGTCAGCTGAGGGGACAGCTCGGCCACGTGGGACTGGACAGTTGTCTCCAGAGCTGGGTTGGGGTGATCTGAATGCGTATCTCTGTCCCCAGGAGGCAAGATGGCGGCTGGGCCAAATGGGCTCGAGGAGTGGGTGGGCAGTGCCTACCTATTTGTGGAGTCCTCGCTGGACAAGGTGGTCTTGTCGGATGCCTACGCTCACCCGCAACAGAAAGTGGCGGTGTACAGGGCTCTGCGGACTGCCCTGGCAGGTGCGTGAGTGGGCGGGCACTTGGAGAGGAAAGGCCGGCCTGGGTTGTGGGCGGGGCCAGGGACTGAGACCTCACCTCTTCAACTCTGTGGGCCTGCGCTTAACCACCACTTTAAGGAAAAGATTCGTTAGGGAAGGGCGGAGGAGGACGCCTGGTTGTGTAGGGTCTGTCTTCTCTGTGTATGCATGTGTGCCCTCGGGTGTAGACTTGTGTCTCTTGTGTCTCTGTATGATCTATGTGTGCACTAACGTGCCCCTGCTCCATGCCCCCCACTCCCCGGATCAGCCCGCTCACTGCTGTCTACTAATCGCGCCTCTCTCTTCTTTTCCTCTCTCACTGCAGCACTCCTTGCCCAAGACCCCCTCCCCAGTACCTACCTTTCGGGTCCCCTTTTCCCATCTCAGGGCAGAGGCCACTGGAGGTTGAAGCCAATAGGGGGATCTGGCTCCGGCCTCAGAGCGACGAGAGCCTCTCTCCTTCCAGGGCAGGGGGAGCCACACTAGGAGGCCGAAAACCTGAGACCTCTCGCCCCCTGTTCCGCCAGCCACCTACCCAGAGGGCTTGGCTGCCCAGGGCAAATGCCCCTTTCTACCCTGCAAAGTCTCTTGCATGTCCTTTTTGCCCACCCTCATTTGGGGCTTCAGGATTGGGGATAGAGTAGCACACACTCCATCCTAGGGTGCTCCCTGTGATAGGTCCTGGCCTTTATTCTGGGTTGTTGCTGTTTGCATCCCAATTTGCTTCCCAGCTGGGAGCTCTGGCGTATAGCCGCGCCCCTAGGTCTGGGGATGGGGAGGGCGTCTTACCTGGGGCTTCATCCGTCCTCCGGCCTCTTGGAGAATGGCCCCGCAGGGGGACCACATGCCACCTGACTGCCTGCCTTCGCAGAGAGTGGCGGGAGCCCCGACGTGCTGCAGATGCTCAAGATCCACCGCAGCGATCCGCAGCTGATCGTGCAGTTGCGTTTCAGCGGGCGCCAGGCCTGCGGCCGCTTCCTCCGCACCTACCGCGAGGGGGCACTGCGCGCCGCGCTGCAAGGGTGCTTGGCGGCGGAGCTGACCCTGCACTCCGTGCCGCTGCAACTGGAGCTGCGCGCCGGCGCGGAGCAGCTAGATGCCTTGCTGACCGACGAGGAGCGCTGTTTGAATTGCATCTTCGCCCAGAAGGTGCGGCCGGGCTGGGGCCAGGGTGGGGTGGGGATTCGCGGCTAAGACCCCCACCGACGCCGCACTCCCCTCCCTAGCCCGACCGGCTCCGGGATGAGGAACTAACAGAGTTGGAGGATGCGCTCAGGAATCTGACGTGCGGCTCGGGGGGCCAAGGGGGCGACGTGGAGGGCGCTCCGGCCCCCTCGCAGTCTCTGGCACCCTCTCCGTCGGAGGAGAAGCCACCGCCGCCGCCGCCGCCGCCGTCTGGCCAGACTTTTCTGTTCCATGGTCAGCCCGTAGGTGAGACTCCCGGAGAGAAGCAGAGGCAGCATCCTCGGGAGGATGGAGTTTGGGGAGGGGTGAGGTCTGCGCGGGATAGTCGCGGGGCGGAAATGGAAGGGTGTCCCGAGCTCACTCCGCTTCCCACTTCCCCTGCAGTGAACCGGCCGCTGAGCCTGCAGGACCAACAGACGTTCGCGCGCTCAGTGGGCCTCAAGTGGCGCAAGGTGGGGCGCTCCTTGCAGCGCGGCTGTCGTGCATTGCGGGACCCGGCGCTTGACTCACTGGCCTATGAATACGAGCGTGAAGGGCTGTATGAGCAGGCCTTCCAGCTGCTGCGGCGCTTCGTGCAGGCCGAGGGCCGCCGCGCCACGCTGCAGCGCCTGGTGGAGGCGCTCGAGGAGAACGAACTCACCAGCCTGGCAGAGGACTTGCTGGGCCTCGCAAATCCCCATGGCGGCCTGGCCTAGCCTGGGTACCAGAGAAAGGGTCAGTCGGCCAGTTGCCCAGCCAGGGTTTGGAGCACCTGCGTGACTGTAGGGTCCCTTCTAATGCTACTGCTGACCTCCTGTCCACCCACGGGACTCTGACGCCATACTTACAACCAGATATGGCTGCCCTCTCCAGGAGTCAGACAAGCACCCACAGTGTCTGCTGGGGTGCCACTGGGGGTTCTGTTCTAGATACTAGGATAGAGACAGAGCGTATGGGTGACCTGCTGCAAAAGGTCGACCTCACCTTTTCCCACCGCAGAAGAGGGGCTTTCAGCCAGACCTTACCTCTTCATTCATAGAACAATTCATTACTATTCATTAATTCAATATAATTCATTAAGGACCTGCTGTATCCTAGGCATCATCCTGGGTGCTGCAAATACCGTGGTGAACAAAACACACGAATCCTGCCTGTCCCCAGTTCACACTCAGTCTGAGACTCTGAATATTAAGAAACAGTAATAAAATACTACCAGTTTTTTGATGTGAAAAATACAAGGAGTTGTGGGAGCAACTGAGCAGGGGCCTAACCCAGGTTAGGGGTTAGGCTTCCTGGGAGAGAAATGACTGTGAATGTTGTGGGTGGTGGAATGAGAGAAGGGCAATATTCTGGGCATGGTCAGCCTCAGGTGAGGTCTTGAGGAAGGTGAGAGGAAGGGATTTAGAACAGAAGGTTTAGAGTGGCTGGATCTAGGGGTGGGTGGATTTGCAGAGACCCATTGGTGAGTGGGGGAGGCAGAGAACGTGGGGTCAGATAAGCCAATTTACAGAGTTTGGATTTTATCTGGAGGCTAGTGAGAGGCCTTTAAAAGGTTTTGGCAGTTAAGGCTGGGAGGCTGGTGAGGATGCAGAGAGAGAGAAAAGACAGTGCCCCAGGCTGGGGCAGTTAGCAGCAGAGATGGAGGGAAGGGATGAACATTGAGTTAGGACAAAGGACAACAGGCCTGGTGACACTGAATGAGGGAGGTGGGAGAGGACTCCAGAGTTTCTGCCTTTGCCAGTTGGAGGGAAGGTGGAGCTGCCTGCTGAGATAGGGGCCCTGGGGGAGGTGAAGTGCTTGCTCTGTTTGGGACAAGTTGGGCATGATGTTCCTGTAGAACATCCAGGGAGAGAGTCCAAGGATAGCTGGATCTATAGTTTTGAGTTCAGGAGAGTGTCGAGGCCCAGGATTCAGAAATGTACAGGTGGGAGTGGGTGGGATGGCCCAGGGGGAGGTCCTGAAGGTCACCAACCAGAAAAAAGAGCAACCCAAATTGGAAGGAGGAAAACCAGATTTGGAAGCCAGGGGAATACCCACCTGCTGTGATGGAGGCTGCAAATCTGTCAAAGCTGCGGAGTGTCCACTGGAGTCGGGGAAAAGGTTACTAGGTGGGGGCTGTTTCTGGGACATGGTGTGGACAGCCTGAAACCAGAACACAGGAGAGATGGGAGGTGAGGCAGCAGAGACAGCCGGAGTAGAGGACTCCTGAGAAGTCTGTGACCGGGAGAGTGAGGCTCAGGTCGGAGGGTTTATTTTGTAAGGGAGAATATTGGTGGGAAGAAGTCAGAAGGCGCAGTCACAGCCACTGGAAAGAGGATGGCACTGGGTAGCAGTGCTGGTTCTCACAGTCTGCCCTCATAAACTCTTGGGTGGGGCGGGGGGGGGGGGGGTGGGTGTTGTCTACTCCAGGCCCCACTGCATGGCTGGGACCTGGAGGCTCTGAGTTCCAGGAAGAGAGAGGTGGCAGCCAGAGCTGGGCAAGGCCTGGGCCCCAATCTCCAGAGCGCCTCTCTGCCCGCCTGTGTCCACATCAAACCCTTTGCTCACTGGTCTACTTCAGGAGTCCCCCAAGCTAAACCAATCCCTGCCAGCCCTACCTGGCCTGCAGTGGGCCCAGGCTTGGTTATTTCTTCCTGCAGGAGGTGATGATGGCCTGGGGCACTAGGGACTAAAGAACTCAGAACTGCCTCTGGAGAGACAGACTGAAGTGCTCACCTGTGAAGTTAAAGCAGACAGGGTTGGCCCCCCTCTCCTGCATCCAAGTGGATGGATAGGGAGAGGGGCAAGGGAGGACAGAGGAAAGAGTCTTGGACTGAATTCCAGAAGATCTGGGACAGTGCTCTTACCTTCTGCCTGTACGATCCTGGGCAAGTCACTTAACTCCCTGAGGGGCAGCGTCCCCATCTGGGCATAATCAATGACAGCTGCTGCCAGGGTTGTGAGAATTGCACACGCAGTTTTGTTGGTCCTTGTGTGCGTGGTGTGTCTGCTGGCGGGCATGGCAGAGTCAGGAGAAAGGAGGCAGCCATGTATCCGGGGCACTTTTTGGACCCTGTCTTGCGGAACCAGGGCTCCTGGAAAGCTGAGGAGAGGCACTTCCAAGGATGGCCTGGGAGGGGTCGATGCCAAGCCCTCCTGCGCTGGGGCTCCTGCCCAGCCCAGGCCCTTTCTGCTCCGGAGAGGCAGGGGTAGGGAAACTAACCAGAAAGGTTAGTGCTTCTTCCCGTCCCCCGGAAAGGCAGAATTGGGAAGTCTGAGCCTGCACGGAGACCAGAACTCACCTCTTTGAGCTTCCCAGAGAGAGCTGACCGTGAGGATCCCTCTCAGAGATTAGTCTCCACTCGGAGACAGCGCTCCGGCAGCGCCAGGGCGGAGCTGACTGAGCTCCAGATGTCCGGGCGCACACAGCTGTAGGGTCACGTGGCAGCGGCCCCGGCCCCCCTTCCTGCCAACGTTGCATTTGGCCCAGGCCCCGTCCATGGCCGCCCTTGGGACCCCGCGCTGAGCCCCGGAGGCCCCGGCATCCGGGGCCACGCCGCTCCCAAGGGCCGAACGTGTATCAGGATCCCAAGGACCTCCGTGGTGGGTAGGGATGAGGAGAAGGGATTCAGCCTCAACGCGGGAAGAGGGTGGGGCCGAGTCTCCGCGTCTCCCTGATCTGGCTCTGGGGCACCGTGCTAGGCCGGAGCTGAGAGGGTGGGGGTCGGCTATTAGGAGGAACTTCTTGCCCTTTCAGGGTGCCCATCCCGGTGGGGGGTCAGGGCCCAAAGTAGGAGGACAACGGAGGGGGATGAACAGCCGGCAGCTGGAGACCCCAGGCGTGTGGCCTCCCGCGCCCTACCCCCGGGGAGGGCGGGGCCGGAGCCCCTGCCGGCTGCTGGCTTCCTTGTCTTGAGCCCCTGACTGAGTCTCTCCGCAGGGGCCGCGGGCGCCTGCCAGGCGGACATGAGGCGGAGGCTGCGCCTACGCGGAGAAGCGTCGCTCACGCTGCTCCTCGGCGCCGCCCTCGGCCTCCTGCTCTATGCGCAGCGCGATGGCGCGGCCCCGACGACGAACGCGCCGCGAGCTCAAGGGAGGGCGGCGCCGGGGCCCACCCCGGGGCTCCGTGTGTTTCAGGCGCCGGACGCGGGCGCAGCCCCGCCGGCCTACGAAGAGGATACGCCGGAGCCGCCCACGCCCACGGGACCTTTTGACTTTGGCCGCTATCTTCGAGCCAAGGACCAGCGGCGCTTCCCTCTCCTCATTAACCAGCCGCACAAGTGCCGAGGAAATGGCGCACCCCCCGGCGGACCCGACCTGCTCATCGCCGTCAAGTCGGTGGCTGCGGACTTCGAGCGGCGCCAAGCAGTGCGCCAGACGTGGGGGGCTGAGGGTCGCGTGCAGGGGGCGCTAGTGCGCCGGGTGTTTTTGCTGGGCGTGCCCCGGGGCGCGGGCACAGACGGGGCAGACGCGGAGGGGGCGGGCACTAGAACGCACTGGAGCGCCCTGCTGCGTGCTGAGAGCCGTGCGTACGCGGACATCCTGCTCTGGGCCTTCGACGACACTTTCTTCAACCTAACGCTCAAGGAGATCCATTTTCTGGCCTGGGCCTCCGCCTACTGCCCCGACGTGCGCTTCGTCTTTAAGGGCGACGCCGACGTGTTTGTGCACGTGGGAAACCTGCTGGAGTTCCTGGCACCAAGGGACCCGGAGCAGGACCTGCTTGCAGGTGACGTGATAGTGCAGGCGCGGCCAATCCGCGTGCGGGCCAGCAAGTACTACATCCCTGAGGCTGTGTACGGCCTGCCCGCCTACCCGGCCTACGCAGGCGGTGGCGGCTTCGTTCTCTCGGGGGCCACGCTGCGCCGCCTGGCCGGTGCCTGCGCGCAGGTTGAGCTTTTCCCCATTGACGACGTCTTTTTGGGCATGTGTCTACAGCGCCTGCGTCTCACGCCTGAGCCTCACCCTGCTTTCCGCACCTTTGGCATCCCTCGACCTTCAGCCGCTCCGCACCTCCGCACCTTCGACCCCTGCTTTTACCGCGAGCTGGTTGTAGTGCACGGGCTCTCGGCTGCTGACATATGGCTTATGTGGCACTTGCTGCACCGGCCACACGGGCCAGCCTGTGCGCGTCCATGGCCTGTCGCTGCGGGTCCCTTCCAGTGGGGCCCCTAGCCACCTGTCACAGCTCTAAGCCCCCCTCATTCAGACCCAGGAGGTAAGTGGGAGGTAGCTTGAAGGGTAGGTTTCCCAGGCGGATTAGTGCTGTGTATGTGGTTCTTCCCCAGAAAGGGGCATCCAGGTGTCTTCCTCCAGAAGGTCCCAGGGAGTGAAGATTGAGGTTGGTTCCTGCTGACACACCCTATTGGGAGGTGATCTGGAACCAATCTAATGGTGGCCCTTTGAGACAGCCAGGGCTGAGGTGGTGGAGAACCAGGCTCTTTGACAAGCAGGTGAACGTGCTTGGTCCTCCTAGTAGGGATGTGGGTCGGGGTGGGGGTGGCAGAGGCTCATGGAATCTGACAATACTTCTTAGTTTGGAACCCCTAGAGTGAGGCCAACAAATGCAGATCTTTCTCAAGGCTGGACCCCACAGGGATGGGTAGGGGCCTGGCCTCAGTCCTCATGGAACCGGCAGCCATTCTGCCACAACTCAATCTGAAAGTAGGCGTTTTGCTTCCTATTTGCCCCTTCAAACTGCATTCTTAGCCACGTCTAGGTCTTTAGATCTGCTTTCCTGGGGCCAAGCCCTCCTGAGCCCTGGGCTAGCTGGAACATTAGGGATGGAGACACACAGGGACTGAGCGCATTGTCCTACCTAGTCTTCCCCCATATCCAGCTACCCACCTACACCCACACAACTGTGCCATTCTCTCACTGGAGCCTGTGCTACCCCCTTCAGAGGAGCCAAGGAACCTTTTTCTAAGAGGACTCCTCCAGCTGTAAGTTTCCCCATATTCTTCAACCACCCCCTTTCTCAAAAAAATCAACGCCTCCACGCTCATTTTAGTATAAACATCCCAGCAACAGCACATGGGGAGCTGTCGTGGAGGGCATAGGTCTTTATTGGAGGAGGGGTATGGGCAGGGCATGAGGAAGGTTCCCCCATGCTAGGAAGATGGGAACAGTCCTGGCTGCCCCACAGTGGGATGTGTGAGAGTCTCTGGCCAGGCCACAGTCCACACGGGAAGACACCAGTCACAAAGTCATGGGAACGCCACACAAGCCTGGCTGTAGGCCCAGGCACCACACAGGCGCCCAGGGCAGGTCCCCTGCACATTCATTGTTAAACTATACAGGATGAGGCTGTACATGAGTTAATTACAAAAGAGTCATATTTACAAAAATCTGTACACACATTTGAAAAACTCACAAAATTGTCATCTATGTATCACAAGTTGCTAGACCAAAATATTAAAAATGGGATAAAATTATACATTTCTCTTCTCAATTCTTTTCAAAAGGATTAATATTTTTAAAGCACATATGCTACTTTCCTTAGCAAGTCCCACGAAGAGACTGAGCAGCCCAGCCCTCCATGAGCCCCAGGGGCCTTGAGCCGCGAATGGGCCCGGCCAAGGGACACTGCCCAGAGCTGAGGCAGGGGGGCCAAGCCCACAGTGCAGAACAGAATGCTGAAACACAAAAAAAGAAGGAAGATGTCTTTGGCTAAAACTTTGGCATTAAAACAAAGAGGCAAACAGGATGGAAACATGCAGCCCTGCCAGCCAGGTTGGGGCAGAGTAGGGGAACAGGCGGCCTTGAAGGCTGGCTCCAAGAGGGGTGGGAACCAGGCCTGGGCACGTACCTTGATGGTAGAAAGTTGTGTTTCAACCAGTTGGGTGTGCCTACTGGGCCTGGCAGGGAGCACGTGCAAGAAAGAAACAGGGAAGGGCAAGTGGGCCACCTTGGCCACAGCCAGCTCATCAAGTAACTAAAGTGGATGTAGTGCAAAAGTTGCAACCAAGTACTACGGACATGCTACCTGCTTGCCTTAAGGGTCATGTGGCAATGTTGGGCCAAAGGCAGGACCCTGTCCTTGTCTGGGTGCCTGTGTCCTCAGCCAGAGAAAGAGCCCCAAGTTTTCCCAATGTGTCAGGGACAGGGGAGACAGAACCCTGTCTCCTTACACGTTAGTCGAGAGCTCCTGGGTCCAGGTATCAAGGCTCAGAGTTTGTGCTTCTCTTTGCAGTCTGTGTCCCCTGTTGGCACCAGCAGGCTGAGATCGCACAGAAGAATATTTGGGCCTCTCACCCCATGGCAGAGCACCCAGCCTGAGCCCCACCTCAAAATATCACAACAGCCCTTCCACACTGGCAAGGTGTCCAAGAAAACCCACAGGGTGGCCTGCTGAACAGGATGCGATACACAGTTCCATGGGGCAGAGGGGCATGGGTGGTGATGTTCCTAGGGGAGTTCCGCGGTTCTCAGGTGGGCACCAGGCCTGGGGGGGCCATAAAGGGTCACTGAGGCAATGTGGTTGTTCTGCATGACCTGTTATGAGAAGAGGACAGCGAATCAAGGGGGAGGAGTTGAAGGGATGTAAGCAGAGCAGGCAATCAGACCCACAAAAACCGGCAGTGGCATCAGTCCTGTGCTGTGACTGAAGAGAAGGGACTTGAGGCAGCTCCTATGCACAGGGGCTGGAGGTTGTGTGTGCAACCCACCTGCACACGGGGCTGGACTGACCCCTCAACACCCCCCAACTCATGCTAAGGGGGTCATCTCTGCTCCTGTGTCTGCCTGTTTCTCTGGGATATATAAACTTCACCACACCCATTTGTCCAGTCCTTCTGGAACTGCTAGAGGTCTGCTGAAGGTATGGCATCCAGATGGGAAAACAGGGGCAGCCCATTCTTCTCCCAAGCCAGTGGGGCCTCTATAGCCACTCATCCCACAGCACGTTCATTCACATGGCATTTAAAGGCCCCCAACACACCCGGACTGAGCCCCACTTGCTCTGTGGTTACCTTTCCTATTGTACTCACATTTTCAAATATAAATGTGGTATCCCCATTTCCTCTCATCTTGTTGGATTAACCTGCCCAGCAGGGCCCTCAGGCCCTCCCCAATCTCCCTCTCAATCACTTGCCTGTCCTCGCCATGACCACCGGCCACTCAACCCCCAGGGCTTACCTCAAAGATCATCCGCTGAAGACCAAAGCAGAACGTGGAGCCAAATGGGTTGGTGTTGTTTGGGGAGGAGGACCTGAGGCCGGGGAAGCCACAGTTAGAGGGGCAGACAGAGGCCAAGGCCAGGCAGGGCATCCAGTTCCTTTTGGGATGGGGGCTATTAGCCAGTGGTCCCTCATGGCTGTGAGTGTTTCCCACACAGGCCCTTGAGGTCCTAGGCATAGTGATGGGCCTCATTCAAGCACCAAATCCTACATAGTCCAGCTGGCACAGAAAGTTAACATGCAGTTGGACTGGAGTGGTGCAAAGTCAGGAGGGAGAGGGAACGTCAGGCAGGATGCAACCAGGTATTGGGCTGTGAACTAAAGCAGGTTGCAGCTTTGATAGGGAAAAGGGGGCCCAGGACAGCTAGTCAAAACTGCCTCCCTTTCTGAATAACTAGAGGCAAAAAGGTTCCCATACCTGGAGATAGGTGGGAGAGGGGGGAGCTATCCCAAGGGGCAGCCTCTCTGGTGTGAGTAAACATGCAGAACAGCTGGCCTAGTCCTAACACGCAGGGTTGCAGCAGGAAGCATGTTTGTGGCAACATCAGAAGTTTGTCGTTTCTGTCATTAAGCCATACCCACTGCTAGGGCTCCCTGGGCCTTCTGGGCTGTGAGGACCCGGATGGGGTGATCAGAGGCAGCAACCTCCCGCTCACCTGTGCAGGACAACAGGCTTCTCCACAGGGTGGCCCAGGAGGTCCTGGATGTTGTCCCACTGTAAGAGGGATGCGGGTGATAGGGGATTAGCAGGGACCCGACCCTACCCGTGACAAATGGCTGGCCCAAAGGACATGGGAACCCAGACTGCTGGCAGACTCATGCCTACCTCATTTTCAGACTGCATCAGGTGGGAAAATAGGAGCTTACCTTGCTGTAGGTCGTGCATGTTTCTGTCTGACCATCTGTGTTTTCTGAAAAGACAACACAGGGTGGTTGGTATCTGGCCTGGCCCGGATTCAGTTCCACACCTGCTCAGGTAGATGTCTCAGCCCACCTGTGACCCCAGCCCTAGCCACCCTATGCACTGGGATTGAAGTTTGGAAACCAGCAATCCCATGGTCACAGGATAAGACCTTGAGGGCCTCCAGGAGACTACAGACGAAGAACACTGTGGCCCCCAGAACACAGAGCCCAACCCAGAGGAGCTGAGGCTATGGGCAGGAGCAGGTGGGCAAAGACGCCACAAACCCAACCACTGCCACCCTCTCTGCGTGGATCAATCTCTTCTCATCATGAGAGATTGATTCTAAAATCCTTTCCTTACCCTGAGGACACTGACTACTCACCTCTCTTTACGGTTAGTGGGATCTTGAACTCACAGCGGTGATAACTAGAGAAAGAAGGCAGATGGGTAAAGGCTGAACCCCTTGGGAGGCCTTGACCACCCCCACATCTCAACTCTGCACCCCAGGAAAAACAGGATCAAGCACACTTGCCCAAAGCCCTGGCTCTGGGCCTGACACAGTGTTCCCTGGGAGAGGCCAGATCTGGGCACTGGAGTCAAACCAAAAAGGGCACAGCTTGGGGGCTCTGAAGACCCTATCACCTCAGATAAGAGGCCAAGCTTTCTGAATCTATTTCCCTATTTGTAAAATGGGCATAAATGGAGAGATATAAGGAAATGGGTACTATACCAGGAACAGAGCCAACACTCAGGAAATGTTTGCTTTCCAGGAAATAGCAAACATCAAAGCCACAAGCTCTCTTTCCTGGAGGGGCAGGTACAGGTATACTCACATATTAAAATTATAATGTCCAGGGTAATTGGTGTGTAGGACAAATTTCTTCACTTTGTGTGTATTCGCATCAAAGAGGATGTCCTGGGATAGAAAACAAGGATGCCCAAGTGGGGAAAGTTACTGAGGCAGGGCAGGGGGCTTTCGAGGGCATGTCCAACTTAGAGACACCCACTCCACAATGGGGATGCCCTTGGGGAACAGCTTTCTCCCAAATAACAATCAAGGGGACAGCTGAGGCTGAGTGCGAAGGGATGACGACATACACCGAACCATCTACAGGCCTCGTCATTCCAAACCTTATACCAGTAGGCCCAAAAGGCACAAGGGACTACAGCTCCCACTGCTTGGGAACTCAAACACGGTCAGGGATATCTTTCCTGACCAAAAACACCTGATAAAAAATGTAACCGAGTGCTTGCTTCAGCAGCACATATACTAAAGTTGGAACGATACAGAGAAGATTAGCATGGCCCTTGCACAAGGATGACATGCAAATTCGTAAAGTGTTCCATATTTTTTAAAAGATGTTAAAAAGGGCTTCCCTGGTGGCGCAGTGGTTGAGAGTCCGCCTGCCAATGCAGGGGACACGGGTTCATGACCCGGTCCGGGAAGATCCCACATGCCGCGGAGCGGCTGGGACTGTGAGCCATGGCCGCTGAGCCTGTGCGTCTGGAGCCTGTGCTCCACAACAGGAGAGGCCACAACAGTGAGAGGCCCGCGTACCGCAAAAAAA